>NC_083712.1:4457189-4759594 GCF_033118175.1 Dama dama | reverse complement strand
CCCGCAGCCTGACCCTTGGTGGGGCAGTACCCCCGGAGGCCAGGAAGGTCTGGGAAAGGCTGGCCAGGGGCAGGGGACCTGCTGGGTCCTGCCCCTGGCCTGTGGGGCCTCTGAGCACATCCGGCCCTCTCCCGCTGGAAGACCTCCCCGGTTGCCTCCAAAGGCCGGTTTGCCAACACTCACGCCCACTGTTCCCACCAGGCGCGCACAATGCTCCCAAGCCCGGGAGAAAAGCGCTTCGGGGTGGTGCTCTCACCGGGCCCTTGCCCCTGAGCCTGGGGGCAATGCAGGGGGAACACACTCCCAGGCCAAGGCAGAACCACATGCACACGTCTGTTCCTGCCCCCTGCACCGGCAGAGAGCTCAGGGGAGCCAGAGTCTGTCTGGCAGCTGCTGGGCTGGCCGCCTGTGTGGGAAGGGGCAGAGCCGACCTAGGGGCAAGTTGGGCCTCTTGCTCTCCCTGCTGCCCTGAGGCTGCTGGGCCAAAGAGGTCTTGGGCATCCAGCCCCTTGCTGGTCCCTTCCCTCTGACGAGGCCCTCTGAGCTCCAGCACCTTGCAGTGTGGAGACAGCCCCTGCCAACAACCTCCTCTCCAAGGAGGCCTCAACCGAGGCCTAGGCCCAGGGGAAAGGCACCAGCGGGGATGAGCCTGGGGAGGCGCCCGGGCATGTCTGGACCCAGTCCCCGCAGCCTGCCCCTTGGGGGGGCAGTACCCCCGGAGGCCAGGAAGGTCTGGGCAAGGCTGGCCAGGGGCAGGCGCCCTGCTGGGTCCTGCCCCTGGCCTCTGGGGCCTCTGAGCACAACCGGCCCTCTCCCACTGGAAGACCTCCCGGGCTGCCTCCAAAGGCCGGTTTGCAACACTCCCGGCCGCTGTTCCCGCCAGGCACGCACAATGCTCCCAAGCCCGGGAGAAAAGCACTTCGGGGTGTTGCTCTCTCCGGGCCCTTGCCCCTGAGCCTGGGGGCCAGGCAGTGGGTCCACACTCCCAGACCAAGGCAGAACCAATTGCACATGTCTGTTCCTGAACCCTGCACCGGCAGAGAGCTCGGGGGAGCCAGAGTCTGTCAGGCAGCTGCTGGGCTGGCCGCCTGTGTGGGAAGGGGCAGAGCCGACCTAGGGGCAAGTTGGGCCTCTTGCTCTCCCTGCTGCCCTGAGGCTGCTGGGCCAAAGAGCTCTTGGGCATCCAACCCCTTGCTGGTCCCTTCCCGCTGACGAGGCCCTCTGAGCTCCAGCACCTTGCAGTGTGGAGACAGCCCCTGCCAGCAACCTCCTCTGCAACGAGGCCTCAACCGAGGCCTAGGCCCAGGGGAAAGGCACCAGCGGGGATGAGCCTGGGGAGGCGCCCGGGCATGTCTGGACCCAGTCCCCGCAGCCTGCCCCTTGGTGGGGCTGTACCCCCGGAGGACAGGAAGGACTGGGCAAGGCTGCCAGGGGCAGGGACACTGCTGGGTCCTGCCCCTGGCCTGTGGGGCCTCTGAGCACAACCGGCACTCTCCCGCTGGAAGACCTCCCCATCTGCCTCCAAAGGCCGGTTTGCAAGCACTCCAGCCCGCTGTTCCCGCCAGGCCCGCACAATGCTCCCAAGCCCGGGAGAAAAGCGCTTCGGGCTGGTGCTCTCTCCGGGCCCTTGCCCCTGAGCCTGGGGGCCAGGCAGGGGGAACACACTCCCAGGCCAAGGCAGAACGACATGCACACGTCTGTTCCTGCCCCCTACACCGGCAGAGAGCTCGGGGGAGCCAGAGACTGCCAGGCTGCTGCTGGGCTGGCTGCCTGTGTGGGACGGGGCAGAGCCGACCTAGGGGCAAGTTGGGCCTCTTGCTCTCCCTGCTGCCCTGAGGCTGCTGGGTCAAAGAGGTCTTGGGCATCCAGCCCTTTGCTGGTCCCTTCCCTCTGACGAGGCCCTCTGAGCTCCAGCACCTTGCAGTGTGGAGACAGCCCCTGCCAGCAACCTCCTCTCCAAAGAGGTTTCAACCGAGGCCTACGCCCAGGGGAAAGGCACCAGCGGGGATGATCATGGGGAGGCGCACGGACCTGTCTGGACCCAGTCCGCGCAGCCTGCCCCTTGGTGGGGCAGTACCCCCGGAGGCCAGGAAGGTCTGGGCAAGGCTGGCCAAGGGCAGGCGCCCTGCTGGGTCCTGACCCTGGCCTGTGGGGCCTCTGAGCAAAACCGGCACTCTCCCGCTGGAAGACCTCCCCGGCTGCCTCCAAAGTCCTGTTTGCAAACACTCCCGCCCGCTGTTCACGCCAGGCTCGCACAATGCTCCCAAGCCCGGGAGAAAAGCGCTTTGGAGTGATGCTCTCTGCGGGCCCTTGCCCCTGAGCCTGGGGGCAAGGCAGGGGGAACACTCTCCCAGGCCAAGGCAGAACGACATGCACACGTCTGTTCCTGCCCCCTACACCAGCAGAGAGCTTGGGGGAGCCAGAGACTGCCTGGCTGCTGCTAGGCTGGCTGCCTGTGTGGGACGGGGCAGAGCCGACCTAGGGGCAAGTTGGGCCTCTTGCTCTCCCTGCTGCCCTGAGGCTGCTGGGCCAAAGACGTCTTGGGCATCCAGCCCCTTGCTGGTCCCTTCCCTCTGACGAGGCCCTCTCAGCTCCAGCACCTTGCAGTGTGGAGACAGCCCCTGCCAGCAACCTCCTCTCCAAGGAGGCCTCAACCGAGGCCTAGGCCCAGGGGAAAGGCACCAGCGGGGATGAGCCAGTGGAGGCGCCCGGGCATGTCTGGACCCAGGCCGCGCAGCCTGCCCCTTGGTGGGGCAGTACCCCCGGAGGCCAGGAAGGTCTGGGCAAGGCTGGCCAGGGGCAGGGGCCCTGCTGGGTCCTGCCCCTGGCCTGTGGGGCCTCAGAGCACAACCGGCCCTCTCCCAC
Source organism: Dama dama (assembly GCF_033118175.1). NCBI lineage: Eukaryota > Metazoa > Chordata > Mammalia > Artiodactyla > Cervidae > Dama > Dama dama. Next base: position 4,756,729 of record NC_083712.1, on the reverse strand, counting down.
TGGAAGACCTCCCCGGCTGCCTCCAAAGGCCGGTTTGCCAACACTCGCGCCCGCTGTTCCCGCCAGGCACGCACAATGCTCCCAAACCCGGGAGAAAAGCGCTTCGGGGAGTTGCTCTCTCCGGGCCCTTGCCCCTGAGCCTGGGGGCCAGGCAGTGGGTCCACACTCCAAGACCAAGGCAGAACCACATGCACACGTCTGTTCCTGCCCCCTGCACTGGCAGAGAGCTCGGGGGAGCCAGAGTCTGTCAGGCAGCTGCTGGGCTGGCCGCCTGTGTGGGAAGGGGCAGAGCCGACCTAGGGGCAAGTTGGGCCTCTTCCTTTCCCTGCTGCCCTGAGGCTGCTGGGCCAAAGAGGTCTTGGGCATCCAGCCCCTTGCTGGTCCCTTCCCGCTGACGAGGCCCTCTGAGCTCCAGCACCTTGCAGTGTGGAGACAGCCCCTGCCAGCAACCTCCTCTCCAAGGAGGCCTTAACCGAGGCCTAGGCCCAGGGGAAAGGCACCAGCGGGGATGAGACGGGGGAGGCACCCGGGCCTGTCTGGACCCAGTCCCCGCAGCCTGCCCCTTGGTGGGGCAGTACCCCCGGAGGCCAGGAAGATCTGGGCAAGGCTGGCCAGGGACAGGGGCCCTGCTTGGTCCTGCCCCTGGCCTGTGGGGCCTCTGAGCACAACCGGCCCTCTCCCACTGGAAGACCTCCCCAGGCTGCCTCCAAAGGCCGGTTTGCAAACACTCCCGCCCGCTGTGCACCCCAGGCATGCACAATGCTCCCAAGACCGGGAGAAAAGCACTTCGGGGTGGTGCTCTCTCCGGGCCCTTGCCCCTGAGCCTGTGGGGAAGGCATGGCTAACACACTTCCAGACCAAGGCAGAACGACATGCACACGTTTGTTCCTATCCCCTGCACCGGCAGAGAGCTCGGGGGAGCCAGAGGCTGTCAGGCAGCTGCTGGGCTTGCCGCCTGTGTGGGAAGGGGCAGAGCCGACCTAGGGGCAAGTTGGGCCTCTTGATCTCCCTGCTGCCCTGAAGCTGCTGGGCCAAAGAGGTCTTGGGCATCCAGCCCCATACTGGTCCCTTCCCTCTGTCGAGGCCCTCTGAGCTCCAGCACCTTGCAGTGTGGAGAAAGCCCCTGCCAGCAATCTCCTCTCCAAGGAGGTCTCAACCGAGGCCTAGGCCCAGGGGAAAGGCACCAGAAGGGATGAGCCTGGGGAGGCGCCCGGGCATGTCTGGACCCTGTCCGCGCAGCCTGCCCCTTGGTGGGGCAGTAACCCCGGAGGCCAGGAAGGTCTGGGCAAGGCTGGCCAGGGGCAGGGGCCCTGCTGTGTCCTGCCCCTGGCCTGTGGGGCCTCTGAGCACAACCGGCCCTCTCCCACTGGAAGACGTCCCCGGCTGCCTCCAAAGGCCGGTTTGCAAGCACTCCCGCCCACTGTTCCCGCCAGGCGCGCACAATGCTCCCAAGCCCGGGAGAAAAGCGCTTCGGGGTGGTGCTCTCTCCGGGCCCTTGCCCCTGAGCATGGGGGCCAGGCAGGGGCCCACATCCCAGGCCAAGACAGAACCACATGCACACGTCTGTTCCTGTCCCCTGCACCGGCAGAGAGCTTGGGGGAGCCAGAGTCTGTCAGGCAGCTGCTGGGCTGGCCGCCTGTGTGGGAAGGGGCAGAGCCGACCTGGGGCAAGTTGGGCCTCTTGCTCTCCCTGCTGCCCTGAGGCTGCTGGGCCAAAGAGGTCTTGGGCATCCAGCCCCTTGCTGGTCCCTTCCCTCTGACGAGGCCCTCTGAGCTCCAGCACCTTGCAGTGTGGAGACAGCTCCTGCCAGCAACCTCCTCTCCAAGGAGGCCTCAACCGAGGCCTAGGCCCAGGGGAAAGGCACCAGCGGGGATGAGCCGGGGGAGGCGCCCGGGCATGTCTGGACCCAGTCCCCTCAGCCTGCCCCTTGGTGGGGCAGTACCCCCGGAGGCCAGGAAGGTCTGGGCAAGGCTGGCCAGGGGCAGGCGCCCTGCTGGGTCCTGCCCCTGGCCTCTGGGGCCTCTGAGCACAACAGGCCCTCTCCCACTGGAAGACCTCCCCGGCTGCCTCCAAAGGCCGGTTTGCAACACTCCCGCCCGCTGTTCTCGCCAGGCACGCACAATGATCCCAAGACCGGGAGAAAAGCACTACGGGGTGTTGCTCTCTCGGGGCCCTTGCCCCTGAGCCTGGGGGCCAGGCAGTGGGTCCACACTCCCAGACCAAGGCAGAACCACATGCACACGTCTGTTCCTGACCCCTGCACCGGCAGAGAGCTCGGGGGAGCCAGAGTCTGTCAGGCAGCTGCTGGGCTGGCCGCCTGTGTGGGAAGGGGCAGAGCCGACCTAGGGGCAAGTTGGGCCTCTTGCTCTCCCTGCTGCCCTGAGGCTGCTGGGCCAAAGAGGTCTTGGGCATCCAGCCCCTTGCTGGTCCCTTCCCACTGACGAGGCCCTCTGAGCTTCAGCACCTTGCAGTGTGGAGACAGCCCCTGCCAGCAACCTCCTCTCCAAGGAGGCCTCAACCGAGGCCTACGTCCAGGAAAAGGCACCAGCGGGGATGAACCTGGGGAGGCGCCCGGGAATGTCTGGACCCAGTCCCCGCAGCCTGCCTCTTGGTGGGGCAGTACCCCCGGAGGCCAGGAAGGTCTGGGCAAGGCTGGCCAGGGGCAGGGGCCCTGCTGGGTCCTGCCCCTGGCCTGTGGGGCCTCTGAGCACAACCGGCCCTCTCCCACTGGAAGACCTCCCCGGCTGCCTCCAAAGGCCGGTTTGCAAGCACTCCCACCCACTGTTCCCGCCAGGCGCGCACAATGCTCCCAAGCCCGGGAGAAAAGCGCTTCGGGGTGGTGCTCTCTTCGGGCCCTTGCCCCTGAGCCTGGGGGCCAGGCAGGGGTCCACACTTCCAGGCCAAGGCAGAATCACATGCACACGTCTGTTCCTGTCCCCTGCACCGGCAGAGAGCTTGGGGGAGCCAGAGTCTGTCAGGCAGCTGCTGGGCTGGCCGCCTGTGTGGGAAGGGGCAGAGCCGACCTAGGGGCAAGTTGGGCCTCTTGCTCTCCCTGCTGCACTGAGATTGCTGGGCCAAAGAGGTCTTGGGCATCCAGCCCCTTGCTGGTCCCTTCCCTCTGACGAGGCCCTCTCAGCTCCAGCACCTTGCAGTGTGGAGATAGCCCCTGCCAGCAACCTCCTCTCCAAGGAGGCCTCAACCGAGGCCTAGGCCCAGGGGAAAGGCACCAGCGGGGATGAGACTGGGGAGGCGCCCGGGGATGTCTGGACCCAGTCCCCGCAGCCTGCCCCTTGGTGGGGCTGTAACCCCGGAGGCAGGAAGGTCTGGGCAAGGCTGGCCAGGGGCAGGGGCCCTGCTGGGTCCTGCCCCTGGCCTGTGGGGCCTCTGAGCACAACCGCCCCTCTCCCACTGGAAGACCTCCCCGGCTGCCTCCAAAGGCCGGTTTGCAAGCACTCCCGCGCACTGTTCCCACCAAGCACGCAAAATGCTCCCAAGCCCGGGAGAAAAGCGCTTCGGGGTGGTGCTCTCTCCGGGCCCTTGCCCCTGAGCCTGGGGGCCAGGCAGGGGGAACACTCTCCCAGGCCAAGGCAGAACGACATGCACACGTCTGTTCCTGCCCCCTACACCGGCAGAGAGCTCGGGGGAGCCAGAGACTGCCAGGCTGCTGCTGGGCTGGCTGCCTGTGTGGGACGGGGCAGAGCCGACCTAGGGGCAAGTTGGGCCTCTTGCTCTCCCTGCTGCCCTGAGGCTGCTGGGTCAAAGAGGTCTTGGGCATCCAGCCCTTTGCTGGTCCCTTCCCTCTGACGAGGCCCTCTGAGCTCCAGCACCTTGCAGTGTGGAGACAGCCCCTGCCAGCAACCTCCTCTCCAAAGAGGTTTCAACCGAGGCCTACGCCCAGGGGAAAGGCACCAGCGGGGATGATCATGGGGAGGCGCACGGACCTGTCTGGACCCAGTCCGCGCAGCCTGCCCCTTGGTGGGGCAGTACCCCCGGAGGCCAGGAAGGTCTGGGCAAGGCTGGCCAAGGGCAGGCGCCCTGCTGGGTCCTGACCCTGGCCTGTGGGGCCTCTGAGCAAAACCGGCACTCTCCCGCTGGAAGACCTCCCCGGCTGCCTCCAAAGTCCTGTTTGCAAACACTCCCGCCCGCTGTTCACGCCAGGCTCGCACAATGCTCCCAAGCCCGGGAGAAAAGCGCTTTGGAGTGATGCTCTCTGCGGGCCCTTGCCCCTGAGCCTGGGGGCAAGGCAGGGGGAACACTCTCCCAGGCCAAGGCAGAACGACATGCACACGTCTGTTCCTGCCCCCTACACCAGCAGAGAGCTTGGGGGAGCCAGAGACTGCCTGGCTGCTGCTAGGCTGGCTGCCTGTGTGGGACCGGGCAGAGCCGACCTAGGGGCAAGTTGGGCCTCTTGCTCTCCCTGCTGCCCTGAGGCTGCTGGGCCAAAGACGTCTTGGGCATCCAGCCCCTTGCTGGTCCCTTCCCTCTGACGAGGCCCTCTCAGCTCCAGCACCTTGCAGTGTGGAGACAGCCCCTGCCAGCAACCTCCTCTCCAAGGAGGCCTCAACCGAGGCCTAGGCCCAGGGGAAAGGCACCAGCGGGGATGAGCCAGTGGAGGCGCCCGGGCATGTCTGGACCCAGGCCGCGCAGCCTGCCCCTTGGTGGGGCAGTACCCCCGGAGGCCAGGAAGGTCTGGGCAAGGCTGGCCAGGGGCAGGGGCCCTGCTGGGTCCTGCCCCTGGCCTGTGGGGCCTCAGAGCACAACCGGCCCTCTCCCACTGGAAGACCTCCCCGGCTGCCTCCAAAGGCCGGTTTCCCAACACTCGCGCCCGCTGTTCCCGCCAGGCACGCACAATGCTCCCAAACCCGGGAGAAAAGCGCTTCGGGGAGTTGCTCTCTCCGGGCCCTTGCCCCTGAGCCTGGGGGCCAGGCAGTGGGTCCACACTCCAAGACCAAGGCAGAACCACATGCACACGTCTGTTCCTGCCCCCTGCACTGGCAGAGAGCTCGGGGGAGCCAGAGTCTGTCAGGCAGCTGCTGGGCTGGCCGCCTGTGTGGGAAGGGGCAGAGCCGACCTAGGGGCAAGTTGGGCCTCTTCCTCTCCCTGCTGCCCTGAGGCTGCTGGGCCAAAGAGGTCTTGGGCATCCAGCCCCTTGCTGGTCCCTTCCCGCTGACGAGGCCCTCTGAGCTCCAGCACCTTGCAGTGTGGAGACAGCCCCTGCCAGCAACCTCCTCTCCAAGGAGGCCTTAACCGAGGCCTAGGCCCAGGGGAAAGGCACCAGCGGGGATGAGACGGGGGAGGCACCCGGGCCTGTCTGGACCCAGTCCCCGCAGCCTGCCCCTTGGTGGGGCAGTACCCCCGGAGGCCAGGAAGATCTGGGCAAGGCTGGCCAGGGACAGGGGCCCTGCTTGGTCCTGCCCCTGGCCTGTGGGGCCTCTGAGCACAACCGGCCCTCTCCCACTGGAAGACCTCCCCAGGCTGCCTCCAAAGGCCGGTTTGCAAACACTCCCGCCCGCTGTGCACCCCAGGCATGCACAATGCTCCCAAGACCGGGAGAAAAGCACTTCGGGGTGGTGCTCTCTCCGGGCCCTTGCCCCTGAGCCTGTGGGGAAGGCATGGCTAACACACTTCCAGACCAAGGCAGAACGACATGCACACGTTTGTTCCTATCCCCTGCACCGGCAGAGAGCTCGGGGGAGCCAGAGGCTGTCAGGCAGCTGCTGGGCTTGCCGCCTGTGTGGGAAGGGGCAGAGCCGACCTAGGGGCAAATTGGGCCTCTTGATCTCCCTGCTGCCCTGAAGCTGCTGGGCCAAAGAGGTCTTGGGCATCCAGCCCCATACTGGTCCCTTCCCTCTGTCGAGGCCCTCTGAGCTCCAGCACCTTGCAGTGTGGAGAAAGCCCCTGCCAGCAATCTCCTCTCCAAGGAGGTCTCAACCGAGGCCTAGGCCCAGGGGAAAGGCACCAGAAGGGATGAGCCTGGGGAGGCGCCCGGGCATGTCTGGACCCAGTCCGCGCAGCCTGCCCCTTGGTGGGGCAGTAACCCCGGAGGCCAGGAAGGTCTGGGCAAGGCTGGCCAGGGGCAGGGGCCCTGCTGTGTCCTGCCCCTGGCCTGTGGGGCCTCTGAGCACAACCGGCCCTCTCCCACTGGAAGACGTCCCCGGCTGCCTCCAAAGGCCGGTTTGCAAGCACTCCCGCCCACTGTTCCCGCCAGGCGCGCACAATGCTCCCAAGCCCGGGAGAAAAGCGCTTCGGGGTGGTGCTCTCTCCGGGCCCTTGCCCCTGAGCCTGGGGGCCAGGCAGGGGCCCACATCCCAGGCCAAGACAGAACCACATGCACACGTCTGTTCCTGTCCCCTGCACCGGCAGAGAGCTTGGGGGAGCCAGAGTCTGTCAGGCAGCTGCTGGGCTGGCCGCCTGTGTGGGAAGGGGCAGAGCCGACCTGGGGCAAGTTGGGCCTCTTGCTCTCCCTGCTGCCCTGAGGCTGCTGGGCCAAAGAGGTCTTGGGCATCCAGCCCCTTGCTGGTCCCTTCCCTCTGACGAGGCCCTCTGAGCTCCAGCACCTTGCAGTGTGGAGACAGCTCCTGCCAGCAACCTCCTCTCCAAGGAGGCCTAAACCGAGGCCTAGGCCCAGGGGAAAGGCACCAGCGGGGATGAGCCTGGGGAGGCGCCCGGGTGTGTCTGTACCCACCCTTCGTGGGGCAGTACCCCCGGAGGCCAGGAAGGTCTGGGAAAGGCTGGCCAGGGGCAGGGGACCTGCTGGGTCCTGCCCCTGGCCTGTGGGGCCTCTGAGCACATCCGGCCCTCTCCCGCTGGAAGACCTCCCCGGCTGCCTCCAAAGGCCGGTTTGCCAACACTCACGCCCACTGTTCCCACCAGGCGCGCACAATGCTCCCAATCCCGGGAGAAAAGCGCTTCGGGGTGGTGCTCTCACCGGGCCCTTGCCCCTGAGCCTGGGGGCAATGCAGGGGGAACACACTCCCAGGTCAAGGCAGAACCACATGCACACGTCTGTTCCTGCCCCCTGCACCGGCAGAGAGCTCAGGGGAGCCAGAGTCTGTCAGGCAGCTGCTGGGCTGGCCGCCTGTGTGGGAAGGGGCAGAGCCGACCTGGGGCAAGTTGGGCCTCTTGCTCTCCCTGCTGCCTTGAGGCTGCTGGGCCAAAGAGGTCTTGGGCATCCAGCCCCTTGCTGGTCCCTTCCCTCTGACGAGGCCCTCTGAGCTCCAGCACCTTGCAGTGTGGAGACAGCCCCTGCCAGCAACCTCCTCTCCAAGGAGGCCTCAACCGAGGCCTAGGCCCAGGGGAAAGGCACCAGCGGGGATGAGCCTGGGGAGGCGCCCGGGCATGTCTGGACCCAGTCCCCTCAGCCTGCCCCTTGATGGGGCAGTACCCCCGGAGGCCAGGAAGGTCTGGGCAAGGCTGGCCAGGGGCAGGCGCCCTGCTGGGTCCTGCCCCTGGCCTCTGGGGCCTCTGAGCACAACCGGCCCTCTCCCACTGGAAGACCTCCCCGGCTGCCTCCAAAGGCCGGTTTGCAAGCGCTCCCGCCCACTGTTCCCAGCAGGCGCGCACAATGCTCCCAAGCCCGGGAGAAAAGCGCTTCGGGGTGGTGCTCTCACCGGGCCCTTGCCCCTGAGCCTGGGGGCAATGCAGGGGGAACACACTCCCAGGCCAAGGCAGAACCACATGCACACGTCTGTTCCTGACCCCTGCACCGGCAGAGAGCTCAGGGGAACCAGAGTCTGTCAGGCAGCTGCTGGGCTGGCCGCCTGTGTGGGAAGGGGCAGAGCCGACCTAAGGGCAAGTTGGGCCTCTTGCTCTCCCTGCTGCCCTGAGGCTGCTGGGCCAAAGAGGTCTTGGGCATCCAGCCCCTTGCTGGTCCCTTCCCTCTGACGAGGCCCTCTGAGCTCCAGCACCTTGCAGTGTGGAGACAGCCCCTGCCAGCAACCTCCTCTCCAAGGAGGCCTCAACCGAGGCCTAGGCCCAGGGGAAAGGCACCAGCGGGGATGAGACTGGGGAGGCGCCCGGGCATGTCTGGACCCAGTCCCCGCAGCCTGCCCCTTGGTGGGGCTGTAACCCCGGAGGCAGGAAGGTCTGGGCAAGGCTGGCCAGGGACTGGGGCCCTGCTGGATCCTGCCCCTGGCCTGTGGGGCCTCTGAGCACAACCGGCCCTCTCCCACTGGAAGACCTCCCCGGCTGCCTCCAAAGGCCGGTTTGCAAGCACTCCCACCCACTGTTCCCACCAAGCACGCAAAATGCTCCCAACCCCGGGAGAAAAGCGCTTCGGGGTGGTGCTCTCTCCGGGCCCTTGCCCCTGAGCCTGGGGGCCAGGCAAGGGGAACACTCTCCCAGTCCAAGGCAGAACGACATGCACACGTCTGTTCCTGCCCCCTACACCAGCAGAGAGCTCGGGGGAGCCAGAGACTGCCAGGCTGCTGTTGGCTGGCTGCCTGTGTGGGACGGGGCAGAGCCGACCTAGGGGCAAGTTGGGCCTCTTGCTCTCCCTGCTGCCCTGAGGCTGCTGGGTCAAAAAGGTCTTGGGCCTCCAGCCCTTTGCTGGTCCCTTCCCTCTGACGAGGCCCTCTGATCTCCAGCACCTTGCAGTGTGGAGACAGCCCCTGCTGCAACCTCCTCTCCAAGGAGGCCTAAACCGAGGCCTAGGCCCAGGGGAAAGGCACCAGCGGGGATGAGCCTGGGGAGGCGCCCGGGCGTGTCTGTACCCACCCTTGGTGGGGCAGTACCCCCGGAGGCCAGGAAGGTCTGGGAAAGGCTGGCCAGGGGCAGGGGACCTGCTGGGTCCTGACGCTGGCCTGTGGGGCCTCTGAGCACATCCGGCCCTCTCCCGCTGGAAGACCTCCCCGGCTGCCTCCAAAGGCCGGTTTGCCAACACTCCCGCCCACTGTTCACACCAGGTGCGCACAATGCTCCCAAGTCCGGGAGAAAAGCGCTTCGGGGTGGTGCTCTCACCGGGCCCTTGCCCCTGAGCCTGGGGGCAATGCAAGGGGAACACACTCCCAGGCCAAGGCAGAATCACATGCACACGTCTGTTCCTGCCCCCTGCACCGGCAGAGAGCTAGGGGAGCCAGAGTCTGTCAGGCAGCTGCTGGGCTGGCCGCCTGTGTGGGAAGGGGCAGAGCCGACCTAGGGGCAAGTTGGGCCTCTTGCTCTCCCTGCTGCCCTGAGGCTGCTGGGCCAAAGAGGTCTTGGGCATCCAGCACCTTGCTGGTCCCTTCCCTCTGACGAGGCCCTCTGAGCTCCAGCACCTTGCAGTGTGGAGAAAGCCCCTGCCAGCAACCTCCTCTCCAAGAGGCCTCAACCGAGGCCTAGGCCCAGGGGAAAGGCACCAGCGGGGATGAGCCTGGGGAGGCGCCCGGGCATGTCTGGACCCAGTCCCCGCAGCCTGCCCCTTGGTGGGGCAGTACCCCCGGAGGCCAGGAAGGTCTGGGCAAGGCTGGCCAAGGGCAGGCGCCCTGCTGGGTCCTGCCCCTGGCCTCTGGGGCCTCTGAGCACAACCGGCCCTCTCCCACTGGAAGACCTCCCCGGCTGCCTCCAAAGGCCGGTTTGCAAGCACTCCCGCCCACTGTTCCCACCAAGCACGCAAAATGCTCCCAAGCCCGGGAGAAAAGCGCTTCGGGGTGGTGCTCTCTCTGGGCCCTTGCCCCTGAGCCTGGGGGCCAGGCAGGGGGAACACACTCCCAGGCCAAGGCAGAACGACATGCACACGTCTGTTCCTGCCCCCTACACCAGCAGAGAGCTCGGGGGAGCCAGAGACTGCCAGGCTGCTGTTGGCTGGCTGCCTGTGTGGGACGGGGCAGAGCCGACCTAGGGGCAAGTTGGGCCTCTTGCTCTCCCTGCTGCCCTGAGGCTGCTGGGTCAAAGAGGTCTTGGGCATCCAGCCCTTTGCTGGTCCCTTCCCTCTGACGAGGCCCTCTGATCTCCAGCACCTTGCAGTGTGGAGACAGCCCCTGCCAGCAACCTCCTCTCCAAGGAGGCCTAAACCGAGGCCTAGGCCCAGGGGAAAGGCACCAGCGGGGATGAGCCTGGGGAGGCGCCCGGGCGTGTCTGTACCCACCCTTGGTGGGGCAGTACCCCCGGAGGCCAGGAAGGTCTGGGCAAGGCTGGCCAGGGGCAGGGGCCATGCTGGGTCCTGCCCCTGGCCTGTGGGGCCTCTGAGCACAAGCGCTCCTCTCCCGCTGGAAGACCTCCCCGGCTGCCTCCAAAGGCCGATTTGCCAACACTACCGCCCGCTGTTCCCGCCAGGCACGCACAATGCTCCCAAGCCCGGGAGAAAAGCGCTTCGGGCTGGTGCTCTCTCCGGGCCCTTGCCCCTGAGCCTGGGGGACAGGCAGGGGGAACACACTCCCAGGCCAAGGCAGAACCACATGCACACGTCTGTTCCTGCCCCCTGCACCGGCAGAGAGCTCGGGGGAGCCAGAGTCTGTCAGGCAGCTGCTGGGCTGGCCCCCTGTGTGGGAAGGGGCAGAGCCGACCTAGGGTCAAGTTGGGCCTCTTGCTCTCCCTGCTGCCCTGAGGCTGCTGGGCCAAAGATGTCTTGGGCATCCAGCCCCTTACTGGTCCCTTCCCTCTGACGAGGCCCTCTGAGCTCCAGCACCTTGCAGTGTGGAGACAGCCTCTGCCAGCAACCTCCTCTCCAAGGAGGCCTCAACCGAGGCCTAGGCCCAGGGGAAAGGCACCAGCGGGGATGAGCCAGGGGAGGCGCCCGAGCATGTCTGGACCCAGTCCCCGCAGCCTGCCCCTTGGTGGGGCAGTACCCCCGGAGGCCAGGAAGGTCTGGGCAAGGCTGGCCAGGGGCACGGGCCCTGCTGCGTCCTGCCGCTGGCCTCTGGGGCCTCTGAGCACAACCGGCCCTCTCCCACTGGAAGACCTCCCCGGCTGCCTCCAAAGGCCGGTTTGCAAGCGCTCCCTCCCACTGTTCCCAGCAGGCGTGCACAATGCTCCCAAGCCCGGGAGAAAAGCGCTTCAGGGTGGTGCTCTCTCCGGGCCCTTGCCCCTGAGCCTGGGGGCAAGGCAGGGTGTCCACACTCCCAGGCCAAGGCAGAACCACATGCACACGTCTGATCTGCCCCCTGCACCGGCAGAGAGCTCAGGGGAGCCAGAGTCTGTCAGGCAGCTGCTGGGCTGGCCGCCTGTGTGGGAAGGGGCAGAGCCGACCTAGGGGCAAGTTGGGCCTCTTGCTCTCCCTGCTGCCCTGAGGCTGCTGGGCAAAGAGGTCTTGGGCATCCAGCCCCTTGCTGGTCCCTTCCCTCTGACGAGGCCCTCTGACCTCCAGCACCTTGCAGTGTGGAGATGCTCCTGCCAGCAACCTCCTCTCCAAGGAGGCCTCAACCGAGGCCTAGGCCCAGGGGAAAGGCACCAGCGGGGATGAGCCTGGGGAGGCGCCCGGGCATGTCTGGACCCAGTCCCCGCAGCCTGCCCCTTCTTGGGGCAGTACCCCCGGAGGCCAGGAAGGTCTGGGCAAGGCTGGCCAGGGGCAGGGGCCCTGCTGGGTCCTGCCCCTGGCCTGTGGGGCCTCTGAGCACAACCGGCCCTCTCCCACTGGAAGACCTCACCGGCTGCCTCCAAAGGCCGGTTTGCAAGCACTCCCGCCCACTGTTCCCACCACGCGCGCACAATGCTCCCTAGCCCGGGAGAAAAGCGCTTCGGGGTGGTGCTCTCTCCGGGCCCTTGCCCCTGGGCCTGGGGGCCAGGCAGGGGATCCACACTCCCAGGCCAAGGCAGAACCACATGCACACGTCTGTTGCTACCCCTTGCACCGGCAGAGAGCTCGGGGGAGCCAGAGTCTGTCAGGCAGCTGCTGGGCTGACCGCCTGTGTGGGAAGGGGCAGAGCCGACCTAGGGGCAAGTTGGGCCTCTTGCTCTCCCTGCTGCCCTGAGGCTGCTGGGCCAAAGAGGTCTTGGGCATCCAGCCCCTTACTGGTCGCTTCCCTCTGACGAGGTCCTCTGAGCTCCAGGACCTTGCAGTGTGGAGACAGCCCCTGCCAGCAACCTCCTCTCCAAGGAGGCATCAACCGAGGCCTAGGCCCAGGGGAAAGGCACCAGCGGGGATGAGCCTGGGGAGGCGCCCGGGCATGTCTGGACCCAGTCCCCGCAGCCTGCCCCTTGGTGGGGCAGTACCCCCGGAGGCCAGGAAGATCTGGGCAAGGCTGGCCAGGGGCAGGGGCCCTGCTGGGTCCTGCCCCTGGCCTGTGGGGCCTCTGAGCACAACCGGCCCTCTCCCACTGGAAGACCTCCCCGGCTGACTCCAAAGGCCGGTTTGCCAACACTCACGCCCACTGTTCACGCCAGGCACGCACAATGCTCCCACGCCCGGGAGAAAAGCGCTTCGGGGTGGTGCTCTCTCCGGGCCCTTGCCCCTGAGCCTGGGGGACAGGCAGGGGGAACACACTCCCAGGCCAAGGCAGAACCACATGCACACGTCTGTTCCTGCCCCCTGCACCGGCAGAGAGCTCGGGGGAGCCAGAGTCTGTCAGGCCGGTGCTGGGCTGGCCGCCTGTGTGGGAAGGGGCAGAGCCGACCTAGGGGCAAGTTGGGCCTCTTGCTCTCCCTGCTGCCCTGAGGCTGCTGGGCCAAAGACGTCTTGGGCATCCAGCCCCTTGCTGGTCCCTTCCCTCTGACGAGGCCCTCTGAGCTCCAGCACCTTGCAGTGTGGAGACAGCCCCTGCCAGCAACCTCCTCTCCAAGGAGGCCTCAACCGAGGCCTAGGCCCAGGGGAAAGGCACCAGCGGGGATGAGCCTGTGGAGGCGCCCGGGCATGTCTGGACCCAGTCCCCGCAGCGTGTCCCTTGTTGGGGCAGTACCCCCGGAGGCCAGGAAGGTCTGGGCAAGGCTGGCCAGGGGCAGGGGCCCTTCTGTGTCCTTCCCCTTGCCTGTGGGGCCTCTGAGCACAACCGGCCCTCTCCCGCTGGAAGACCTCCCCGGCTGCCTCCAAAGGCCGATTTGCCAACACTCTCGCCCGCTGTCCCGCCAGGCCCGCACAATGCTCCCAAGCCGGGGAGAAAAGCGCTTCGGGGTGGTGCTCTCTCCGGGCCCTTGCCCCTGAGCCTGGGGGCAATGCAGGGGGAACACACTTCCAGGCCAAGGCAGAACCACATGCACACGTCTGTTCCTGCCCCCTGCAATCGCAGAGAGCTCGGGGGAGCCAGAGTCTGCCAGGCAGCTGCTGGGCTGGCCGTCTGTGTGGTAAGTGGCAGAGCCGACCTTGGGGCAAGTTGGGCCGCTTGCTCGGCCTGCTGCCCTGAGGCTGCTGGGCCAAAGAGGTCTTGGGCATCCAGCCCCTTGCTGGTCCCTTCCCTCTGACGAGGCCCTCTGAGCTCCAGCACCTTGCAGTGTGGAGACAGCCCTGCCAGCAACCTCCTCTCCAAGGAGGCCTCAACCGAGGCCTAGGCCCAGGGGAAAGGCACCAGCGGGGATGAGCCTGGGGAGGCGCCCGGGCATGTCTGGACCCAGTCCCCGCAGCCTGCCCCTTGGTGGGGCAGTACCCCCGGAGGCCAGGAAGGTCTGGGCAAGGCTGGCCAGGGGCAGGGGCCCTGCTGGGTCCTGCCCCTGGCCTGTGGGACCTCTGAGCACAACCGGCCCTCTCCCGCTGGAAGACCTCCCCAGCTACCTCCAAGGCCGGTTTGCCAACACTCCCGTCCACTGTTCCCGCCAGGCACGCACAATGCTCCCAAGCCCGAGAGAAAAGCGCTTCGGGGTGGTGCTCTCACCGGGCCCTTGCCCCTGAGCCTGGGGGCAATGCAGGGGGAACACACTCCCAGGCCAAGGCAGAACGACATGCACACGTCTGTTCCTGCCCCCTGCACCGGCAGAGAGCTCGGGGGAGCCAGAGTCTGCCAGGCAGCTGCTGGGCTGGCCGCCTGTGTGGGAAGGGGCAGCGCCGACCTAGGGGCAAGTTGGGCCTCTTGCTCTCCCTGCTGCCCTGAGGTTCTGGGCCAAAGACGTCTTGGGCATCCAGCCCCTTGCTGGTCCCTTCCCTCTGACGAGGCCCTCTGAGCTCCAGCACCTTGCAGTGTGGAGAAAGCCCCTGCCAGCAACCTCCTCTCCAAGGAGGCCTCAACCGAGGCCTAGGCCCAGGGGAAAGGCACCAGCGGGGTTGAGCCTGGGGAGGCGCCCGGGCATGTCTGGACCCAGTCCCCGCAGCCTGCCCCTTGGTGGGGCAGTACCCCCGGAGGCCAGGAAGGTCTGGGCAAGGCTGGCCAGGGGCAAGGGACCTGCTGGGTCCTGTCCCTGGCCTGTGGGGCCTCTGAGCACATCCGGCCATCTCCCGCTGGAAGACCTCCCCGGCTGCCTCCAAAGGCCGGTTTGCCAACACTCCCGCTCACTGTTCCCACCAGGCGCGCACAATGCTCCCAAGCCAGGGAGAAAAGCGCTTCGGGGTGGTGCTGTCTCCGGGCCCTTTCCCCTGAGCCTATGGGCAAGGCAGGGGTTCCACACTCCCAGGCCAACTCAGAACCACATGCACACGTCTGTTCCTGCCCCCTGCACCGGCAGAGAGCTCGGGGGAGCCAGAGTCTGTCAGGCAGCTGCTGGGCTGGCCGCTTGTGTGGGAAGGGGCAGAGCCGACCTAGGGGCAAGTTGGGCCTCTTGCTCTCCCTGCTGCCCTGAGGTTGCTGGGCCAAAGAGGTCTTGGGCATCCAGCTCCTTGCTGGTCCCTTCCCTCTGACGAGGCCCTCTGAGCTCCAGCACCTTGCAGTGTGGAGACAGCCCCTGCCAGCAACCTCCTCTCCAAGGAGGCCTCAACCGAGGCCTAGGCCCAGGGGAAAGGCACCAGCGGGGATGAGACTGGGGAGGCGCCCGGGCATGTCTGGACCCAGACCCCGCAGCCTGCCCCTTGGTGGGGCAGTACCCCCGGAGGCCAGGAAGGGCTGGGCAAGCCTGGCCAGGGGCAGGGGCCCTGCTGGGTCCTGCCCCTGGCCTGTGGGGCCTCTGAGCACAACCGGCCCTCTCCCACTGGAAGACCTCCCCAGCTGCCTCCAAAGGCCGGTTTGCAAACACTCCCTCCCACTGTTCACGCCAGGAACGAACAATGCTCACAAGCCCGGGAGAAGAGCGCTTCGGGGTGGTGCTCTCTCCGGGCCCTTGCCCCTGAGCCTGGGTGACAGGCAGGGGGAACACACTCCCAGGCCAAGGCAGAACCATATGCACACGTCTGTTCCTGCCCCCTGCACCGGCAGAGAGCTCGGGGGAGCCAGAGTCTGTCAGGCAGCTGCTGGGCTGGCGGCCTGTGTGGGTTAGGGCAGAGCCGACCTAGGGGCAAGTTGGGCCTCTTGCTCTCCCTGCTGCCCTGAGGCTGCTGGGCCAAAGAGGTCTTGGGCATCCAGCCCCTTGCTGGTCCCTTCCCTCTGACGAGGCCCTCTGAGCTCCAGCACCTTGCAGTGTGGAGACAGCCCCTGCCAGCAACCTCCTCTCCAAGGAGGCCTCAACCGAGCCCTAGGTCCAGGGGAAAGGCACCAGCGGGGATGAGCCTGGGAAGGCGCCCGGGCATGTCTGGACCCAGTCCCCGCAGCCTGCCCCTTGGTGGGGCAGTACCCCCGGAGGCCAGGAAGGTCTGGGCAAGGCTGGCCAGGGGCAGGGGCCCTGCTGGGTCCTGCCCCTGGCCTGTGGGGCCTCTGAGCACAACCGGCCCTCTCCCGCTGGAAGACCTCCCCGGCTGCCTCCAAAGGCCGATTTGCCAACACTCCCGCCCGCTGTTCCTGCCAGGCGCGCACAATGCTCCCAAGCCCGGGAGAAAAGCGCTTCGGGCTGGTGCTCTCTCCGGGCCCTTGCCCCTGAGCCTGGGGGACAGGCAGGGGGAACACACTCCCAGGCCAAGGCAGAACCACATGCACACGTCTGTTCCTGCCCCCTGCACCGGCAGAGAGCTCGGGGGAGCCAGAGTCTGTCAGGCAGCTGCTGGGCTGGCCGCCTGTGTGGGAAGGGGCAGAGCCGACCTAGGGGCAAGTTGGGCCTCTTGTTCTCCATGCTGCCCTGAGGCTGCTGGGCCAAAGAGGTCTTGCGCATCCAGCGCCTTGCTGGTCCCTTCCCTCTGACGAGGCCCTCTGAGCTCCAGCACCTTGCAGTGTGGAGACAGCCCCTGCCAGCAACCTTCTCTCCAAGGAGGCCTCAACCGAGGCCTAGGCCCAGGGGAAAGGCACCAGCGGGGATGAGCCTGGGGAGGCGCCCGGGCATGTCTGGACCCAGTCCCCGCAGCCTGCCCCTTGGTGGGGCAGTATCCCCGGAAGCCAGGAATGTCTGGGCAAGGCTGGCCAGGGGCAGGGGCCCTGCTGGGTCCTGCCCCTGGCCTGTGGGGCCTCTGAGCACAACCGGCCCTCTCCCGCTGGAAGACCTCCCCGGCTGCCTCCAAAGGCCGATTTGCCAACACTCCCGCCCGCTGTTCCTGCCAGGCGCGCACAATGCTCCCAAGCCCGGGAGAAAAGCGCTTCGGGCTGGTGCTCTCTCCGGGCCCTTGCCCCTGAGCCTGGGGGACAGGCAGGGGGAACACACTCCCAGGCCAAGGCAGAACCACATGCACACGTCTGTTCCTGCCCCCTGCACCGGCAGAGAGCTCGGGGGAGCCAGAGTCTGTCAGGCAGCTGCTGGGCTGGCCCCCTGTGTGGGAAGGGGCAGAGCCGACCGAGGGGCAAGTTGGGCCTCTTGCTCTCCCTGCTGCCCTGAGGCTGCTGGGCCAAAGAGGTCTTGGGCATCCAGCCCCTTGCTGGTACCTTCCCTCTGACGAGGCCCTCTGAGCTCCAGCACCTTGCAGTGTGGAGACAGCCCCTGCCAGCAACCTCCTCTCCAAGGAGGCCTAAACCGAGGCCTAGGCCCAGGGGAAAGGCACCAGCAGGAATGAGCCAGTGGAGGCGCCCGGGCATGTCTGGACCCAGTCCCCGCAGCCTGCCCCTTGGTGGGGCAGTACCCCCGGAGGCCAGGAAGGTCTGGGCAAGGCTGGCCAGGGGCAGGGGCCCTGCTGGGTCCTGCCCCTGGCCTGTGGGGCCTCTGAGCACAACCGGCCCTTTCCCACGTGAAGACCTCCCCGGCTGCCTCCAAAGGCCCGTTTGCCAACACTCCCGCCCGCTGTTCCCGCCAGGCACGCACAATGCTCCCAAGCCCGGGAGAGAAGCGCTTCGGGATGGTGCTCTCTCCGGGCCCTTGCCCCTGAGCCTTAGGGCAATGCAGGGAGAACACACTCCTAGGCCAAGGCAGAACCACATGCACACGTCTGTTCCTGCCCCCTGAATCGGCAGAGAGCTCGGGGGAGCCAGAGTCTGTCAGGAAGCTGCTGGGCTGCCGGCCTGTGTGGGAAGGGGCAGAGCCGACCTAGGGGCAAGTTGGGCCTCTTGCTCTCCCTGCTGCCCTGAGGCTGCTGGGCCAAAGAGGTCTTGGGCATCCAGCCCCTTGCTGGTCCCTTCCCTCTGACGAGGCCCTCTGAGTTCCAGCACCTCGCAGTGTGGAGACATCCCCTGCCAGCAACCTCCTCTCCAAGGAGGCCTCATCCGAGCCCTAGGCCCAGGGGAAGGGCACCAGCGGGGATGAGCCTGGGAAGGCGCCCGGGCATGTCTGGACCCAGTCCCCGCAGCCTGCCCCTTGGTGGGGCAGTACCCCCGGAGGCCAGGAAGGTCTGGGCAAAGCTGGCCAGGGGCAGGGGCCCTGCTGGGTCCTGCCCCTGGCCTGTGGGGCCTCTGAGCACAACCGGCCCTCTCCCGCTGGAAGACCTCCCCGGCTGCCTCCAAAGGCCGATTTGCCAACACTCCCGCCCGCTGTTCCCGCCAGGCACGCACAATGCTCCCAAGCCCGGGAGAAAAGCGCTTCGGGCTGGTGCTCTCTCCGGGCCCTTGCCCCTGTGCCTGGGGGACAGGCAGGGGGAACACACTCCCAGGCCAAGGCAGAACCACATGCACACGTCTGTTCCTGCCCCCTGCACCGGCAGAGAGCTCGGGGGAGCCAGAGTCTGTCAGGCAGCTGCTGGGCTGGCCGCCTGTGTGGGAAGGGGCAGAGCCGACCTAGGGGCAAGTTGGGCCTCTTGTTCTCCCTGCTGCCCTGAGGCTGCTGGGCCAAAGAGGTCTTGCGCATCCAGCGTCTTTCTGGTCCCTTCCCTCTGACGAGGCCCTCTGAGCTCCAGCACCTTGCAGTGTGGAGACAGCCCCTGCCAGCAACCTTCTCTCCAAGGAGGCCTCAACCGAGGCCTAGGCCCAGGGGAAAGGCACCAGCGGGGATGAGCCTGGGGAGGCGCCCGGGCATGTCTGGACCCAGTCCCCGCAGCCTGCCCCTTGGTGGGGCAGTACCCCCGGAGGCCAGGAAGGTCTGGGCAAGGCTGGCCAGGGGCAGGGGCCCTGATGGCTTCTGCCCCTGGCCTCTGGGGCCTCTGAGCACAAGCTACCCTCTCCCACTGGAAACCTCCCCGGCTGCCTCCAAAGGCCGGTTTGCCAACACTCCCGCCCGCTATTCCCGCCAGGCACACACAATGCTCCCAAGCCGGGGAGAAAAGCGCTTCGGGGTGGTGCTCTCTCCGGTCCCTTGCCCCTGAACCTGGGGGCCAGGCAGGGGATCCACACTTCCAGGCCAAGGCAGAACCACATGCACACGTCTGTTCCTGCCCCCTGCACCGGCAGAGAGCTCAGGGGAGCCAGAGTCTGTCTGGCAGCTGCTGGGCTGGCCCCCTGTGTGGGAAGGGGCAGAGCCGACCTAGGGGCAAGTTGGGCCTCTTGCTCTCCCTGCTGCCCTGAGGCTGCAGGGTCAAAGAGGTCTTGGGCATCCAGCCCCTTACTGGTCCCTTCCCTCTGACGAGGCCCTCTGAGCTCCAGCACCTTGCAGTGTGGAGACAGCCCCTGCCAGCAACCTCCTCTCCAAGGAGGCCTCAACCGAGGCCTAGGCCCAGGGGAAAGGCACCAGCGGGGATGAGACTGGGGAGGCGCCCGAGCATGTCTGGACCCAGTCCCCGCAGCCTGCCCCTTGGTGGGGCAGTACCCCCGGAGGCCAGGAAGGTCTGGGCAAGGCTGGCCAGGGGCAGGGGCCCTGCTGGGTCCTGCCCCTGGCCTGTGGGGCCTCTGAGCACAACCGGCCCACTCCCAGTGGAAGACCTCCCCGGCTGACTCCAAAGGCCGGTTTGCAAGCGCTCCCGCCCACTGTTCCCAGCAGGCGTGCACAATGCTCCCAAGCACGGGAGAAAAGCACTTCGGGGTGGTGCTCTCTCCGGGCCCTTGCCCCTGAGCCTGGGGGCAATGCAGGGGGAACACACTCCCTGGCCAAGGCAGAACCACATGCACACGTCTGTTCCTACCCCCTGCACCGGCAGAGAGCTCAGGGGAGCCAGAGTCTGTCAGGCAGCTGCTGGGCTGGCCGCCTGTGTGGGAAGGGGCAGAGCCGACCTAGGGGCAAGTTGGGCCTCTTGCTCTCCCTGCTGCCCTGAGGCTGCTGGGCCAAAGAGGTCTTGGGCATCCAGCCCCTTGCTGGTCCCTTCCCTCTGACGAGGCCCTCTGAGCTCCAGCACCTTGCAGTGTGGAGACAGACCCTGCCAGCAACCTCCTCTCCAAGGAGGCCTCAACCGAGGCCTAGGCCCAGGGGAAAGGCACCAGCGGGGATGAGACTGGGGAGGCGCCCGGGCATGTCTGGACCCAGTCCCCGCAGCCTGCCCCTTGGTGGGGCTGTAACCCCGGAGGCAGGAAGGTCTGTGCAAGGCTGGCCAGGGGCAGGGGCCCTTCTGGGTCTGCCCCTGGCCTGTGGGGCCTCTGAGCACAACCGGCCCTCTCCCACTGGAGGACCTTCCCGGCTGCCTCCAAAGGCCGGTTTGCAAGCACTCCCGCCCACTGTTCCCACCAAGCACGCAAAATGCTCCCAAGCCCGGGAGAAAAGCGCTTCGGGGTGGTGCTCTCTCCGGGCCCTTGCCCCTGAGCCTGGGGGCCAGGCAGGGGGAACACACTCCCAGGCCAAGGCAGAACGACATGCACACGTCTGTTCCTACCCCCTACACCGGCAGAGAGCTCGGGGGAGCCAGAGACTGCTAGGCTGCTGCTGGGCTGGCTGCCTGTGTGGGACGGGGCAGAGCCGACCTAGGGGCAAGTTGGGCCTCTTGCTCTCCCTGCTGCCCTGAGGCTGCTGGGCCAAAGAGGTCTTGGGCATCCAGCCCTTTGCTGGTCCCTTCCCTCTGACGAGGCCCTCTGAGCTCCAGCACCTTGCAGTGTGGAGACAGCCCCTGCCAGCAACGTCCTCTCCAAGGAGGCCTCAACCGAGGCCTAGGCCCAGGGGAAAGGCACCAGCGGGGATGAGCCTGGGGAGGCGCCCGGGCATGTCTGGACCCAGTCCCCGCAGCCTGCCCCTTGGTGGGGCAGTACCCCCGGAGGCCAGGAAGGTCTGGGAAAGGCTGGCCAGGGGCAGGGGACCTGCTGGGTCCTGCCCCTGGCCTGTGGGGCCTCTGAGCACATCCGGCCCTCTCCCGCTGGAAGACCTCCCCGGCTGCCTCCAAAGGCCGGTTTGCCAACACTCACGCCCACTGTTCCCACCAGGCGCGCACAATGCTCCCAAGCCCGGGAGAAAAGCGCTTCGGGGTGGTGCTCTCACCGGGCCCTTGCCCCTGAGCCTGGGGGCAATGCAGGGGGAACACACTCCCAGGCCAAGGCAGAACCACATGCACACGTCTGTTCCTGCCCCCTGCACCGGCAGAGAGCTCAGGGGAGCCAGAGTCTGTCAGGCAGCTGCTGGGCTGGCCGCCTGTGTGGGAAGGGGCAGAGCCGACCTAGGGGCAAGTTGGGCCTCTTGCTCTCCCTGCTGCCCTGATGCTGCTGGGCCAAAGAGGTCTTGGGCATCCAGCCCCTTGCTGGTCCCTTCCCTCTGACGAGGCCCTCTGAGCTCCAGCACCTTGCAGTGTGGAGACAGCTCCTGCCAGCAACCTCCTCTCCAAGGAGGCCTCAACCGAGGCCTAGGCCCAGGGGAAAGGCACCAGTGGGGATGAGACTGGGGAGGCGCCCGGGCATGTCTGGACCCAGTCCCCGCAGCCTGCCCCTTGGTGGGGCTGTAACCCCGGAGGCAGGAAGGTCTGGGCAAGGCTGGCCAGGGGCAGGGGCCCTTCTGGGTCCTGCCCCTGGCCTGTGGGGCCTCTGAGCACAACCGGCCCTCTCCCACTGGAAGACCTCCCCGGCTGCCTCCAAAGGCCGCTTTGCAAGCACTCCCGCCCACTGTTCCCACCAAGCACGCAAAATGCTCCCAAGCGCGGGAGAAAAGCGCTTCGGGGTGGTGCTCTCTCCGGGCCCTTGCCCCTGAGCCTGGGGGCCAGGCAGGGGGAACACACTCCCAGGCCAAGGCAGAACGACATGCACACGTCTGTTCCTGCCCCCTACACCGGCAGAGATCTCGGGGGAGCCAGAGACTGCCAGGCTGCTGCTGGGCTGGCTGCCTGTGTGGGACGGGGCAGAGCCGACCTAGGGGCAAGTTGGGCCTCTTGCTCTCCCTGCTGCCCTGAGGCTGCTGGGCCAAAGAGGTCTTGGGCATCCAGCCCTTTGCTGGTCCCTTCCCTCTGACGAGGCCCTCTGAGCTCCAGCACCTTGCAGTGTGGAGACAGCCCCTGCCAGCAACCTCCTCTCCAAGGAGGCCTCAACCGAGGCCTAGGCCCAGGGGAAAGGCACCAGCGGGGATGAGCCTGGGGAGGCGCCCGGGCATGTCTGGACCCAGTCCCCGCAGCCTGCCCCTTGCTGGGGCAGTACCCCCGGAGGCCAGGAAGGTCTGGGAAAGGCTGGCCAGGGGCAGGGGACCTGCTGGGTCCTGCCCCTGGCCTGTGGGGCCTCTGAGCACATCCGGCCCTCTCCCGCTGGAAGACCTCCCCGGCTGCCTCCAAAGGCCGGTTTGCCAACACTCACGCCCACTGTTCCCAGCAGGCGCGCACAATGCTCCCAAGCCCGGGAGAAAAGCGCTTCGGGGTGGTGCTCTCACCGGGCCCTTGCCCCTGAGCCTGGGGGCAATGCAGGGGGAACACACTCCCAGGCCAAGGCAGAACCACATGCACACGTCTGTTCCTGCCCCCTGCACCGGCAGAGAGCTCAGGGGAGCCAGAGTCTGTCTGGCAGCTGCTGGGCTGGCCGCCTGTGTGGGAAGGGGCAGAGCCGACCTAGGGGCAAGTTGGGCCTCTTGCTCTCCCTGCTGCCCTGAGGCTGCTGGGCCAAAGAGGTCTTGGGCATCCAGCCCCTTGCTGGTCCCTTCCCTCTGACGAGGCCCTCTGAGCTCCAGCACCTTGCAGTGTGGAGAGAGCCCCTGCCAACAACCTCCTCTCCAAGGAGGCCTCAACCGAGGCCTAGGCCCAGGGGAAAGGCACCAGCGGGGATGAGCCTGGGGAGTCGCCCGGGCATGTCTGGACCCATTCCCCGCAGCCTGCCCCTTGGTGGGGCAGTACCCCCGGAGGCCAGGAAGGTCTGGGCAAGGCTGGCCAGGGGCAGGCTCCCTGCTGGGTCCTGTCCCTGGCCTCTGGGGCCTCTGAGCACAACCGGCCCTCTCCCACTGGAAGACCTCCCCGGCTGCCTCCAAAGGCCGGTTTGCAACACTCCCGCCCGCTGTTCCCGCCAGGCACGCACAATGCTCCCAAGCCCGGGAGAAAAGCACTTCGGGGTGTTGCTCTCTCCGGGCCCTTTCCCCTGAGCCTGGGGGCCAGGCAGTGGGTCCACACTCCCAGACCAAGGCAGAACCACATGCACACGTCTGTTCCAGACCCCTGCACCGGCAGAGAGCTCGGGGGAGCCAGAGTCTGTCAGGCAGCTGCTGGGCTGGCCGCCTGTGTGGGAAGGGGCAGAGCCGACCTAGGGGCAAGTTGGGCCTCTTGCTCTCCCTGCTGCCCTGTGGCTGCTGGGCCAAAGAGGTCTTGGGCATCCAGCCCCTTGCTGGTCCCTTCCCGCTGACGAGGCCCTCTGAGCTCCAGCACCTTGCAGTGTGGAGACAGCCCCTGCCAGCAACCTCCTCTCCAAGGAGGCCTCAACCGAGGCCTAGGCCCAGGGGAAAGGCACCAGCGGGGATGAGCCAGGGGAGGTGGCCGAGCATGACTGGACCCTGTCCCCGCAGCCTGCCCATTGGTGGGGCAGTACCCCCGGAGGCCAGGAAGGTCTGGGCAAGGCTGGCCAGGGGCACGGGCCCTGCTGCGTCCTGCCCCTGGCCTGTGGGTCCTCTGAGCACAACCGGCCCTCTCCCACTGGAAGACCTCCCCGGCTGCCTCCAAAGGCCAGTTTGCAAGCGCTCCCTCCCACTGTTCCCACCAGGCGCGCACAATGCTCCCAAGCCCGGGAGAAAAGCGCTTCGGGGTGGTGCTCTCTCCGGGCACTTGCCCCTGAGCCTGGGGGCAAGGCATGGTGTCCACACTCCCGGGCCAAGGCAGAACCACATGCACACGTCTGATCTGCCCCCTGCACCGGCAGAGAGCTCGGCAGAGCCAGAGTCTGTCAGGCAGCTGCTGGGCTGGCCGCCTGTGTGGGAAGGGGCAGAGCCGACCTAGGGGCAAGTTGGGCCTCTTGCTCTCCCTGCTGCCCTGAGGCTGCTGGGCCAAAGAGGTCTTGGGCATCCAGCCCCTTGCTGGTCCCTTCCCTCTGACGAGGCCCTCTGAGCTCCAGCACCTTGCAGTGTGGAGACAGCCCCTGCCAGCAACCTCCTCTCCAAGGAGGCCTCAAGCGAGGCCTAGGCCCAGGGGAAAGGCACCAGCGGGGATGAGCCTGGGGAGGCGCCCTGGTATGTCTGGACCCTGTCCCCGCAGCCTGCCCCTTGGTGGGGCAGTACCCCCGGAGGCCAGGAAGATCTGGGCAAGGCTGGCCAAGGACAGGGGCCCTGCTGGGTTCTGCCCCTGGCCTGTGGGGCCTCTGAGCACAACCGGCCCTCTCCCACTGGAAGACCTCCCCAGGCTGCCTCCAAAGGCCGGTTTGCAAACACTCCCGCCCGCTGTTCACGCCAGGCATGCACAATGCTCCCAAGCCCGGGAGAAAAGCGCTTCGTGGTGGTGCTCTCTCCGGGCCCTTGCCCCTGAGCCTGGGGGCCAGGCAGGGGGAACACACTCCCAGGCCAAGGCAGAACGACATGCACACGTCTGTTCCTATCCCCTGCACCGGCAGAGAGCTCGGGGGAGCCAGAGGCTGTCAGGCAGCTGCTGGGCTGGCCGCCTGTGTGGGAAGGGGCAGAGCCGACCTAGGGGCAAGTTGGGCCTCTTGCTCTCCCTGCTGCCCTGAGGCTGCTGGGCCAAAGAGGTCTTGGGCATCCAGCCCCTTACTGGTCCCTTCCCTCTGTCGAGTCCCTCTGAGCTCCAGCACCTTGCAGTGTGGAGACAGCCCCTGCCAGCAACCTCCTCTCCAAGGAGGTCTCAACCGAGGCCTAGGCCCAGGAGAAAAGCACCAGAAGGAATGAGCCAGGGGAGGCGCCCGGGCATGTCTGGACCCAGTCCGCACAGCCTGCCCCTTGGTAGGGCAGTACCCCCGGAGGCCAGGAAGGTCTGGGCAAGGCTGGCCAGGGGCAGGGGCCCTGCTGGGTCCTGCCCCTGGCCTGTGGGGCCTCTGAGCAAAACCGGCCCTCTCCCACTGGAAGACGTCCCCGGCTGCCTCCAAAGGCCGGTTTGCAAGCACTCCCGCCCACTGTTCCCGCCAGGCGCGCACAATGCTCCCAAGCCCGGGAGAAAAGCGCTTCGGGGTGGTGCTCTCTTCGGGCTCTTGCCCCTGAGCCTGGGGGCCAGGCAGGGGTCCACACTTCCAGGCCAAGGCAGAACCACATGCACACGTCTGTTCCTGTCCCCTGCACCGGCAGAGAGCTTGGGGGAGCCAGAGTCTGTCAGGCAGCTGCTGGGTTGGCCGCCTGTGTGGGAAGGGGCAGAGCCGCCCTAGGGGCAAGTTGGGCCTCTTGCTCTCCCTGCTGCCCTGAGGCTGCTGGGCCAAAGACGTATTGGGCATCCAGCCCCTTACTGGTCCCTTCCCTCTGACGAGGCCCTCTGAGCTCCAGCACCTTGCAGTGTGGAGACAGCCCCTGCCAGCAACCTCCTCTCCAAGGAGGCCTCAACCGAGGCCTAGGCCCAGGGGAAAGGCACCAGCGGGGATGAGCCAGGGGAGGCGCCCGAGCATGTCTGGACCCAGTCCCCGCAGCCTGCCCCTTGGTGGGGCAGTACACCCGGAGGCCAGGAAGGTCTGGACAAGGCTGGCCAGGGGCAGGGGCCCTGCTGGGTCCTGCCCCTGGCCTGTGGGGCCTCTGAGCACAACCGGCCCTCTCCCACTGGAAGACATCCCCGGCTGCCTCCAAAGGCCGGTTTGCAAGCACTCCCGCCCACTGTTCCCGCCAGGCGCGCACAATGCTCCCAAGCCCGGGAGAAAAGCGCTTCGGGGTGGTGCTCTCTTCGGGCCCTTGCCCCTGAGCCTGGGGGCCAGGCAGGGGTCCACACTTCCAGGCCAAGGCAGAATCACATGCACACGTCTGTTCCTGTCCCCTGCACCGGCAGAGAGCTTGGGGGAGCCAGAGTCTGTCAGGCAGCTGCTGGGCTGGCCGCCTGTGTGGGAAGGGGCAGAGCCGACCTAGGGTCAAGTTGGGCCTCTTGCTCTCCCTGCTGCACTGAGGCTGCTGGGCCAAAGACGTCTTGGGCATCCAGCCCCTTGCTGGTCCCTTCCCTCTGACGAGGCCCTCTCAGCTCCAGCACCTTGCAGTGTGGAGACAGCCCCTGCCAGCAACCTCCTCTCCACGGAGGCCTCAACCGAGGCCTAGGCCCAGGGGAAAGGCACCAGCGGGGATGAGCCAGTGGAGGCGCCCGGGCATGTCTGGACCCAGTCCGCGCAGCCTGCCCCTTGGTGGGGCAGTACCCCCGGAGGCCAGGAAGGTCTGGGCAAGGCTGGCCAGGGGCAGGGGCCCTGCTGGGTCCTGCCCCTGGCCTGTGGGGCCTCAGAGCACAACCGGCCCTCTCCCACTGTAAGACCTCCCCGGCTGCCTCCAAAGGCCGGTTTGCCAACACTCGCGCCCGCTGTTCCCGCCAGGCACGCAAAATGCTCCCAAGCCCGGGAGAAAAGCGCTTCGGGAGTTGCTCTCTCCGGGCCCTTGCCCCTGAGCCTGGGGGCCAGGCAGTGGGTCCACACTCCAAGACCAAGGCAGAACCACATGCACACGTCTGTTCCTGCCCCCTGCACTGGCAGAGAGCTCGGGGGAGCCAGAATCTGTCAGGCAGCTGCTGGGCTGGCCGCCTGTGTGGGAAGGGGCAGAGCCGACCTAGGGGCAAGTTGGGCCTCTTCCTCTCCCTGCTGCCCTGAGGCTGCTGGGCCAAAGAGGTCTTGGGCATCCAGCCCCTTGCTGGTCCCTTCCCGCTGACGAGGCCCTCTGAGCTATAGCACCTTGCAGTGTGGAGACAGCCCCTGCCAGCAACCTCCTCTCCAAGGAGGCCTTAACCGAGGCCTAGGCCCAGGGGAAAGGCACCAACGGGGATGAGACTGGGGAGGCACCCGGGCCTCTCTGGACCCAGTCCCCGCAGCCTGCCCCTTGGTGGGGCAGACCCCCGGAGGCCAGGAAGATCTGGGCAAGGCTGGCCAGGGACAGGGGCCCTGCTGGGTCCTGCCCCTGGCCTGTGGGGCCTCTGAGCACAACCGGCCCCCTCCCACTGGAAGACCTCCCCAGGCTGCCTCCAAAGGCCGGTTTGCAAACACTCCCGCCCGCTGTTCACCCCAGGCATGCACAATGCTCCCAAGACCGGGAGAAAAGCACTTCAGGTGGTGCTCTCTCCGGGCCCTTGCCCCTGAGCCTGGGGGCCAGGCAGTGGGTCCACACTCCCAGGCCAAGGCAGAACCACATGCACACGTCCGTTCCTGACCCCTGCACCGGCAGAGAGCTCGGGGGAGCCAAAGTCTGTCAGGCAGCTACTGGGCTGGCCGCCTTTGTGGGAAGGGGCAGAGCCGACCTAGGGGCAAGTTGGGCCTCTTGCTCTCCCTGCTGCACTGAGGCTGCTGGGCCAAAGACGTCTTGGGCATCCAGCCCCTTGCTGTTCCCTTCCCGCTGACGAGGCCCTCTGAGCTCCAGCACCTTGCAGTGTGGAGACAGCCCCTGCCAGCAACCTCCTCTCCAAGGAGGCCTCAACCGAGGCATAGGCCCAGGGGAAAGGCACCAGCGGGGATGAGCCTGGGGAGGCGCCCGGCCATGTCTGGACCCAGTCCCCGCAGCCTGCCCCTTGGTGGGGCTGTACCCCCGGAGGCCAGGAAGGTCTGGGCAAGGCTGCCAGGGGCAGGGACACTGCTGGGTCCTGCCCCTGGCCTGTGGGGCCTCTGAGCACAACCGGCACTCTTCCACTGGAAGACCTCCCCGTCTGCCTGCAAAGGCCGATTTGCAAGCACTCCAGCCCGCTGTTCCCGCCAGGCCCGCACAATGCTCCCAAGCCTGGGAGAAAAGCGCTTCGGGCTGGTGCTCTCTCCGGGCCCTTGCCCCTGAGCCTGGGGGCCAGGCAGGGGGAACACACTCCCAGGCCAAGGCAGAACCACATGCACACGTCCGTTCCTGACCCCTGCACCGGCAGAGAGCTCGGGGGAGACAAGGTCTGTCAGGCAGCTGCTGGGCAGACCGCCTGTGTGGGAAGGGGCAGAGCCGACCTAGGGGCAAGTTGGGCCTCTTGCTCTCCCTGCTGCCCTGAGGCTACTGGGCCAAAGAGGTCTTGGGCATCCAGCCCCTTGCTGGTCCCTTCCCTCTGACGAGGCCCTCTGAGCTCCAGCACCTTGCAGTGTGGAGACAGCCCCTGCCAGCAACCTCCTCTCCAAGGAGGCCTCAACCGAGGCCTAGGCCCAGGGGAAAGGCACCAGCGGGGATGAGACTGGGGAGGCGCCCGGGCATGTCTGGACCCAGTCCCCGCAGCCTGCCCCTTGGTGGGGCTGTAACCCCGGAGGCAGGAAGGTCTGGGCAAGGCTGGCCAGGGGCTGGGGCCCTGCTGGATCCTGCCCCTGGCCTGTGGGGCCTCTGAGCACAACCGGCCCTCTCCCACTGGAAGACCTCCCCGGCTGCCTCCAAAGGCCGGTTTGCAAGCACTCCCGCCCACTGTTCCCACCAAGCACGCAAAATGCTCCCAAGCCCGGGAGAAAAGCGCTTCGGGGTGGTGCTCTCTCCGGGCCCTTGCCCCTGAGCCTGGGGGCCAGGCAGGGGGAACACACTCCCAGGCCAAGGCAGAACGACATGCACACGTCTGTTCCTGCCCCCTACACCAGCAGAGCGCTCGGGGGAGCCAGAGACTGCCAGGCTGCTGTTGGCTGGCTGCCTGTGTGGGACGGGGCAGAGCCGACCTAGGGGCAAGTTGGGCCTCTTGCTCTCCCTGCTGCCCTGAGGCTGCTGGGTCAAAGAGGTCTTGGGCATCCAGCCCTTTGCTGGTCCCTTCCCTCTGACGAGGCCCTCTGATCTCCAGCACCTTGCAGTGTGGAGACAGCCCCGGCCAGCAACCTCCTCTCCAAGGAGGCCTAAACCGAGGCCTAGGCCCAGGGGAAAGGCACCAGCGGGGATGAGCCTGGGGAGGCGCCCGGGCGTGTCTGTACCCACCCTTGGTGGGGCAGTACCCCCGGAGGCCAGGAAGGTCTGGGAAAGGCTGGCCAGGGGCAGGGGACCTGCTGGGTCCTGACCCTGGCCTGTGGGGCCTCTGAGCACATCCGGCCCTCTCCCGCTGGAAGACCTCCCCGGCTGCCTCCAAAGGCCGGTTTGCCAACACTCACGCCCACTGTTCCCACCAGGTGCGCACAATGCTCCCAAGTCCGGGAGAAAAGCGCTTCGGGGTGGTGCTCTCACCGGGCCCTTGCCCCTGAGCCTGGGGGCAATGCAGGGGGAACACACTCCCAGGCCAAGGCAGAATCACATGCACACGTCTGTTCCTGCCCCCTGCAACGGCAGAGAGCTAGGGGAGCCAGAGTCTGTCAGGCAGCTGCTGGGCTGGCCGCCTGTGTGGGAAGGGGCAGAGCCGACCTAGGGGCAAGTTGGGCCTCTTGCTCTCCCTGCTGCCCTGAGGCTGCTGGGCCAAAGAGGTCTTGGGCATCCATCACCTTGCTGGTCCCTTCCCTCTGACGAGGCCCTCTGAGCTCCAGCACCTTGCAGTGTGGAGACAGCCCCTACCAGCAACCTCCTCTCCAAGAGGCCTCAACAGAGGCCTAGGCCCAGGGGAAAGGCACCAGCGGGGATGAGCCTGGGGAGGCGCCCGGGCATGTCTGGACCCAGCCCCGCAGCCTGCCCCTTGGTGGGGCAGTACCCCCGGAGGCCAGGAAGGTCTGGGCAAGGCTGGCCAGGGGCAGGCGCCCTGCTGGGTCCTGCCCCTGGCCTCTGGGGCCTCTGAGCACAACCGGCCCTCTCCCACTGGAAGACCTCCCCGGCTGCCTCCAAAGGCCGGTTTGCAACACTCCCGCCCGCTGTTCCCGCCAGGCACGCACAATGCTCCCAAGCCCGGGAGAAAAGCACTTCGGGGTGTTGCTCTCTCCGGGCCCTTGCCCCTGAGCCTGGGGGCCAGGCAGTGGGTCAACACTCCCAGACCAAGGCAGAACCACATGCACACGTCTGTTCCTGACCCCTGCACCGGCAGAGAGCTCGGCGGAGCCAGAGTCTGTCAGGCAGCTGCTTGGCTGGCCGCCTGTGTGGGAAGGGGCAGAGCCGACCTAGGGGCAAGTTGGGCCTCTTGCTCTCCCTGCTGCCCTGAGGCTGCTGGGCCAAAGAGGTCTTGGGCATCCAGCCCCTTGCTGGTCCCTTCCCTCTGACGAGGCCCTCTGAGCTCCAGCACCTTGCAGTGTGGAGACAGCCCCTGCTAGCAACCTCCTCTCCAAGGAGGCCTCAACCGAGGCCTAGGCCCAGGGGAAAGGCACCAGCGGGGATGAGCCTGGGGAGGCGCACGGGCATGTCTGGACCCAGTCCCCCCAGCCTGCCCCTTGGTGGGGCAGTACCCCCGGAGGCCAGGAAGGACCGGGAAAGGCTGGCCAGGGGCAGGGGACCTGCTGGGTCCTGCCCCTGGCCTGTGGGGCCTCTCAGCACATCCGGCCCTCTCCCACTGGAAGACCTCCCTGGCTGCCTCCAAAGTCCTGTTTGCAAACACTCCCGCCCGCTGTTCACGCCAGGCTCGCACAATGCTCCCAAGCCCGGGAGAAAAGCGCTTCGGGGTGGTGCTCTCTCCGGGCCCTTGCCCCTGAGCCTGGGGGCAAGGCAGGGGGAACACACTCCCAGGCCACGGCAGAACCACATGCACACGTCTGTTCCTGTCCCCTGCACTGCCAGAGAGCTTGGGGGAGCCAGAGTCTGTCAGGCAGCTGCTGGGTTGGCCGCCTGTGTGGGAAGGGGCAGAGCCGCACTAGGGGCAAGTTGGGCCTCTTGCTCTCCCTGCTGCCCTGAGGCTGCTGGGCCAAAGACGTCTTGGGCATCCAGCCCCTTACTGGTCCCTTCCCTCTGACGAGGCCCTGTGAGCTCCAGCACCTTGCAGTGTGGAGACAGCCCCTGCCAGCAACCTCCTCTCCAAGGAGGCCTAAACCGAGGCCTAGGCCCAGGGGAAAGGCACCAGCGGGGATGAGCCTGGGGAGGCGCCCGGGCATGTCTGGACCCAGTCCCCGCAGCCTGCCCCTTGGTGGGGCAGTACCCCCGGAGGCCAGGAAGGACTGGGAAAGGCTGGCCAGGGGCAGGGGACCTGCTGGGTCCTGCCCCTGGCCTGTGGGGCCTCTCAGCACATCCGGCCCTCTCCCGCTGGAAGACCTCCCCGGCTGCCTCCAAAGGCCGGTTTGCCAACACTCCCGCCCACTGTTCCCACCAGGCGCGCACAATGCTCCCAAGCCCGGGAGAAAAGCGCTTCGGGGTGGTGCTCCCACCGGGCCCTTGCCCCTGAGCCTGGGGGCAATGCAGGGGTTCCACACTCCCAGGCCAAGGCAGAACCACATGCCCACGTCTATTCCTGTCCCCTGCACCGGCAGAGAGCTTGGGGGAGCCAGAGTCTGTCAGGCAGCTGCTGGGCTGGCCGCCTGTGTGGGAAGGGGCAGAGCCGCCCTAGGGGCAAGTTGGGCCTCTTGCTTTCCCTGCTGGCCTGAGGCTGCTGGGCCAAAGACGTCTTGGGCATCCAGCCCCTTACTGGTCCCTTCCCTCTGACGAGGACCTCTGAGCTCCAGCACCTTGCAGTGTGGAGACAGCCCCTGCCAGCAACCTCTCCAAGGAGGCCTCAACCGAGGCCTACACCCAGGGGAAAGGCACCAGCGGGGATGAGCAAGGGGAGGCGCCCGAGCATGTCTGGACCCAGTCCCCGCAGCCTGCCTCTTGGTGGGGCAGTACCCCCGGAGGCCAGGAAGGTCTGGGCAAGGCTGGCCAGGGGCAGGCGCCCTGCTGGGTCCTGCCCCTGGCCTCTGGGGCCTCTGAGCACAACCGGCCCTCTCCCACTGGAAGACCTCCCCAGCTGCCTCCAAAGGCCGGTTTGCAAGCGCTCCCGCCCACTGTTCCCAGCAGGCGCGCACAATGCTCCCAAGCCCGGGAGAAAAGCACTTCGGGGTGGTTCTCTCACCGGGCCCTTGCCCCTGAGGCTGGGGGCAATGCAGGGGGAACACTCCCAGGCCAAGGCAGAACCACATGCACACGTCTGTTCCTGACCCCTGCACCGGCAGAGAGCTCGGGGGAGACAAGGTCTGTCAGGCAGCTGCTGGGCTGGCCGCCTGTGTGGGAAGGGGCAGAGCCGACCTAGGGGCAAGTTGGGCCTCTTGCTCTCCCTGCTGCCCTGAGGCTACTGGGCCAAAGAGGTCTTGGGCATCCAGCCCCTTGCTGGTCCCTTCCCTCTGACGAGGCCCTCTGAGCTCCAGCACCTTGCAGTGTGGAGACAGCCCCTGCCAGCAACCTCCTCTCCAAGGAGGCCTCAACCGAGGCCTAGGCCCAGGGGAAAGGCACCAGCGGGGATGAGACTGGGGAGGCGCCCGGGCATGTCTGGACCCAGTCCCCGCAGCCTGCCCCTTGGTGGGGCTGTAACCCCGGAGGCAGGAAGGTCTGGGCAAGGCTGGCCAGGGGCTGGGGCCCTGCTGGATCCTGCCCCTGGCCTGTGGGGCCTCTGAGCACAACAGGCCCTCTCCCACTGGAAGACCTCCCCGGCTGCCTCCAAAGGCCGGTTTGCAAGCACTTCCGCCCACTGTTCCCACCAAGCACGCAAAATGCTCCCAAGCCCGGGAGAAAAGCGCTTCGGGGTGGTGCTCTCTCCGGGCCCTTGCCCCTGAGCCTGGGGGCCAGGCAGGGGGAACACACTCCCAGGCCAAGGCAGAACGACATGCACACGTCTGTTCCTGCCCCCTACACCAGCAGAGCGCTCGGGGGAGCCAGAGACTGCCAGGCTGCTGTTGGCTGGCTGCCTGTGTGGGACGGGGCAGAGCCGACCTAGGGGCAAGTTGGGCCTCTTGCTCTCCCTGCTGCCCTGAGGCTGCTGGGTCAAAGAGGTCTTGGGCATCCAGCCCTTTGCTGGTCCCTTCCCTCTGACGAGGCCCTCTGATCTCCAGCACCTTGCAGTGTGGAGACAGCCCCGGCCAGCAACCTCCTCTCCAAGGAGGCCTAAACCGAGGCCTAGGCCCAGGGGAAAGGCACCAGCGGGGATGAGCCTGGGGAGGCGCCCGGGCGTGTCTGTACCCACCCTTGGTGGGGCAGTACGCCCGGAGGCCAGGAAGGTCTGGGAAAGGCTGGCCAGGGGCAGGGGACCTGCTGGGTCCTGACCCTGGCCTGTGGGGCCTCTGAGCACATCCGGCCCTCTCCCGCTGGAAGACCTCCCCGGCTGCCTCCAAAGGCCGGTTTGCCAACACTCACGCCCACTGTTCCCACCAGGTGCGCACAATGCTCCCAAGTCCGGGAGAAAAGCGCTTCGGGGTGGTGCTCTCACCGGGCCCTTGCCCCTGAGCCTGGGGGCAATGCAGGGGGAACACACTCCCAGGCCAAGGCAGAATCACATGCACACGTCTGTTCCTGCCCCCTGCAACGGCAGAGAGCTAGGGGAGCCAGAGTCTGTCAGGCAGCTGCTGGGCTGGCCGCCTGTGTGGGAAGGGGCAGAGCCGACCTAGGGGCAAGTTGGGCCTCTTGCTCTCCCTGCTGCCCTGAGGCTGCTGGGCCAAAGAGGTCTTGGGCATCCATCACCTTGCTGGTCCCTTCCCTCTGACGAGGCCCTCTGAGCTCCAGCACCTTGCAGTGTGGAGACAGCCCCTGCCAGCAACCTCCTCTCCAAGAGGCCTCAACAGAGGCCTAGGCCCAGGGGAAAGGCACCAGCGGGGATGAGCCTGGGGAGGCGCCCGGGCATGTCTGGACCCAGCCCCGCAGCCTGCCCCTTGGTGGGGCAGTACCCCCGGAGGCCAGGAAGGTCTGGGCAAGGCTGGCCAGGGGCAGGCGCCCTGCTGGGTCCTGCCCCTGGCCTCTGGGGCCTCTGAGCACAACCGGCCCTCTCCCACTGGAAGACCTCCCCGGCTGCCTCCAAAGGCCGGTTTGCAACACTCCCGCCCGCTGTTCCCGCCAGGCACGCACAATGCTCCCAAGCCCGGGAGAAAAGCACTTCGGGGTGTTGCTCTCTCCGGGCCCTTGCCCCTGAGCCTGGGGGCCAGGCAGTGGGTCAACACTCCCAGACCAAGGCAGAACCACATGCACACGTCTGTTCCTGCCCCCTGCACCGGCAGAGAGCTCAGGGGAGCCAGAGTCTGTCAGGCAGCTGCTGGGCTGACTGCCTGTGTGGGAAGGGGCAGAGCCGACCTAGGGGCAAGTTGGGCCTCTTGCTCTCCCTGCTGCCCTGAGGCTGCTGGGCCAAAGAGGTCTTGGGCATCCAGCCCTTTGCTGGTCCCTTCCCTCTGACGAGGCTCTCTGAGCTCCAGCACCTTGCAGTGTGGAGACAGCCCCTGCCAGCAACCTCCTCTCCAAGGAGGCCTAAACCGAGGCCTAGGCCCAGGGGAAAGGCACCAGCGGGGATGAGCCTGGGGAGGCGCCCGGGCATGTCTGGACCCAGTCCCCGCAGCCTGCCCCTTGGTGGGGCAGTACCCCCGGAGGCCAGGAAGGTCTGGGAAAGGCTGGCCAGGGGCAGGGGACCTGCTGGGTCCTGCCCCTGGCCTGTGGGGCCTCTGAGCACATCCGGCCCTCTCCCGCTGGAAGACCTCCCCGGCTGCCTCCAAAGGCTGGTTTGCCTACACTCACGCCCACTGTTCCCACCAGGTGCGCACAATGCTCCCAAGCCCGGGAGAAAAGCGCTTCAGGGTGGTGCTCTCACCGGGCCCTTGCCCCTGAGCCTGGGGGCAATGCAGGGGGAACACACTCCCAGGCCAAGGCAGAACCACATGCACACGTCTGTTCCTGCCCCCTGCACCGGCAGAGAGCTCAGGGGAGCCAGAGTCTGTCAGGCAGCTGCTGGGCTGGCCGCCTGTGTGGGAAGGGGCAGAGCCGACCTAGGGGCAAGTTGGGCCTCTTGCTCTCCCTGCTGCCCTGAGGCTGCTGGGCCAAAGAGCTCTTGGGCCTCCAGCCCCTTGCTTGTCCCTTCCCGCTGACGAGGCCCTCTGAGCTCCAGCACCGTGCAGTGTGGAGACAGCCCCTGCCAGCAACCTCCTCTCCAAGGAGGCCTCAACCGAGGCCTAGGCCCAGGGGAAAGGCACCAGCGGGGATGATCCTGGGAAGGCGCCCGGCCATGTCTGGACCCAGTCCCCGCAGCCTGCCCCTTGGTGGGGCTGTATCCCCGGAGGCCAGGAAGGTCTGGGCAAGGCTGCCAGGCGCAGGGACCCTGCTGGGTCCTGCCCCTGGCCTGTGGGGCCTCTGAGCACAACCGGCACTCTCCCGCTGGAAGACCTCCCCGGCTGCCTCCTAAGGCCGCTTTGCAAGCACTCCCACCCGCTGTTCACGCCAGGCTCGCACAATGCTCCCAAGCCCGGGAGAAAAGCGCTTTGGAGTGATGCTCTATCCGGGCCCTTGCCCCTGAGCCTGGGGGACAGGCAGGGGGAACACACTCCCAGGACAAGGCAGAACGACATGCACACGTCTGTTCCTGCCCCCTACACTGGCAGAGAGCTCGGGGGAGACAGAGACTGCCAGGCTGCTGCTGGGCTGGCTGCCTGTGTGGGACGGGGCAGAGCCGACCTAGGGGCAAGTTGGGCCTCTTTCTCTCCCTGCTGCCCTGAGGCTGCTGGGTCAAAGAGGTCTTGGGCATCCAGCCCTTTGCTGGTCCCTTCCCTCTGACGAGGCCCTCTGATCTCCAGCACCTTGCAGTGTGGAGACAGCCCCTGCCAGCAACCTCCTCTCCAAAGAGGCCTAAACCGAGGCCTACGCCCAGGGGAAAGGCACCAGCGGGGATGATCCTGGGGAGGCGCACGGACATGTCTGGACCCAGTACCCGCAGCCTGCCCCTTGGTGGGGCAGTACCCCCGGAGGCCAGGAAGGTCAGGGTAAGGCTGGCCAGGGGCAGGGGCCCTGCTGGGTCCTGACCCTGGCCTGTAGGGCCTCTGAGCACAACCGGCCCTCTCCCACTGGAAGACCTCCCCGGCTGCCTCCAAAGTCCTGTTTGCAAACACTCCCGCCCGCTGTTCACGCCAGGCTCGCACAATGCTCCCAAGCCCGGGAGAAAAGCGCTTTGGAGTGATGCTCTCTGCGGGCCCTTGCCCCTGAGCCTGGGGGCAAGGCAGGGGGAACACACTCCCAGGCCAAGCCAGAACCACATGCCCACGTCTGTTCCTGTCCCCTTCACAGGCAGAGAGCTTGGGGGAGCCAGAGTCTGTCAGGCAGCTGCTGGGTTGGCCGCCTGTGTGGGAAGGGGCAGAGCCGCCCTAGGGGCAAGTTGGGCCTCTTGCTCTCCCTGCTGCCCTGAGGCTGCTGGGCCAAAGACGTCTTGGGCATCCAGCCCCTTACTGGTCCCTTCCCTCTGACGAGGCCCTCTGAGCTACAGCACCTTGCAGTGTGGAGTCAGCCCCTGCCAGCAACCTCCTCTCCAAGGAGGCCTCAACCGAGGCATAGGCCCAGGGGAAAGGCACCAGCGGGGATGAGCCAGGGGAGGCGCCCGAGCATGTCTGGACCCAGTCCCCGCAGCCTGCCCCTTGGTGGGGCAGTACCCCCGGAGGCCAGGAAGGTCTGGGCAAGGCTGGCCAGGGGCAGGGGCCCTGCTGGGTCCAGCCCCTGGCCTGTGGGGCCTCTGAGCACAACCGGCCCTCTCCCACTGGAAGACCACCCCGGCTGCCTCCAAAGGCCGGTTTGCAAGCGCTCCCGCCCACTGTTCCCAGCAGGCGCGCACAATGCTCCCAAGCCCGGGAGAAAAGCACTTCGGGGTGGTGCTCTCACCGGGCCCTTGCCCCTGAGCCTGGGGGCAATGCAGGGGGAACACACTCCCAGGCCAAGGCAGAACCACATGCACACGTCTGTTCCTGTCCCCTGCACCGGCAGAGAGCTCAGGGGAGCCAGAGTCTGTCAGGCAGCTGCTGGGCTGGCCGCCTGTGTGGGAAGGGGCAGAGCCGACCTAGGGGCAAGTTGGGCCTCGTGCTCTCCCTGCTGCCCTGAGGCTGCTGGGCCAAAGAGGTCTTAGACATCCAGCCCCTTGCTGGTCCCTTCCCTCTGACGAGGCCCTCTGAGCTCCAGCACCTTGCAGTGTGGAGACAGCCCCTGCCAGCAACCTCCTCTCCAAGGAGGCCTCAACTGAGGCCTAGGCCCAAGGGAAAGGCACCAGCGGGGATGAGCCTGGGGAGGCGCCCGGCCATGTCTGGACCCTGTCCCCGCAGCCTGCCCCTTGGTGGGGCTGTAACCCCGGAGGCAGGAAGGTCTGGGCAAGGCTGGCCAGGGGCTGGGGCCCTGCTGGGTCCTGCCCCTGGCCTGTGGGGCCTCTGAGCACAACCGGCCCTCTCCCACTGGAAGACCTCCCCGGCTGCCTCCAAAGGCCGGTTTGCAAGCACTCCCACCCACTGTTCCCACCAAGCACGCAAAATGCTCCCAAGCCCGGGAGAAAAGCGCTACGGGGTGGTGCTCTCTCCGGGCCCTTGCCCCTGAGCCTGGGGGCCAGGCAGGGGGAACACACTTCCAGGCCAAGGCAGAACGACATGCACACCTCTGTTCCTGCCCCCTACACCGGGAGAGAGCTCAGGGGAGCCAGAGACTGCCAGGCTGCTGCTGGGCTGGCTGCCTGTGTGGGACGGGGCAGAGCCGACCTAGGGGCAAGTTGGGCCTCTTGCTCTCCCTGCTGCCCTGAGGCTGCTGGGTCAAAGAGGTCTTGGGCATCCAGCCCTTTGCTGGTCCCTTCCCTCTGACGAGGCCCTCTGAGCTCCAGCACCTTGCAGTGTGGAGACAGCCCCTGCCAGCAACCTCCTCTCCAAGGAGGCCTAAACCGAGGCCTAGGCCCAGGGTTAAGGCACCAGCGGGGATGAGCCTGGGAAGGTGCCCGGGCGTGTCTGGACCCAGTCCCCGCAGCCTGCCCCTTGGTGGGGCAGTACCCCCGGAGGCCAGGAAGGTCTGGGAAAGGCTGGCCAGGGGCAGGGGACCTGCTGGGTCCTGCCCCTGGCCTGTGGGTCCACTGAGCACATCCGGCCCTCTCCCGCTGGAAGACCTCCCCGGCTGCCTCCAAAGGCCGGTTTGCCAACACTCACGCCCACTGTCCCCACCAGGCGCGCACAATGCTCCCAAGTCCGGGAGAAAAGCGCTTCGGGGTGGTGCTCTCACCGGGCCCTTGCCCCTGAGCCTGGGGGCAATGCAGGGGGAACACACTCCCAGGCCAAGGCAGAACCACATGCACACGTCTGTACCTGCCCCCTGCACCGGCAGAGAGGTAGGGGAGCCAGAGTCTGTCAGGCAGCTGCTGGGCTGGCCGCCTGTGTGGGAAGGGGCAGAGCCGACCTAGGGGCAAGTTGGGCCTCTTGCTCTCCCTGCTGCCCTGAGGCTGCTGGGCCAAAGAGGTCTTGGGCATCCAGCCCCTTGCTGGTCCCTTCCCTCTGACGAGGCCCTCTGAGCTCCAGCACCTTGCAGTGTGGAGACAGCCCCTGCCAGCAACCTCCTCTCCAAGAGGCCTCAACGGAGGCCTAGGCCCAGGGAAAAGGCACCAGTGGGGATGAGGCTGGGGAGGCGCCCGGGCATGTCTGGAGCCAGTCCCCGCAGCCTGCCCCTTGGTGGGGCAGTACCCCCGTAGGCCAGGAAGGTCTGGGCAAGGCTGGCCAGGGGCAGGCGCCCTGCTGGGTCCTGCCCCTGGCCTGTGGGGCCTCTGAGCACAACCGGCCCTCTCCCACTGGAAGACCTCCCTGGCTGCCTCCAAAGGCCGGTTTGCAACACTCCCGCCCGCTGTTCCCGCCAGGCACGCACAATGCTCCCAAGCCCGGGAGAAAAGCACTTCAGGATGTTGCTCTCTCCGGGCCCTTGCCCCTGAGCCTGGGGGCCAGGCAGTGGGTCCACACTCCCAGACCAAGGCAGAACCACATGCACACGTCTGTTCCTGACCCCTGCACCGGCAGAGAGCTCGGGGGAGCCAGAGTCTGTCAGGCAGCTGCTGGGCTGGCCGCCTGTGTGGGAAGGGGCAGAGCCGAATTAGGGGCAAGTTGGGCCTCTTGCTCTCCCTGCTGCCCTGAGGCTGCTGGGCCAAAGAGGTCTTGGGCATCCAGCCCCTTGCTGGTCCCTTCCCTCTGACGAGGCCCTGTGAGCTCCAGCACCTTGCAGTGTGGAGACAGCCCCTGCCAGCAACCTCCTCTCCAAGGAGGCCTCAACCGAGGCCTAGGCCCAGGGGAAAGGCACCAGTGGGGATGAGCCTGGGGAGGCGCCCGGCCATGTCTGGACCCAGTACCCGCAGCCTGCCCCTTGGTGGGGCTGTACCCCCGGAGGCCAGGAAGGTCTGGGCAAGGCTGCCAGGGGCAGGGACACTGCTGGGTCCTGCCCCTGGCCTGTGGGGCCTCTGAGCACAACCGGCACTCTCCCGCTGGAAGACCTCCCCGTCTGCCTCCAAAGGCCGGTTTGCAAGCACTCCAGCCCGCTGTTCCCGCCAGGCCCGCACAATGCTCCCAAGCCCGGGAGAAAAGCGCTTCGGGCTGGTGCTCTCTCCGGGCCCTTGCCCCTGAGCCTGGGGGCCAGGCAGGGGGAACACACTCCCAGGCCAAGGCAGAACGACATGCACACGTCTGTTCCTGCCCCCTACACCGGCAGAGAGCTCGGGGGAGCCAGAGACTGCCAGGTTGCTGCTGGGCTGGCTGCCTGTGTGGGACGGGGCAGAGCCGACCTAGGGGCAAGTTGGGCCTCTTGCTCTCCCTGCTGCCCTGAGGCTGCTGGGTCAAAGAGGTCTTGGGCATCCAGCCCTTTGCTGGTCCCTTCCCTCTGACGAGGCCCTCTGAGCTCCAGCACCTTGCAGTGTGGAGACAGCCCCTGCCAGCAACCTCCTCTCCAAAGAGGCCTCAACCGAGGCCTACACCCAGGGGAAAGGCACCAGCGGGGATGAACCTGGGGAGGCGCACGGACATGTCTGGACCCAGTCCCCGCAGCCTGCCCCTTGGTGGGGCAGTACCCCCGGAGGCCAGGAAGGTCTGGGCAAGGCTGGCCAGGGGCAGGGGCCCTGCTGGGTCCTGCCCCTGGCCTGTGGGGCCTCTGAGCAAAACCGGCCCTCTCCCACTGGAAGACCTCCCCGGCTGCCTCCAAAGGCCGGTTTGCCAACACTCACGCCCACTGTTCCCAGCAGGCGCGCACAATGCTCCCAAGCCCGGGAGAAAAGCGCTTCGGGGTGGTGCTCTCACCGGGCCCTTGCCCCTGAGCCTGGGGGCAATGCAGGGGGAACACACTCCCAGGCCAAGGCAGAACCACATGCACACGTCTGTTCCTGCCCCGTGCACCGGCAGAGAGCTCAGGGGAGCCAGAGTCTGTCAGGCAGCTGCTGGGCTGGCCGCCTGTGTGGGAAGGGGCAGAGCCGACCCAGGGGCAAGTTGGGCCTCTTGCTCTCCCTGCTGCCCTGAGGCTGCTGGGCCAAAGAGGTCTTGGGCATCCAGCCCCTTGCTGGTCCCTTCCCTCTGACGCGGCCCTCTGAGCTCCAGCACCTTGCAGTGTGGAGACAGCCCCTGCCAGCAACCTCCTCTCCAAAGAGGCCTCAACCGAGGCCTACACCCAGGGGAAAGGCACCAGCGGGGATGATCCTGGGGAGGCGCACGGACATGTCTGGACCCAGTCCCCGCAGCCTGCCCCTTGGTGGGGCAGTACCCCCGGAGGCCAGGAAGGTCTGGGCAAGGCTGGCCAGGGGCAGGGGCCCTGCTGGGTCCGGACCCTGGCCTGTGGGGCCTCTGAGCACAACTGGCCCTCTCCCACTGGAAGACCTCCCCGGCTGCCTCCAAATGCCCGTTTGCAAGCGCTCCCGCCCACTGTTCCCAGCAGGCGCGCACAATGCTCCCAAGCCAGGGAGAAAAGCACTTCGGGGTGTTGCTCTCTCCGGGCCCTTGCCCCTGAGCCTGGGGGCCAGGCAGGGGGAACACACTCCCAGGCCAAGGCAGAACCACATGCACATGTCTGTTCCTGCCCCCTGCACCGGCAGAGAGCTCAGGGGAGCCAGAGTCTGTCAGGCAGCTGCTGGGCTGGCCGCCTGTGTGGGAAGGGGCAGAGCCGACCTAGGGGCAAGTTGGGCCTCTTGCTCTCCCTGCTGCCCTGAGGCTGCTGGGCCAAAGAGGTCTTGGGCATCCAGCGCCTTGCTGGTCCCTTCCCTCTGACAAGGCCCTCTGAGCTCCAGCACCTTGCAGTGTGGAGACAGCCCCTCCAGCACCTCCTCTCCAA
The DNA here is from genome assembly GCF_033118175.1 of Dama dama. Classification (NCBI taxonomy): domain Eukaryota; kingdom Metazoa; phylum Chordata; class Mammalia; order Artiodactyla; family Cervidae; genus Dama; species Dama dama. The sequence goes on along the minus strand of NC_083712.1, from coordinate 4,716,103 downwards.
GGAGGCCTTAACCGAGGCCTAGGCCCAGGGGAAAGGCACCAGCGGGGATGAGATTGGGGAGGCACCCGCGCCTGTCTCGACCCAGTCCCCGCAGCCTGCCCCTTGGTGGGGCAGTACCCCCGGAGGCCAGGAAGGTCTGAGCAAGGCTGGCCAGGGGCAGGGGCCCTGCTGGGTCCTGCCCCTGTCCTGTGGGGCCTCTGAGCACAACCGGCCCTCTCCCACTGGAAGACCTCCCCGACTGCCTCCAAAGGCCTGTTTGCAAGCACTCCCGCCGCTGTTCACGCCAGGCACGCACAATGCTCCCAAGCCCGGGAGAAAACCGCTTCGGGGTGGTGCTCTCTCCGGGCCCTTGCCCCGGAGCCTGGGGGCCAGGCAGGGGTTCCACACTCCCAGGCCAAGTCAGAACAACATGCACACGTCTGTTGCTGCCCCCTGCACCGGCAGAGAGCTCGGGGGAGCCAGAGTCTGCCAGGCAGCTGCTGGGCTGTCTGCCTGTGTGGGAAGGGGCAGAGCCGATCTAGGGGCAAGTTGGGCCTCTTGCTCTCCCTGCTGCCCTGAGGCTGCTGGGCCAAAGAGGTCTTGGGCATCCAGCCCTTTGCTGGTCCCTTCCCTCTGACGAGGCCCTCTGAGTTCCAGCACCTCGCAGTGTGGAGACAGCCCCTGCCAGCAACCTCCTCTCCAAGGAGGCCTCAACCGAGGCCTAGGCCCAGGGGAAAGGCACCAGCGGGGATGAGCCTGGGGAGGCGCCCGGGCATGTCTGGACCCAGTCCCCGCAGCCTGCCCCTTGGTGGGGCAGTACCCCCGGAGGCCAGGATGGTCTTGGCAAGGCTGGCCAGGGGCACGGGCCCTGCTGGGTCCTACCCTTGGCTTGTGGGGCCTCTGAGCACAACCCGCCCTCTCCCACTGGAAGACCTCCCCGGCTGCCTCCAAAGGCTGGTTTGCAAGCACTCCCGCCCACTCTTCCCACCAGGCGCGCACAATGCTCCCAAGCCCGGGAGAAAAGCGCTTCGGGGTGGTGCTCTCTCCGGGCCCTTGCCCCTGAGCCTGGGGGCCAGGCAGGGGAACACACTCCCAGGCCAAGGCAGAACGACATGCACACTTCTGTTCCTGCCCCCTACACCGGCAGAGAGCTCGGGGGAGCCAGAGACTGCCAGGCTGCTGCTGGGCTGGCTGCCTGTGTGGGACGGGGCAGAGCCGACCTAGGGGCAAGTTGGGCCTCTTGCTCTCCCTGCTGCCCTGAGGCTGCTGGGTCAAAGAGGTCTTGGGCATCCAGCCATTTGCTGGTCCCTTCCCTCTGACGAGGCCCTCTGAGCTCCAGCACCTTGCAGTGTGGAGACAGCCCCTGCCAGCAACCTCCTCTCCAAAGAGGACTCAACCGAGGCCTAGGCCCAGGGGAAAGGCACCAGCGGGGATGAACCTGGGGAGGCGCACGGACATGTCTGGACCCAGTCCCCGCAGCCTGCCCCTTGGTGGGGCAGTACCCCCGGAGGCCAGGAAGGTCTGGGTAAGGCTGGCCAGGGGCAGGGGCCCTGCTGGGTCCTGCCCCTGGCCTGTGGGGCCTCTGAGCACAACCGGCCCTTTCCCACTGGAAGGCCTCCCCGGCTGCTCCAAAGGCCAGTTTGCAAGCACTCCTGCCTGCTGTTCCCGCCAGCCGCGCACAATGCTCCCAAGCACTTGAGAAAAGCGCTTCGGTGTGGTGCTCTCTCCGTGCACTTTCAAGACCTCCCCAGCTGCCTCCAAAGGCCGGTTTGTAAGTACTCATTCCCGCTGCTTCCGCCAGCCACGCACAATGCTCCCAAGCCCGGGAGAAAAGCATTTTGGGGTGGTGCTCTCTCCGGGCCCTTGGAAGACCTCCCGGGATGCCTCCAAAGGCCGGTTTGTAAGCACTCATGTCCGCTGTTCCCGACAGCCGCACACAATGCTCCCAAGCCCGGGAGAAAAGCATTTTGGGGTGGTGATCAGTCCGGGCCCTTGGAAGACCTCCCCGGCTGCCTCCAAAGGACAGTTTGCAAGCACTCATGCCCGCTGTTCCCGCCAGGCGCGCACAATGCTCCCAAGACCGTGAGAAAAGCGCTTCGGGGTGGTGTTCTCTCCGGGACCATGGAGGACGTCCCCGGCTGCCCCCAAAGGCCGGTTTGCAAGCACTCCCACTCGCTGTTCCCGCCAGCCACACACAATGTTCCAAAACCCCGGAGAAAAGCGCTTCGGGGTGGTGCTCTCTCCGGGCCCTTGGAAGACTTCTCTGGCTGCCTCCAAAGGCCGGTTTGCAAGAATTCCCTCCCGCTGTTCCACCAGCCGCACACAATGCTCCCAAGCCCGGGAGAAAAGCGCTTCGGGGTGGTGCTCTCACCGGGCCCTCGCCCCTGAGCCTGGGGCCAATGCAGGGGGAACACACTCCCAGGCCAAGGCAGAACCACATGCACACGTCTGTTCCTGCCCCCTGCACCGGCAGAGAGCTCAGGGGAGCCAGAGTCTGTCAGGCAGCTGCTGGGCTGGCCGCCTGTGTGGGAAGGGGCAGAGCCGACCTAGGGGCAAGTTGGGCCTCTTGCTCTCCCTGCTGCTCTGAGGCTGCTGGGCCAAAGAGGTCTTGGGCATCCAGCCCCTTGCTGGTCCCTTCCCTCTGACGAGGCCCTCTGAGCTCCAGCACCTTGCAGTGTGGAGACAGCCCCTGCCAGCAACCTCCTCTCCAAGGAGGCCTCAACCGAGGCCTAGGCCCAGGGGAAAGGCACCAGCGGGGATGAGACGGGGGGGCGCCCGGGCATGTCTGGACCCAGTCCCCGCAGCCTGCCCCTTGGTGGGGCTGTAACCCCGGAGGCAGGAAGGTCTGGGCAAGGCTGGCCAGGGGCTGGGGCCCTGCTGGGCCCTGCCCCTGGCCTGTGGGGCCTCTGAGCACAACCGGCCCTCTCCCACTGGAAGACCTCCCCGACTGCCTCCAAAGGCCGGTTTGCAAGCACTCCCGCCCACTGTTCCCACCAGGCGTGCACAATGCTCCCAAGCCCGGGAGAAAAGCGCTTCGGGGTGGTGCTCTCACCGGGCCCTTGCCCCTGAGCCTGGGGGCAATGCAGGGGGAACACACACCCAGGCCAAGGCAGAACTACATGCACACGTCTGTTCCTGCCCCCTGCACCGGCAGAGAGCTAGGGGAGCCAGAGTCTGTCAGGCAGCTGCTGGGCTGGCCGCCTGTGTGGGAAGGGGCAGAGCCGACCTAGGGGCAAGTTGGGCCTCTTGCTCTCCCTGCTGCCCTGAGGCTGCTGGGCCAAAGAGGTCTTGGGCATCCAGCCCCTTGCTGGTCCCTTCCCGCTGATGAGGCCCTCTGAGCTCCAGCACCTTGCAGTGTGGAAACAGCCCCTGCCAGCAACCTCCTCTCCAAGGAGGCCTCAACCGAGGCCTAGGCCCAGGGGAAAGGCACCAGCGGGGATGAGCCTGGGGAGGCGCCCGGCCATGTCTGGACCCAGTCCCCGCAGCCTGCCCCTTGGTGGGGCTGTACCCCCGTAGGCCAGGAAGGTCTGGGCAAGGCTGCCAGGGGCAGGGACACTGCTGGGTCCTGCCCCTGGCCTGTGGGGCCTCTGAGCACAACCGGCACTCTCCCGCTGGAAGACCTCCCCGTCTGCCTCCAAAGGCCGGTTTGAAAGCACTCCAGCCCGCTGTTCCCACCAGGCCCGCACAATGCTCCCAAGCCCGGGAGAAAAGCGCTTCGGGCTGGTGCTCTCTCCGGGCCCTTGCCCCTGAGCCTGGGGGCAAGGCAGGGTGTCCACACTCCCAGGCCAAGGCAGAACCACATGCACACGTCTGATCTGCCCCCTGCACCGACAGAGAGCTCGGCAGAGCCAGAGTCTGTCAGGCAGCTGCTGGGCTGGCCGCCTGTGTGGGAAGGGGCAGAGCCGACCTAGGGGCAAGTTGGGCCTCTTGCTCTCCCTGCTGCCCTGAGGCTGCTGGGCCAAAGAGGTCTTGGGCATCCAGCCCCTTGCTGGTCCCTTCCCTCTGACGAGGCCCTCTGAGCTCCAGCACCTTGCAGTGTGGAGACAGCCCCTGCCAGCAACCTCCTCTGCAACGAGGCTTCAACCGAGGCCTAGGCCCAGGGGAAAGGCACCAGCGGGGATGAGCCTGGGGAGGTGCCTGGGCATGTCTGGACCCAGTCCCCGCAGCCTGCCCCTTGGTGGGGCTGTACCCCCGGAGGCAGGAAGTTCTGGGCAAGGCTGGCCAGTGGCAGGCGCCCTGCTGGGTCCTGACCCTGGCCTGTGGGGCCTCTGAGCACAACCGGCACTCTCCCGCTGGAAGACCTCCCCGTCTGCCTCCAAAGGACGGTTTGCAAGCACTCCCAGGCGCTGTTCCCGCCAGGCACGCACAATGCTCCCAAGCCCGGGAGAAAAGCACTTCGGGCTGGTGCTCTCTCCGGGCCCTTGCCCCTGAGCCTGGGGGCCACACAGGGGGAACACACTCCCAGGCCAAGGCAGAACGACATGCACACGTCTGTTCCTGCCCCCTGCAACGGCAGAGAGCTCGGGGGAGCCAGAGACTGCCAGGCTGCTGCTGGGCTGGCTGCCTGTGTGGGACCGGGCAGAGCCGACCTAGGGGCAAGTTGGGCCTCTTTCTCTCCCTGCTGCCCTGAGGCTGCTGGGCCAAAGAGGTCTTCGGCATCCAGCCCTTTGCTGGTCCCTTCCCTCTGACGAGGCCCTCTGAGCTCCAGCACCTTGCAGTGTGGAGACAGCGCTTGCCAGCAACCTCCTCTCCAAAGAGGCCTAAACCGAGGCCTACGCCCAGGGGAAAGGCACCAGCGGGGATGATCTTGGGGTGGCGCACGGACATGTCTGGACCCAGTCGCCGCAGCCTGCCACTTGGTATGGCAGTACCCCCGGAGGCCAGGAAGTTCTGGGCAAGGCTGGCCAGGGGCAGGGGCCCTGCTGGGTCCTGACCCTGGCCTGTGGGGCCTCTGAGCACAACCGGCCCTCTCCCACTGGAAGACCTCCCCGGCAGCCTCCAAAGTCCTGTTTGCAAACACTCATGCCCGCTGTTCCCACCAGGTGCACACAATGCTCTCAAGTCCGGGAGAAAAGCGCTTCGGGGTGGTGCTCTCACCGGGCCCTTGCCCCTGAGCCTGGGGGCAATGCAGGGGGAACACACTCCCAGGCCAAGGCAGAATCACATGCACACGTCTGTTCCTGCCCCCTGCAACGGCAGAGAGCTAGGGGAGCCAGAGTCTGTCAGGCAGCTGCTGGGCTGGCCGCCTGTGTGGGAAGGGGCAGAGCCGACCTAGGGGCAAGTTGGGCCTCTTGCTCTCCCTGCTGCCCTGAGGCTGCTGGGCCAAAGAGGTCTTGGGCATCCATCACCTTGCTGGTCCCTTCCCTCTGACGAGGCCCTCTGAGCTCCAGCACCTTGCAGTGTGGAGACAGCCCCTGCCAGCAACCTCCTCTCCAAGAGGCCTCAACAGAGGCCTAGGCCCAGGGGAAAGGCACCAGCGGGGATGAGCCTGGGGAGGCGCCCGGGCATGTCTGGACCCAGCCCCGCAGCCTGCCCCTTGGTGGAGCAGTACCCCCGGAGGCCAGGAAGGTCTGGGCAAGGCTGGCCAGGGGCAGGCGCCCTGCTGGGTCCTGCCCCAGGCCTCTGGGGCCTCTGAGCACAACCGGCCCTCTCCCACTGGAAGACCTCCCCGGCTGCCTCCAAAGGTCGGTTTGCAACACTCCCGCCCGCTGTTCCGGCCAGGCACGCACAATGCTCCCAAGCCCGGGAGAAAAGCACTTCGGGGTGTTGCTCTCTCCGGGCCCTTGCCCCTGAGCCTGGGGGCCAGGCAGTGGGTCAACACTCCCAGACCAAGGCAGAACCACATGCACACGTCTGTTCCTGACCCGTGCACCGGCAGAGAGCTCGGCGGAGCCAGAGTCTGTCAGGCAGCTGCTGGGCTGGCCGCCTGTGTGGGAAGGGGCAGAGCCGACCTAGGGGCAAGTTGGGCCTCTTGCTCTCCCTGCTGCCCTGAGGCTGCTGGGCCAAAGACGTCTTGGGCATCCAGCCCCTTGCTGGTCCCTTCCCTCTGACGAGGCCCTCTGAGCTCCAGCACCTTGCAGTGTGGAGACAGCCCCTGCCAGCAACCTCCTCTCCAAGGAGGCCTCAACCGAGGCCTAGGCCCAGGGGAAAGGCACCAGCGGGGATGAGCCTGGGGAGGCGCACGGGCATGTCTGGACCCAGTCCCCGCAGCCTGCCCCTTGGTGGGGCAGTACCCCCGGAGGCCAGGAAGGACTGGGAAAGGCTGGCCAGGGGCAGGGGACCTGCTGGGTCCTGCCCCTGGCCTGTGGGGCCTCTCAGCACATCCGGCCCTCTCCCACTGGAAGACCTCCCTGGCTGCCTCCAAAGTCCTGTTTGCAAACACTCCCGCCCGCTGTTCACGCCAGGCTCGCACAATGCTCCCAAGCCCGGGAGAAAAGCGCTTCGGGGTGGTGCTCTCTCCGGGCCCTTGCCCCTGAGCCTGGGGGCAAGGCAGGGGGAACACACTCCCAGGCCACGGCAGAACCACATGCACACGTCTGTTCCTGTCCCCTGCACCGGCAGAGAGCTTGGGGGAGCCAGAGTCTGTCAGGCAGCTGCTGGGTTGGCCGCCTGTGTGGGAAGGGGCAGAGCCGCACTAGGGGCAAGTTGGGCCTCTTGCTCTCCCTGCTGCCCTGAGGCTGCTGGGCCAAAGACGTCTTGGGCATCCAGCCCCTTACTGGTCCCTTCCCTCTGACGAGGCCCTGTGAGCTCCAGCACCTTGCAGTGTGGAGACAGCCCCTGCCAGCAACCTCCTCTCCAAGGAGGCCTAAACCGAGGCCTAGGCCCAGGGGAAAGGCACCAGCGGGGATGAGCCTGGGGAGGCGCCCGGGCATGTCTGGACCCAGTCCCCGCAGCCTGCCCCTTGGTGGGGCAGTACCCCCGGAGGCCAGGAAGGACTGGGAAAGGCTGGCCAGGGGCAGGGGACCTGCTGGGTCCTGCCCCTGGCCTGTGGGGCCTCTCAGCACCTCCGGCCCTCTCCCGCTGGAAGACCTCCCCGGCTGCCTCCAAAGGCCGGTTTGCCAACACTCCCGCCCACTGTTCCCACCAGGCGCGCACAATGCTCCCAAGCCCGGGAGAAAAGCGCTTCGGGGTGGTGCTCCCACCGGGCCCTTGCCCCTGAGCCTGGGGGCAATGCAGGGGTTCCACACTCCCAGGCCAAGGCAGAACCACATGCCCACGTCTGTTCCTGTCCCCTGCACCGGCAGAGAGCTTGGGGGAGCCAGAGTCTGTCAGGCAGCTGCTGGGCTGGCCGCCTGTGTGGGAAGGGGCAGAGCCGACCTAGGGACAAGTTGGGCCTCTTGCTCTCCCTGCTGCCCTGAGGCTGCTGGGCCAAAGAGGTCTTGGGCATCCAGCCCCTTGCTGGTCCCTTCCCTCTGACGAGGCCCTCTGAGCTCCAGCACCTTGCAGTGTGGAGATAGCCCCTGCCAGCAGCCTCCTCTCCAAGGAGGCCTCAACCGAGGCCTAGGCCCAGGGGAAAGGCACCAGCGGGGATGAGACTGGGGAGGCGCCCGGGCATGTCTGGACCCAGTCCCCGCAGCCTGCCCCTTGGTGGGGCTGTAACCCCGGAGGCAGGAAGGTCTGGGCAAGGCTGGTCAGGGGCAGGGGCCCTTCTGGGTCCTGCCCCTGGCCTGTGGGGCCTCTGAGCACAACCGGCCCTCTCCCACTGGAAGACCTCCGCGGCTGCCTCCAAAGGCCGGTTTGCAAGCACTCCCGCCCACTGTTCCCACCAAGCACGCAAAATGCTCCCAAGCCCGGGAGAAAAGCGCTTCGGGGTGGTGCTCACTCCGGGCCCTTGCCCCTGAACCTGGGGGCAATGCAGGGGGAACACACTCCCAGCCCAAGGCAGAACCACATGCACACGTCTGTTCCTGCCCCCTGCACCGGCAGAGAGCTCAGGGGAGCCAGAGTCTGTCAGGCAGCTGCTGGGCTGGCCGCCTGTGTGGGAAGGGGCAGAGCCGACCTAGGGGCAAGTTGGGCCTTTTGCTCTCCCTGCTGCCCTGAGGCTGCTGGGCCAAAGAGGTCTTGGGCATCCAGCCCCTTGCTGGTCCCTTCCCTCTGACGAGGCCCTCTGAGCTCCAGCACCTTGCAGTGTGGAGACAGCCCCTGCCAGCAACCTCCTCTCCAAGGAGGCCTCAACCGAGGCCTAGGCCCAGGGGAAAGGCACCAGCGGGGATGAGCCTGGGGAGGCGCCCGGGCATGTCTGGACCCAGTCCCCGCAGCCTGCCCCTTGGTGGGGCTGTAACCCCGGAGGCAGGAAGGTCTGGGCAAGGCTGGCCAGGGGCAGCGGCCCTGCTGGGTCCTGCCCCTGGCCTGTGGGACCTCTGAGCACAACCGGCCCTCTCCCACTGGAAGACCTCCCCGGCTGGCTTCAAAGGCCGGTTTGCAAGCACTCCCGCCCACTGTTCCCACCAAGCACGCAAAATGCTCCCAAGCCCGGGAGAAAAGCGCTTCGGGGTGGTGCTCTCTCCGGGCCCTTGCCCCTGAGCCTGGGGGCCAGGCAGGTGGAACACACTCCCAGGCCAATGCAGAACGACATGCACACGTCTGTTCCTGCCCCCTACACCGGCAGAGATCTCGGGGGAACCAGAGACTGCCAGGCTGCTGCTGGGCTGGCTGCCTGTGTGGGACGGGGCAGAGCCGACCTAGGGGCAAGTTGGGCCTCTTGCTCTCCCTGCTGCCCTGAGGCTGCTGGGCCAAAGAGGTCTTCGGCATCCAGCCCTTTGCTGGTCCCTTCCCTCTGACGAGGCCCTCTGAGCTCCAGCACCTTGCAGTGTGGAGACAGCCCCTGCCAGCAACCTCCTCTCCAAGGAGGCCTAAACCGAGGCCTAGGCCCAGGGGAAAGGCACCAGCGGGGATGAGCCTGGGGAGGTGCCCGGGCGTGTCTGGACCCAGTCCCCGCAGCCTGCCCCTTGGTGGGGCAGTACCCCCGGAGGCCAGGAAGGTCTGGGAAAGGCTGGCCAGGGGCAGGGGACCTGCTGGGTCCTGCCCCTGGCCTGTGGGGCCTCTGAGCACATCCGGCCCTCTCCCGCTGGAAGACCTCCCCGGCTGCCTCCAAAGGCTGGTTTGCCAACACTCACGCCCACTGTTCCCACCAGGTGCGCACAATGCTCCCAAGCCCGGGAGAAAAGCGCTTCAGGGTGGTGCTCTCACCGGGCCCTTGCCCCTGAGCCTGGGGGCAATGCAGGGGGAACACACTCCCAGGCCAAGGCAGAACGACATGCACACGTCTGTTCCTGCCCCCTACACCGGCAGAGAGCTCGGGGGAGCCAGAGACTGCCAGGCTGCTGCTGGGCTGGCTGCCTGTGTGGGAAGGGGCAGAGCCGACCTAGGGGCAAGTTGGGCCTCTTGCTCTCCCTGCTGCCCTGAGGCTGCTGGGTCAAAGAAGTCTTGGGCATCCAGCCCTTTGCTGGTCCCTTCCCTCTGACGAGGCCCTCTGAGCTCCAGCACCTTGCAGTGTGGAGACAGCCCCTGCCAGCAACCTCCTCTCCAAGGAGGCCTCAACCGAGGCCTAGGCTCAGGGGAAAGGCACCAGCGGGGTGAGCCTGGGGAGGCGCCCGGGCATGTCTGGACCCAGTCCCCGCAGCCTGCCCCTTGGTGGGGCTGTAACCCCGGAGGCAGGAAGATCTGGGCAAGGCTGGCCAGGGGCTGGGGCCCTGCTGGGTCCTGCCCCTGGCCTGTGGGGCGTCTGAGCACAACCGGCCCTCTCCCACTGGAAAACCTCCCCGGCTGCCTCCAAAGGCCGGTTTGCAAGCGCTCCCTCCCACTGTTCCCAGCAGGCGTGCACAATGCTCCCAAGCCCGGGAGAAAAGCGCTTCAGGGTGGTGCTCTCTCCGGGCCCTTGCCCCTGAGCCTGGGGGCAAGGCAGGGTGTCCACACTCCCAGGCCAAGGCAGAACCACATGCACACGTCTGATCTGCCCCCAGCACCGGCAGAGAGCTCGGCAGAGCCAGGGTCTGTCAGGCAGCTGCTGGGCTGGCCGCCTGTGTGGGAAGGGGCAGAGCCGACCTAGGGGCAAGTTGGGCCTCTTGTTCTCCCTGCTGCCCTGAGGCTGCTGGGCCAAAGAGGTCTTGGGCATCCAGCCCCTTGCTGGTCCCTTCCCTCTGACGAGGCCCTCTGAGCTCCAGCACCTTGCAGTGTGGAGACAGCCCCTGCCAGCAACCTCCTCTCCAAGGAGGCCTCAACCGAGGCCTAGGCCCAGGGGAAAGGCACCAGCGGGGATGAGCCTGGGGAGGCGCCCGGGCATGTCTGGACCCAGTCCCCGCAGCCTGCCCCTTGGTGGGGCAGTACCCCCGGAGGCCAGAAAGGACTGGGAAAGGCTGGCCAGGGGCAAGGGACCTGCTGGGTCCTGCCCCTGGCCTGTGGGGCCTCTGAGCACATCCGGCCCTCTCCCGCTGGAAGACCTCCCAGGCTGCCTCCAAAGGCCGGTTTGCCAACACTCCCGCCCACTGTTCACACCAGGCGCGCACAATGCTCCCAAGCCTGGGAGAAAAGCGCTTCGGGGTGGTGCTCCCACCGGGCCCTTGCCCCTGAGCCTGGGGGCAATGCAGGGGGAACACACTCCCAGGCCATGGAAGAACCACATGCACACGTCCGTTCCTGCCCCCTGCACCGGCAGAGAGCTCAGGGGAGCCAGAGTCTGTCAGGCAGCTGCTGGGCTGGCCGCCTGTGTGGGAAGGGGCAGAGCCGACCTAGGGGCAAGTTGGGCCTCTTGCTCTCCCTGCTGCCCTGAGGCTGCTGGGCCAAAGAGGTCTTGGGCATCCAGCCCCTTGCTGGTCCCTTCCCTCTGACGAGGCCCTCTGAGCTCCAGCACCTTGCAGTGTGGAGACAGCCCCTGCCAGCAACCTCCTCTGCAACGAGGCCTCAACCGAGGCCTAGGCCCAGGGGAAAGGCACCAGCGGGGATGAGCCTGGGGAGGCGCCCGGGCATGTCTGGACCCAGTCCCCGCAGCCTGCCCCTTGGTGGGGCAGTACCCCCGGAGGCCAGGAAGGTCTGGGCAAGGCTGGCCAGGGGCAGGGGCCCTGCTGGGACCTGCCCCTGGCCTGTGGGGCCTCTGAGCATGACCGGCCCTCTCCCGCTGGAGACCTCCCCGACTGCCTCCAAAGGCCGGTTTGCCAACACTCGCGCCCGCTGTTCCCGCCAGGCACGCACAATGCTCCCAAGCCCGGGAAAAAAGCGCTTCGGGGTGGTGCTCTCTCCGGGCCCTTGCCCCTGAGCCTGGGGGCAATGCAGGGGGAACACACTCCCAGGCCAAGGCAGAACCACATACACACGTCTGTTCCTGCCCCCTGCACCGGCAGAGAGCTCGGGGGAGCCAGAGTCTGCCAGGCAGCTGCTGGGCTGGCGGCCTGTGTGGGAAGGGGCAGAGCCGACCTAGGGGCAAGTTGGGCCTCTTGCTCTCCCTGCTGCCCTGAGGCTGCTGGGCCAAAGAGGTCTTGGGCATCCAGCCCCTTGCTGGTCCCTTCCCTCTGATGAGGCCCTCTGAGCTCCAGCACCTTGCAGTGTGGAGACAGCCCCTGCCAGCAACCTCCTCTCCAAGGAGGCCTCAACCGAGGCCTAGGCCTAGGGGAAAGGCACCAGCGGGGATGAGGCTGGGGAGGCGCCCGGCCATGTCTGGACCCAGACCCCCCAACCTGCCCCTTGGTGGTGCAGTACCCCCGGAGGCCAGGAAGGTCTGGGCAAGGCTGCCAGGGGCAGGGACACTGCTGGGTCCTGCCCCTGGCCTGTGGGGCGTCTGAGCACAACCGGCCCTCTCCCGCTGGAAGACCTCCCCGTCTGCCTCCAAAGGACGGTTTGCAAGAACTCCCACCCGCTGTTTCCGCCAGGCACGCACAATGCTCCCAAGCCGGGGAGAAAAGCGCTTCGGGCTGGTGCTCTCTCCGGGCCCTTGCCCCTGAGCCTGGGGGCCAGGCAGGGGGAACACACTCCCAGGCCAAGGCAGAACCACATGTACACGTCTGTTCCTGCCCCCTACACCGGCAGAGAGCTCGGGGGAGCCAGAGACTGCCAGGCTGCTGCTGGGCTGGCTGCCTGTGTGGGACGGGGCAGAGCCGACCTAGGGGCAAGTTGGGCCTCTTGCTCTCCCTGCTGCCCTGAGGCTGCTGGGTCAAAGAGGTCTTGGGCATCCAGCCCCTTGCTGGTCCCTTCCCGCTGACGAGGCCCTCTGAGCTCCAGCACCTTGCAGTGTGGAGACAGCCCCTGCCAGCAACCTCCTCTCCAAGGAGGCCTAAACCGAGGCCTAGGCCCAGGGGAAAGGCACCAGCGGGGATGAGCCTGGGGAGGCGCCCGGGCATGTCTGGACCCAGTCCCCGCAGCCTGCCCCTTGGTGGGGCAGTACCCCCGGAGGCCAGGAAGGACTGGGAAAGGCTGGCCAGGGGCAAGGGACCTGCTGGGTCCTGCCCCTGGCCTGTGGGGCCTCTGAGCACATCCGGCCCTCTCCCGCTGGAAGACCTCCCCGGCTGCCTCCAACGGCCGGTTTGCCAACACTCCCGCCCACTGTTCCCAGCAGGCGCGCACAATGCTCCCAAGCCCGGGAGAAAAGCGCTTCGGGGTGCTGCTCCCACCGGGCCCTTGCCCCTGAGCCTGGGGGCAATGCAGGGGGAACACACTCCCAGGCCATGGAAGAACCACATGCACACGTCCGTTCCTGCCCCCTGCACCGGCAGAGAGCTCAGGGGAGCCAGAGTCTGTCAGGCAGCTGCTGGGCTGGCCGCCCGTGTGGGAAGGGGCAGAGCCGACCTAGGGGCAAGTTGGGCCTCTTGCTCTCCCTGCTGCCCTGAGGCTGCTGGGCCAAAGAGGTCTTGGGCATCCAGCCCCTTGCTGGTCCCTTCCCTCTGACGAGGCCCTCTGAGCTCCAGCACCTTGCAGTGTGGAGACAGCCCCTGCCAGCAACCTCCTCTGCAACGAGGCCTCAACCGAGGCCTAGGCCCAGGGGAAAGTCACCAGCGGGGATGAGCCTGGGGAGGCGCCCGGGCATGTCTGGACCCATTCCCCGCAGCCTGCCCCTTGGTGGGGCAGTACCCCCGGAGGCCAGGAAGGTCTGGGCAAGGCTGGCCAGGGGCAGGGGCCCTGCTGGGACCTACCCCTGGCCTGTGGGGCCTCTGAGCATGACCGGCCCTCTCCCGCTGGAGACCTCCCCGACTGCCTCCAAAGGCCGGTTTGCCAACACTCGCGCCCGCTGTTCCCGCCAGGCACGCACAATGCTCCCAAGCCCGGGAAAAAAGCGCTTCGGGGTGGTGCTCTCTCCGGGCCCTTGCCCCTGAGCCTGGGGGCAATGCAGGGGGAACACACTCCCAGGCCAAGGCAGAACCACATGCACACGTCTGTTCCTGCCCCCTGCACCGGCAGAGAGCTCGGGGGAGCCAGAGTCTGCCAGGCAGCTGCTGGGCTGGCGGCCTGTGTGGGAAGGGGCAGAGCCGACCTAGGGGCAAGTTGGGCCTCTTGCTCTCCCTGCTGCCCTGAGGCTGCTGGGCCAAAGAGGTCTTGGGCATCCAGCCCCTTGCTGGTCCCTTCCCTCTGATGAGGCCCTCTGAGCTCCAGCACCTTGCAGTGTGGAGACAGCCCCTGCCAGCAACCTCCTCTCCAAGGAGGCCTCAACCGAGGCCTAGGCCTAGGGGAAAGGCACCAGCGGGGATGAGCCTGGGGAGGCGCCCGGCCATGTCTGGACCCAGTCCGCCCAACCTGCCCCTTGGTGGTGCAGTACCCCCGGAGGCCAGGAAGTTCTGGGCAAGGCTGCCAGGGGCAGGGACACTGCTGGGTCCTGCCCCTGGCCTGTGGCGCGTCTGAGCACAACCGGCCCTCTCCCGCTGGAAGACCTCCCCGTCTGCCTCCAAAGGACGGTTTGCAAGCACTCCCACCCGCTGTTCCCGCCAGTCACGCACAATGCTCCCAAGCCGGGGAGAAAAGCGCTTCGGGCTGGTGCTCTTTCCGGGCCCTTGCCCCTGAGCCTGGGGGCCAGGCAGGGGGAACACACTCCCAGGCCAAGGCAGAACCACATGCACACGTCTGTTCCTGCCCCCTACACCGGCAGAGAGCTCGGGGGAGCCAGAGACTGCCAGGCTGCTGCTGGGCTGGCTGCCTGTGTGGGACGGGGCAGAGCCGACCTAGGGGCAAGTTGGGCCTCTTGCTCTCCCTGCTGCCCTGAGGCTGCTGGGTCAACGAGGTCTTGGGCATCCAGCCCTTTGCTGGTCCCTTCCCTCTGACGAGGCCCTCTGAGCTCCAGCACCTTGCAGTGTGGAGACAGCCCCTGCCAGCAACCTCCTCTCCAAAGAGGCCTCAACCGAGGCCTACACCCAGGGGAAAGGCACCAGCGGGGATGATCCTGGGGAGGCGCACGGACATGTCTGGACCCAGTCCCCGCAGCCTGCCCCTTGGTGGGGCAGTACCCCCGGAGGCCAGGAAGGTCTGGGCAAGGCTGGCCAGGGGCAGGGGCCCTGCTGGGTCCTGCCCCTGGCCTGTGGGGCCTCTGAGCACAACCGGCCCTCTCACATTGGAAGACCTCCCCGGCTGCCTCCAAAAGCCGGTCTGCAATCACTCCCGCCCACTGTTCCCAGCAGGCGCGCACAATGCTCCCAAGCCCGGGAGAAAAGCGCTTCGGGGTGGTGCTCTCACCGGGCCCTTGCCCCTGAGCCTGGGGGCAATGCAGTGGGAACACACTCCCAGGCCAAGGCAGAACCACATGCACACGTCTGTTCCTGCCCCCTGCACCGGCAGAGAGCTCAGGGGAGCCAGAGTCTGTCAGGCAGCTGCTGGGCTGGCCGCCTGTGTGGGAAGGGGCAGAGCCGACCTAGGGGCAAGTTGGGCCTCTTGCTCTCCCTGCTGCCCTGAGGCTGCTGGGCCAAAGAGGTCTTGGGCATCCAGCCCTTTGCTGGTCGTTCCCTCTGACGAGGCCCTCTGAGCTCCAGCACCTTGCAGTGTGGAGACAGCCCCTGCCAGCAACCTCCTCTCCAAGGAGGCCTAAACCAAGGCCTAGGCCCAGGGGAAAGGCACCAGCGGGGATGAGCCTGGGGAGGCGCCCTGGCATGTCTGGACCCAGTCCCCGCAGCCTGCCCCTTGGTGGGGCAGTACCCCCGGAGCTTAGGAAGGTCTGGGCAAGCCTGGCCAGGGGCAGGGGCCCTGCTGGGTCCTGCCCCTGGCATGTGGGGCCTCTGAGCACAACCGGCCCTCTCACACTGGAAGACATCCCCGGCTGCCTCCAAAGGCCGGTCTGCAATCACTCCCGCCCACTGTTCCCAGCAGGCGCGCACAATGCTCCCAAGCCCGGGAGAAAAGCGCTTCGGGGTGGTGCTCTCTCCGGGCCCTTGCCCCTGAGCCTGGGGGCAATGCAGGGGGAACACACTCCCATGCCAAGGCAGAACGACATGCACACGTCTGTTCCTGCCCCCTACACCGGCAGAGAGCTCGGGGGAGCCAGAGACTGCCAGGCTGCTGCTGGGCTGGCTGCCTGTGTGGGACGGGGCAGAGCCGACCTAGGGGCAAGTTGGGCCTCTTGCTCTCCCTGCTGCCCTGAGGCTGCTGGGCCAAAGAGGTCTTGGGCATCCAGCCCTTTGCTGGTCCCTTCCCTCTGACGAGGCCCTCTGCGCTCCAGCACCTTGCAGTGTGGAGACATCCCCTGCCAGCAACCTCCTCTCCAAAGAGGCCTAAACCGAGGCCTACGCCCAGGGGAAAGGCACCAGCGGGGATGATCCTGGGGAGGCGCACGGACATGTCTGGACCCAGTCCCCGCAGCCTGCCCCTTGGTGGGGCAGTACCCCCGGAGGCCAGGAAGGTCTGGTCAAGGCTGGCCAGGGGCAGGGGCCCTGCTGGGTCCTGACCCTGGCCTGTGGGGCCTCTGAGCACAACCGGCCCTCTCCCACTGGAAGACCTCCCCGGCTGCCTCCAAATGCCGGTTTGCAAGCGCTCCCGCCCACTGTTCCCAGCAGGCGCGCACAATGCTCCCAAGCCAGGGAGAAAAGCACTTCGGGGTGTTGCTCTCTCCGGGCCCTTGCCCCTGAGCCTGGGGGCAATGCAGGGGGAACACACTCCCAGGCCAAGGCAGAACCACATGCACACGTCTGTTCCTGCCCCCTGCACCGGCAGAGAGCTCAGGGGAGCCAGATTCTGTCAGGCAGCTGCTGGGCTGGCCGCCTGTGTGGGAAGGGGCAGAGCCGACCTAGGGGCAAGTTGGGCCTCTTGCTCTCCCTGCTGCCCTGAGGCTGCTGGGCCAAAGAGGTCTTGGGCATCCAGCGCCTTGCTGGTCCCTTCCCTCTGACAAGGCCCTCTGAGCTCTAGCACCTTGCAGTGTGGAGACAGCCCCTCCAGCACCTCCTCTCCAAGGAGGCCTTAACCGAGGCCTAGGCCCAGGGGAAAGGCACCAGCGGGGATGAGATTGGGGAGGCACCCGCGCCTGTCTCGACCCAGTCCCCGCAGCCTGCCCCTTGGTGGGGCTGTACCCCCGGAGGCCAGGAAGGTCTGAGCAAGGCTGGCCAGGGGCAGGGGCCCTGCTGGGTCCTGCCCCTGTCCTGTGGGGCCTCTGAGCACAACCGGCCCTCTCCCACTGGAAGACCTCCCCGACTGCCTCCAAAGGCCGGTTTGCAAGCACTCCCGCCGCTGTTCACGCCAGGCACGCACAATGCTCCCAAGCCCGGGAGAAAACCGCTTCGGGGTGGTGCTCTCTCCGGGCCCTTGCCCCGGAGCCTGGGGGCCAGGCAGGGGTTCCACACTCCCAGGCCAAGTCAGAACAACATGCACACGTCTGTTGCTGCCCCCTGCACCGGCAGAGAGCTCGGGGGAGCCAGAGTCTGCCAGGCAGCTACTGGGCTGTCTGCCTGTGTGGGAAGGGGCAGAGCCGACCTAGGGGCAAGTTGGGCCTCTTGCTCTCCCTGCTGCCCTGAGGCTGCTGGGCCAAAGAGGTCTTGGGCATCCAGCCCTTTGCTGGTCCCTTCCCTCTGACGAGGCCCTCTGAGTTCCAGCACCTCGCAGTGTGGAGACAGCCCCTGCCAGCAACCTCCTCTCCAAGGAGGCCTCAACCGAGGCCTAGGCCCAGGGGAAAGGCACCAGCGGGGATGAGCCTGGGGAGGCGCCCGGGCATGTCTGGACCCAGTCCCCGCAGCCTGCCCCTTGGTGGGGCAGTACCCCCGGAGGCCAGGATGGTCTTGGCAAGGCAGGCCAGGGGCACGGGCCCTGCTGGGTCCTACCCTTGGCTTGTGGGGCCTCTGAGCACAACCCGCCCTCTCCCACTGGAAGACCTCCCCGGCTGCCTCCAAAGGCTGGTTTGCAAGCACTCCCGCCCACTCTTCCCACCAGGCGCGCACAATGCTCCCAAGCCCGGGAGAAAAGCGCTTCGGGGTGGTGCTCTCTCCGGGCCCTTGCCCCTGAGCCTGGGGGCCAGGCAGGGGAACACACTCCCAGGCCAAGGCAGAACGACATGCACACTTCTGTTCCTGCCCCCTACACCGGCAGAGAGCTCGGGGGAGCCAGAGACTGCCAGGCTGCTGCTGGGCTGGCTGCCTGTGTGGGACGGGGCAGAGCCGACCTAGGGGCAAGTTGGGCCTCTTGATCTCCCTGCTGCCCTGAGGCTGCTGGGTCAAAGAGGTCTTGGGCATCCAGCCCTTTGCTGGTCCCTTCCCTCTGACGAGGCCCTCTGAGCTCCAGCACCTTGCAGTGTGGAGACAGCCCCTGCCAGCAACCTCCTCTCCAAAGAGGACTCAACCGAGGCCTAGGCCCAGGGGAAAGGCACCAGCGGGGATGAACCTGGGGAGGCGCACGGACATGTCTGGACCCAGTCCCCGCAGCCTGCCCCTTGGTGGGGCAGTACCCCCGGAGGCCAGGAAGGTCTGGGCAAGGCTGGCCAGGGGCAGGGGCCCTGCTGGGTCCTGCCCCTGGCCTGTGGGGCCTCTGAGCACAACCGGCCCTTTCCCACTGGAAGGCCTCCCCGGCTGCTCCAAAGGCCAGTTTGCAAGCACTCCTGCCTGCTGTTCCCGCCAGCCGCGCACAATGCTCCCAAGCACTTGAGAAAAGCGCTTCGGTGTGGTGCTCTCTCCGGGCACTTTCAAGACCTCCCCAGCTGCCTCCAAAGGCCGGTTTGTAAGTACTCATTCCCGCTGCTTCCGCCAGCCACGCACAATGCTCCCAAGCCCGGGAGAAAAGCATTTTGGGGTGGTGCTCTCTCCGGGCCCTTGGAAGACCTCCCGGGATGCCTCCAAAGGCCGGTTTGTAAGCACTCATGTCCGCTGTTCCCGACAGCCGCACACAATGCTCCCAAGCCCGGGAGAAAAGCATTTTGGGGTGGTGATCAGTCCGGGCCCTTGGAAGACCTCCCCGGCTGCCTCCAAAGGACAGTTTGCAAGCACTCATGCCCGCTGTTCCCGCCAGGCGCGCACAATGCTCCCAAGACCGTGAGAAAAGCGCTTCGGGGTGGTGTTCTCTCCGGGACCATGGAGGACGTCCCCGGCTGCCCCCAAAGGCCGGTTTGCAAGCACTCCCACTCGCTGTTCCCGCCAGCCACACACAATGTTCCAAAACCCCGGAGAAAAGCGCTTCGGGGTGGTGCTCTCTCCGGGCCCTTGGAAGACTTCTCTGGCTGCCTCCAAAGGCCGGTTTGCAAGAATTCCCTCCCACTGTTCCACCAGCCGCACACAATGCTCTAAAACCCGAGAGAAAAGCGCTTCGAGGTGGTGTTCTCTCCGGGCCCTTGGAAGACCTCCCCGGCTGCCTCCAAAGGCCGGTTTGCAAGCACTCCTGCCTGCTGTTCCCGCCAGCCACGCACAATGCTCCCAATCCCGGGAGAAAAGTGCTTCGGGATGGTGCTCTCTCCGGGCCCTTGGAAGACCTCCCCGGGTACCTCCAAAGGCGGATTTGCAAGTACTCATTCCCGCTGTTCCCGCCACACGCGCACAATGCACCCAGGCCCGGGAGAAAAGCGCTTCGGGGTGGTGCTCTCTCCGGGCCTTTGGAAGACCTACCCGGCTGCCTCCAAAGGCAGGTTTGCAAGGACTCCTTCCTGCTATTCCCGCCAGCCACGCACAATGCTCCCAATCTCGGGAGAAAAGTGCTTCGGGATGGTGCTCTCTCCGGACCCTTGGAAGACCTCCTGGGCTGCCTCCAAAGGCCGGTTTGCAAGAACTCATTCCCGCTGTTCCCGCCAGCTGCGCACAATGCTCCCAAGCCAGGGAGAAAAGCATTTTGGGGTGGTGCTCACTCCGGGCCCTTGAAAGACCTCCCTGGCTGCCTCCAAAGGCCGGTTTGCAAGCACTCAGGCCCGCTGTTCCCGCCAGCCGCGTACAATGCTCCCTAGCCCGGTAGAAAAGCATTTTGGGGTGGTGCTCACTCCGGGCCATTGAAAGACCTCCCCGGCTGCCTCCAAAGGCCGGTTTGCAAGAACTCATGCCCGCTGTTCCCGCCAGCCGCGCACAATGCTCCCAAGCCCGGGAGAAAAGCGCTTAGGGGTGGTGCTCTCTCCGGGCCCTTGCCCCTGAGCCTGGGGGCCAGGCAGTGGGTCCACACTCCCAGACCAAGGCAGAACCATATGCACACGTCTGTTCCTGACCCCTGCACCGGCAGAGAGCTCTGGGGAGCCAGAGTCTGTCAGGCAGCTGCTGGGCTGGCCGCCTGTGTGGGAAGGAGCAGAGCCGACCTAGGGGCAAGTTGGGCCTCTTGCTCTCCCTGCTGCCCTGAGGCTGCTGGGTCAAAGAGGTCTTGGGCATCCAGCCCTTTGCTGGTCCCTTCCCTCTGACGAGGCCCTCTGAGCTCTAGCACCTTGCAGTGTGGAGACAGCCCCTGCCAGCAACCTCCTCTCCAAAGAGGCCTAAACCGAGGCCTACGCCCAGGGGAAAGGCACCAGCGGGGATGATCCTGGGGTGGCGCACGGATATGTCTGAACCCAGTCCCCGCAGCCTGCCCCTTGGTGGGGCAGTACCCCAGGAGGCCAGGAAGGTCTGGGCAAGGCTAGCCAGGGGCAGGGGCCCTGCTGGGTCCTGCCCCTGGCCTGTGGGGCCTCTGAGCACAACCGGCCCTCTCCCACTGGAAGACCTCCCCGGCTGCCTCCAAAGTCCTGTTTGCAAACACTCCCGCCTGCTGTTCACGCCAGGCTCGCACAATGCTCCCAAGCCCGGGAGAAAAGCGCTTTGGAGTGATGCTCTCTGCGGGCCCTTGCCCCTGAGCCTGGGGGCAAGGCAGGGGGAACACACTCCCAGGCCAAGGCAAAACCACATGCCCACGTCTGTTCCTGTCCCCTGCACCGGCAGAGAGCTTGGGGGAGCCAGAGTCTGTCAGGCAGCTGCTGGGTTGGCCGCCTGTGTGGGAAGGGGCAGAGCCGCCCTAGGGGCAAGTTGGGCCTCTTGCTCTCCCTGCTGCCCTGAGGCTGCTGGGCCAAAGACGTCTTGGGCATCCAGCCCCTTACTGGTCCCTTCCCTCTGACGAGGCCCTCTGAGCTCCAGCACCTTGCAGTGTGGAGACAGCCCCTGCCAGCAAACTCCTCTCCAAGGAGGCCTCAACCGAGGCCTAGGCCCAGGGGAAAGGCACCAGCGGGGATGAGCCAGGGGAGGCGCCCGAGCATGTCTGGACCCAGTCCCCGCAGCCTGCCCCTTGGTGGGGCAGTACCCCCGGAGGCCAGGAAGGTCTGGGCAAGGCTGGCCAGGGGCAGGGGCCCTGCTGGGTCCTGCCCCTGGCCTGTGGGGCCTCTGAGCACAACCGGCCCTCTCCCACTGGAAGACCACCCCGGCTGCCTCCAAAGGCCGGTTTGCAAGCGCTCCCGCCCACTGTTCCCAGCAGGCGCGCACAATGCTCCCAAGCCCGGGAGAAAAGCGCTTCGGGGTGGTGCTCTCACCGGGCCCTCGCCCCTGAGCCTGGGGCCAATGCAGGGGGAACACACTCCCAGGCCAAGGCAGAACCACATGCACACGTCTGTTCCTGCCCCCTGCACCGGCAGAGAGCTCAGGGGAGCCAGAGTCTGTCAGGCAGCTGCTGGGCTGGCCGCCTGTGTGGGAAGGGGCAGAGCCGACATAGGGGCAAGTTGGGCCTCTTGCTCTCCCTGCTGCTCTGAGGCTGCTGGGCCAAAGAGGTCTTGGGCATCCAGCCCCTTGCTGGTCCCTTCCCTCTGACGAGGCCCTCTGAGCTCCAGCACCTTGCAGTGTGGAGACAGCCCCTGCCAGCAACCTCCTCTCCAAGGAGGCCTCAACCGAGGCCTAGGCCCAGGGGAAAGGCACCAGCGGGGATGTGACGGGGGGGCGCCCGGGCATGTCTGGACCCAGTCCCCGCAGCCTGCCCCTTGGTGGGGCTGTAACCCCGGAGGCAGGAAGGTCTGGGCAAGGCTGGCCAGGGGCTGGGGCCCTGCTGGGCCCTGCCCCTGGCCTGTGGGGCCTCTGAGCACAACCGGCCCTCTCCCACTGGAAGACCTCCCCGGCTGCCTCCAAAGGCCGATTTGCAAGCACTCCCGCCCACTGTTCCCACCAGGCGCGCACAATGCTCCCAAGCCCGGGAGAAAAGCGCTTCGGGGTGGTGCTCTCACCGGGCCCTTGCCCCTGAGCCTGGGGGCAATGCAGGGGGAACACACACCCAGGCCAAGGCAGAACTACATGCACACGTCTGTTCCTGCCCCCTGCACCGGCAGAGAGCTAGGGGAGCCAGAGTCTGTCAGGCAGCTGCTGGGCTGGCCGCCTGTGTGGGAAGGGGCAGAGCCGACCTAGGGGCAAGTTGGGCCTCTTGCTCTTCCTGCTGCCCTGAGGCTGCTGGGCCAAAGAGGTCTTGGGCATCCAGCCCCTTGCTGGTCCCTTCCCGCTGATGAGGCCCTCTGAGCTCCAGCACCTTGCAGGGTGGAAACAGCCTTTGCCAGCAACCTCCTCTCCAAGGAGGCCTCAACCGAGGCCTAGGCCCAGGGGAAAGGCACCAGCGGGGATGAGCCTGGGGAGGCGCCCGGCCATGTCTGGACCCAGTCCCCGCAGCCTGCCCCTTGGTGGGGCTGTACCCCCGTAGGCCAGGAAGGTCTGGGCAAGGCTGCCAGGGGCAGGGACACTGCTGGGTCCTGCCCCTGGCCTGTGGGGCCTCTGAGCACAACCGGCACTCTCCCGCTGGAAGACCTCCCCGTCTGCCTCCAAAGGACGGTTTGCAAGCACTCCCAGGCGCTGTTCCCGCCAGGCACGCACAATGCTCCCAAGCCCGGGAGAAAAGCACTTCGGGCTGGTGCTCTCTCCGGGCCCTTGCCCCTGAGCCTGGGGGCCACGCAGGGGGAACACACTCCCAGGCCAAGGCAGAACGACATGCACACGTCTGTTCCTGCCCCCTGCACCGGCAGAGAGCTCGGGGGAGCCAGAGACTGCCAGGCTGCTGCTGGGCTGGCTGCCTGTGTGGGACCGGGCAGAGCCGACCTAGGGGCAAGTTGGGCCTCTTTCTCTCCCTGCTGCCCTGAGGCTGCTGGGCCAAAGAGGTCTTCGGCATCCAGCCCTTTGCTGGTCCCTTCCCTCTGACGAGGCCCTCTGAGCTCCAGCACCTTGCAGTGTGGAGACAGCCCCTGCCAGCAACCTCCTCTCCAAAGAGGCCTAAACCGAGGCCTACGCCCAGGGGAAAGGCACCAGCGGGGATGATCTTGGGGTGGCGCACGGACATGTCTGGACCCAGTCGCCGCAGCCTGCCACTTGGTATGGCAGTACCCCCGGAGGCCAGGAAGTTCTGGGCAAGGCTGGCCAGGGGCAGGGGCCCTGCTGGGTCCTGACCCTGGCCTGTGGGGCCTCTGAGCACAACCGGCCCTCTCCCACTGGAAGACCTCCCCGGCTGCCTCCAAAGTCCTGTTTGCAAACACTCACGCCCGCTGTTCACGCCAGGCTCGCACAATGCTCCCAAGCCCGGGAGAAAAGCGCTTTGGAGTGATGCTCTCACCGGGCCCTTGCCCCTGAGCCTGGGGGCAAGGCAGGGGGAACACACTCCCAGGCCAAGGCAGAACCACATGCCCACGTCTGTTCCTGTCCCCTGCACCGGCAGAGAGCTTGGGGGAGCCAGAGTCTGTCAGGCAGCTGCTGGGTTGGCCGCCTGTGTGGGAAGGGGCAGAGCCGCCCTAGGGGCAAGTTGGGCCTCTTGCTCTCCCTGCTGCCCTGAGGCTGCTGGGCCAAAGACGTCTTGGGCATCCAGCCCCTTACTGGTCCCTTCCTTCTGACGAGGCCCTCTGAGCTCCAGCACCTTGCAGTGTGGAGACAGCCCCTGCCAGCAACCTCCTCTCCAAGGAGGCCTAAACCGAGGCCTAGGCCCAGGGGAAATGCACCAGCGGGGATGAGCCAGGGGAGGCGCCCGTGCATGTCTGGACCCAGTCCCCGCAGCCTGCCCCTTGGTGGGGCAGTACCCCCGGAGGCAGGAAGGTCTGGGCAAGGCTGGCCAGGGGCAGGGGCCCTGCTGGGTCCTGCCCCTGGCCTGTGGGGCCTCTGAGCACAACCGGCCCTCTCCCACTGGAAGACCTCCCCGGCTGCCTCCAAAGGCCGGTTTGCAATCGCTCCCGCCCACTGTTCCCAGCAGGCGCGCACAATGCTCCCAAGCCCGCGAGAAAAGCGCTTCGGGGTGGTGATCTCACCGGGCCCTTGCCCCTGAGCCTGGGGGCAATGCAAGGGGAACACACCCCCAGGCCAAGGCAGAACCACATGCACACGTCTGTTCCTGACCCCTGCAACGGCAGAGAGCTCAGGGGAGCCAGAGTCTGTCAGGCAGCTGCTGGGCTGGCCGCCTGTGTGGGAAGGGGCAGAGCCGACCTAGGGGCAAGTTGGGCCTCTTGCTCTCCCTGCTGCCCTGAGGCTGCTGGGCCAAAGAGGTCTTGGGCATCCAGCCCCTTGCTGGTCCCTTCCCTCTGACGAGGCCCTCTGAGCTCCAGCACCTTGCAGTGTGGAGACAGCCCCTGCCAGCAACCTCCTCTCCAAGGAGGACTCAACCGAGGCCTAGGCCTAGGGGAAAGGCACCAGCGGGGATGAGCCTGGGGAGGCGCCCGGCCATGTCTGGACCCAGTCCCCCCAACCTGCCCCTTGGTGGGGCAGTACCCCCGGAGGCCAGGAAGGTCTGGGCAAGGCTGCCAGGGGCAGGGACACTGCTGGGTCCTGCCCTGGCGTGTGGTGCCTCTGAGCACAACCGGCACTCTCCCGCTGGAAGACCTCCCCGTCTGCCTCCAAAGGACGTTTGCAAGCACTCCCGCCCGCTGTTCCCGCCAGGCACGCACAATGCTCCCAAGCCCGGGAGAAAAGCATTTTTGGGTGGTGCTCACTCCGGGCCCTTGGAAGACCTCCCCGGCTGCCTCCAAGGCCAGTTTGCAAGCACTTCTGCCTGCTGTTCCCGCCACCCGCGCACAATGCTCCCAAGCCCAGGAGAAAAGCGTTTCGGGGTGATGTTCTCTCTGGGCCCAAGAAAGACCTCCCGGGCTGCCCCCAAAGGCCGGTTTGCAAGCACTCCCACTCGCTGTTCCCGCCATCCGTGCAAATGCTCCAAGCCCAGGAGAAAAGCGCTTCGGGGTGGTGCTCTCTCCCGGCCCTTGGAAGACCTCCCCGGCTGCCTCCAAAGGCCGGTTTGCAAGCACTCCCACCCGCTGTTCCCGCCAGGCACGCACAATGCTCCCAAGCCCGGGAGAAAAGCGCTTCGGGGTGGTGCTCTCTCCGGGCCCTTTCCCCTGAGCCTCGGGGCCAGGCAGGGGGTCCACACTCCCAGGCCATGGCAGAACCACATGCACACGTCTGTTTCTGCCCCCTACACCGGCAGAGAGCTCGGGGGAGCCAGAGACGGCCAGGCTGCTGCTGGGCTGGCTGCCTGTGTGGGAAGGGGCACAGCCGACCTAGGGGCGAGTTGGGCCTCTTGCTCTCCCTGCTGCCCTGAGGCTGCTGGGCCAAAGAGGTCTTGGGCATCCAGCCCCTTGCTGGTCCCTTCCCTCTGACGAGGCCCTCTGAGTTCCAGCACATTGCAGTGTGGAGACAGCCCCTGCCAGCAACCTCCTCTCCAAGGAGGCCTAAACCGAGGCCTAGGCCCAGGGGAAAGGCACCAGCGGGGATGAGCCGGGGGAGGCGCCCGGGTATGTCTGGACCCATTCCCCGCAGCCTGCCCCTTGGTGGGGCAGTACCCCCGGAGGCCAGGAAGATCTGGGCAAGGCTGGCCAGGGGCAGGGGCCCTGCTGGGTCCTGCCCCTGGCCTGTGGGGCCTCTGAGCACAACCGGCCCTCTCCCACTGGAAGACCTCCCCAGGCTGCCTCCAAAGGCCGGTTTGCAAACACTCCCGCCCGCTGTTCACGTCAGGCATGCACAGTGCTCCCAAGCCCGGGAGAAAAGCGCTTCGGGGTGGTGCTCTCTCCGGGCCCTTGCCCCTGTGCCTGTGGGGAAGGCATGGGGAACACACTCCCAGACCAAGGCAGAACGACATGCACACGTCTGTTCCTATCCCCTGCACCGGCAGAGAGCTCGGGGGAGCCAGAGGCTGTCAGGCAGCTGCTGGGCTGGCCGCCTGTGTGGGAAGGGGCAGAGCCGACCTAGGGGCGAGTTGGGCCTCTTGATCTCCCTGCTGCCCTGAGGCTGCTGGGCCAAAGAGGTCTTGGGCATCCAGCCTCTTACTGGTCCCTTCCCTCTGTCGAGGCCCTCTGAGCTCCAGCACCTTGCAGTGTGGAGACAGCCCCTGCCAGCAATCTCCTCTCCAAGGAGGTCTCAACCGAGGCCTAGGCCCAGGGGAAAGGCACCAGAAGGGATGAGCCAGGGGAGGCGCCCGGGCATGTCTGGACACAGTCCGCGCAGCCTGCCCCTTGGTGGGGCTGTAACCCCGGAGGCCAGGAAGGTCTGGGCAAGGCTGGCCAGGGGCAGGGGCCCTGCTGTGTCCTGCCCCTGGCCTGTGGGGCCTCTGAGCACAACCGGCCCTCTCCCACTGGAAGACGTCCCCGGCTGCCTCCAAAGGCAGGTTTGCAAGCACTCCCGCCCACTGTTCCCGCCGGGCGTGCACAATGCTCCCAAGCCCGAGAGAAAAGCGCTTCGGGGTGGTGCTCTATCCGGGCCCTTGCCCCTGAGCCTGGGGGCCAGGCAGGGGTCCACACTCCCAGGCCAAGGCAGAACCACATGCACACGTCTGTTCCTGCCCTCTGCACCAGCAGAGAGCTCAGGGGAGCCAGAGTCTGTCAGGCAGCTGCTGGGCTGGCGGCCTGTGTGGGAAGGGGCAGAGCCGACCTAGGGGCAAGGTGGGCCTCTTGCTCTCCCTGCTGCCCTGAGGCTGCTGGGCCAAAGACGTCTTGGGCATCCAGCCCCTTGCTGGTCCCTTCCCTCTGACTAGGCCCTCTGAGCTCCAGCACCTTGCAGTGTGGAGACAGCCCCTGCCAGCAACCTCCTCTCCAAGGAGGCCTCAACCGAGGCCTAGGCCCAGGGGAAAGGCACCAGCGGGGATGAGCCAGGGGAGGCGCCCGGGCATGTCTGGACCCAGTCCCCGCAGCCTGCCCCTTGGTGGGGCAGTACCCCCAGAGGCCAAGAAGATGTGGGCAAGGCTGGCCAGGGGCAGGGGCCCTGCTGGGTCCTGCCCCTGGCCTGTGGGGCCTCTGAGCACAACCGGCCCTCTCTCGCTGGAAGACCTCCCCGGCTGCCTCCAAAGGCAGGTTTGCAAGCCCTCATGCCCGCTGTTCCCACCAGCCGCGCACAATGCTCCCAAGCCCGGGAGAAAAGCATTTTTGGGTGGTGCTCACTCCGGGCCCTTGGAAGACCTCCCCGGCTGCCTCCAAGGCCAGTTTGCAAGCACTTCTGCCTGCTGTTCCCGCTACCCGCGCACAATGCTCCCAAGCCCGGGAAAAAAGCGTTTTGGGGTGATGTTCTCTCTGGGCCCAAGAAAGACCTCCCGGGCTGCCCCCAAAGGCCGGTTTGCAAGCACTCCCACTCGCTGTTCCCGCCATCCGTGCAAATGCTCCAAGCCCAGGAGAAAAGCGCTTCGGGGTGGTGCTCTCTCCCGGCCCTTGGAAGACCTCCCCGGCTGCCTCCAAAGGCCGGTTTGCAAGCACTCCCACCCGCTGTTCCCGCCAGGCACGCACAATGCTCCCAAGCCCGGGAGAAAAGCGCTTCGGGGTGGTACTCTCTCCGGGCCCTTTCCCCTGAGCCTCGGGGCCAGGCAGGGGGTCCACACTCCCAGGCCAAGGCAGAACGACATGCACACGTCTGTTCCTGCCCCCTACACCGGCAGAGAGCTCGGGGGAGCCAGAGACGGCCAGGCTGCTGCTGGGCTGGCTGCCTGTGTGGGAAGGGGCAGAGCCGACCTAGGGGCAAGTTGGGCCTCTTGCTCTCCCTGCTGCCCTGAGACTGCTGGGCCAAAGAGGTCTTGGGCATCCAGCCCCTTGCTGGTCCCTTCCCTCTGACGAGGCCCTCTGAGTTCCAGCACATTGCAGTGTGGAGACAGCCCCTGCCAGCACCCTCCTCTCCAAGGAGGCCTAAACCGAGGCCTAGGCCCAGGGGAAAGGCACCAGCGGGGATGAGCCTGGGGAGGCGCCCGGGTATGTCTGGACCCATTCCCCGCAGCCTGCCCCTTGGTGGGGCAGTACCCCCGGAGGCCAGGAAGATCTGGGCAAGGCTGGCCAGGGACAGGGGCCCTGCTGGGTCCTGCCCCTGGCCTGTGGGGCCTCTGAGCACAACCGGCCCTCTCCCACTGGAAGACGTCCCCGGCTGCCTCCAAAGGCAGGTTTGCAAGCACTCCCGCCCACTGTTCCCGCCGGGCGTGCACAATGCTCCCAAGCCCGAGAGAAAAGCGCTTCGGGGTGGTGCTCTATCCGGCCCTTGCCCCTGAGCCTGGGGGCCAGGCAGGGGTCCACACTCCCAGGCCAAGGCAGAACCACATGCACACGTCTGTTCCTGCCCTCTGCACCAGCAGAGAGCTCAGGGGAGCCAGAGTCTGTCAGGCAGCTGCTGGGCTGGCGGCCTGTGTGGGAAGGGGCAGAGCCGACCTAGGGGCAAGTTGGGCCTCTTGCTCTCCCTGCTGCCCTGAGGCTGCTGGGCCAAAGACGTCTTGGGCATCCAGCCCCTTGCTGGTCCCTTCCCTCTGACTAGGCCCTCTGAGCTCCAGCACCTTGCAGTGTGGAGACAGCCCCTGCCAGCAACCTCCTCTCCAAGGAGGCCTCAACCGAGGCCTAGGCCCAGGGGAAAGGCACCAGCGGGGATGAGTCAGGGGAGGCGCCTGGGCATGTCTGGACCCAGTCCCCGCAGCCTTCCCCTTGGTGGGGCAGTACCCCCAGAGGCCAGGAAGATCTGGGCAAGGCTGGCCAGGGGCAGGGGCCCTGCTGGGTCCTGCCCCTGGCCTGTGGGGCCTCTGAGCACAACCGGCCCTCTCTCGCTGGAAGACATCCCCGGCTGCCTCCAAAGGCCGGTTTGCAAGCCCTCATGCCCGCTGTTCCCACCAGCCGCGCACAATGCTCCCAAGCCCGGGAGAAAAGCATTTTTGGGTGGTGCTCACTCCGGGACCTTGGAAGACCTCCCCGGCTGCCTCCAAGGCCAGTTTGCAAGCACTTCTGCCTGCTGTTCCCGCCACCCGCGCACAATGCTCCCAAGCCCGGGAGAAAAGCGTTTCGGGGTGATGTTCTCTCTGGGCCCAAGAAAGACCTCCCGGGCTGCCCCCAAAGGCCGGTTTGCAAGCACTCCCACTCGCTGTTCCCGCCATCCGTGCAAATGCTCCAAGCCCAGGAGAAAAGCGCTTCGGGGTGGTGCTCTCTCCCGGCCCTTGGAAGACCTCCCCGGCTGCCTCCAAAGGCCGGTTTGCAAGCACTCAATCCCGATGTTCCCGCCAGCCGCGCACAATGCTCCCAAGCCCGGGAGAAAAGCGCTTCGGGGTGGTGCTCTCTCCCGGCCCTTTGAAGACCTCCCCGGCTGCCTCCAAAGGCCGGTTTGCAAGCACTCAATCCCGCTGTTCCCGCCAGCCGCGCACAATGCTCCCAAGCCCGGGAGAAAAGCGCTTCGGGTTGGTGCTCTCTCCCGGCCCTTGGAAGACCTCCCCGGCTGCCTCCAAAGGCTGGTTTTCAAGAACTCCCTCCTGCTGACCCGCCAGCCGCACACAATGCTCCCAAGCCCGGGAGAAAACCATTTTGGGGTGGTGCTCTCTCCGGGCCCTTGGAAGACCTCCCCGGCTGCCTACAAAGGCCGGTTTGCAAGCACTCATGTCCGCTGTTCCCGACAGCTGCGCACAATGCTCCCAATTCCGGGAGAAAAGTGCTTCGGGATGGTGCTCTCTCCGGGCCCTTGGAATACCTCCCCGGCTGCCTCCAAAGGCCGGTTTGCAAGCACTCCCGCCCGCTGTTCCCGCCAGCATCGCACAATGCTCCCAAGCTCTGGAGAAAAGCATTTTGGGGTGGTGCTCACACCGGGCCCTGGAAGACTTCCCCGGCTGCCTCGAAAGGCCGGTTTGCCAACACTCCCGCCCACTGTTCCCGCCAGGCAGGCACAGTGCTTCCAAGCCTGGGAGAAAAGCGCTTCAGTGTGGTGCTCTCTCCGGGCCCTTGCCCCTGAGCCTGGGGGCCAGGCAGGGGATCCAAACTCCCAGGCCAAGGCAGAACCACATGCACACGTCTGTTCCTGCCCCCTCCATCGGCAGAGAGCTGGGGGAAGCCAGAGTCTGTCAGGCAGCTGCTGGGCTGGCGGCCTGTGTGGGAAGGGGCAGAGCCGACCTAGGGGCAAGTTAGGCCTCTTGCTCTCCCTGCTGCCCTGAGGCTGCTGGGCCAAAGAGGTCTTGGGCATCCAGCCCCTTGCTGGTCCCTTCCCTCTGACGAGGCCCTCTGAGCTCCAGCACCTTGCAGTGTGGAGACAGCCCCTGCCAGCAACCTCCTCTCCAAGGAGGCCTCAACCGAGGCCTAGGCCCAGGGGAAAGGCACCAGCGGGGATGAGCCTGTGGAGGCGCCCGGGCATGTCTGGACCCAGTCCCCGCAGCCTGCCCCTTGGTGGGGCAGTACCCCCGGAGGCCAGGATGGTCTGGGCAAGGCTGGCCAGGGGCACGGGCCCTGCTGGGTCCTACCCTTGGCTTGTGGGGCCTCTGAGCACAACCCGCCGTCTCCCACTGGAAGACCTCCCCGGCTGCCTCCAAAGGCTGGTTTGCAAGCACTCCCGCCCACTGTTCCCACCAGGCGCGCACAATGCTCCCAAGCCCGGGAGAAAAGCGCTTCGGGGTGGTGCTCTCACCGGGCCCTTGCCCCTGAGCCTGGGGGCCAGGCAGGGGGAACACACTCCCAGGCCAATGCAGAACCACATGCACACGTCTGTTCCTGCCCCCTGCACCGGCAGAGAGCTCAGGGGAGCCAGAGTCTGTCAGGCAGCTGCTGGGTTGGCCGCCTGTGTGGGAAGGGGCAGAGCCGACCTAGGGGCAAGTTGGGCCTCTTGCTCTCCCTGCTGCCCTGAGGCTGCTGGGCCAAAGAGGTCTTGGGCATCCAGCCCCTTGCTGGTCCCTTCCCTCTGACGAGGCCCTCTGAGCTCCAGCACCTTGCAGTGTGGAGACAGCCCCTGCCAGCAACCTCCTCTCCAAAGAGGCCTCACCCGAGGCCTAGGCCCAGGGGAAAGGCACCAGCGGGGATGAGCCTGGGGAGGCGCCCGGACATGTCTGGACCCAGGACCCGCAGCCTGCCCCTTGGTGGGTCAGTACCCCCGGAGGCCAGGAAGATCTGGGCAAGGCTGGCCAGGGGCAGGGGCCCTGCTGGGTCCTGCCCCTGGCCTGTGGGGCCTCTGAGCACAACCGGCCCTCTCTCGCTGGAAGACCTCCCAGGCTGCCTCCAATGGCCGGGTTGCAAGCCCTCATGCCCGCTGTTCCCACCAGCCGCGC
Organism: Dama dama; assembly: GCF_033118175.1. Lineage (NCBI taxonomy): Eukaryota > Metazoa > Chordata > Mammalia > Artiodactyla > Cervidae > Dama > Dama dama. The sequence continues at coordinate 4,685,353 of NC_083712.1, read as the reverse complement.
ACAATGCTCCCAAGCCCGGGAGAAAAGCATTTTTGGGTGGTGCTCACTCCGGGCCCTTGGAAGACCTCCCCGGCTGCCTCCAAGGCCGGTTTGCAAGCACTTCTGCCTGCTGTTCCCGCCACCCGCGCACAATGCTCCCAAGCCCGGGAGAAAAGCGTTTCGGGGTGGTGTTCTCTCTGGGCCCAAGAAAGACCTCCCGGGCTGCCCCCAAAGGCCGGTTTGCAAGCACTCCCACTCGCTGTTCCCGCCATCCGTGCAAATGCTCCAAGCCCAGGAGAAAAGCGATTTGGGGTGGTGCTCTCTCCCGGCCCTTGGAAGACCTCCCCGGCTGCCTCCAAAGGCCGGTTTGCAAGCACTCAATCCCGATGTTCCCGCCAGCCGGGCACAATGCTCCCAAGCCCGGGAGAAAAGCGCTTCGGGGTGGTGCTCTCTCCCGGCGCTTTGAAGACCTCCCCGGCTGCCTCCAAAGGCCGGTTTGCAAGCACTCAATCCCGCTGTTCCCGCCAGCCGCGCACAATGCTCCCAAGCCCGGGAGAAAAGCGCTTCGGGTTGGTGCTCTCTCCCGGCCCTTGGAAGACCTCCCCGGCTGCCTCCAAAGGCTGGTTTTCAAGAACTCCCTCCTGCCGACCCGCCAGCCGCACACAATGCTCCCAAGCCCGGGAGAAAACCATTTTGGGGTGGTGCTCTCTCCGGGCCCTTGGAAGACCTCCCCGGCTGCCTACAAAGGCCGGTTTGCAAGCACTCATGTCCGCTGTTCCCAACAGCTGCGCACAATGCTCCCAATTCCGGGAGAAAAGTGCTTCGGGATGGTGCTCTCTCCGGGCCCTTGGAATACCTCCCCGGCTGCCTCCAAAGGCCGGTTTGCAAGCACTCCCGCCCGCTGTTCCCGCCAGCATCGCACAATGCTCCCAAGACCAGGAGAAAAGCGCTTCGGGGTGGTGTTCTCTCCGTGCCCATGGAGGACCTCCCTGGCTGACCCCAAAGGCCGGTTTGGAAGCACTCCCACTCGCTGTTCCCGCCAGCCACGCAAAATCCTCCAAAACCCCGGAGAAAAGCGCTTCGGGGTGCTGTTCTCTCCGTGCCCATGAAAGACCTCCCGGGGTGCCCCCAAAGGCCGGTTTGCAAGCACTCCCACTCGCTGTTCCCGCCATCCGTGCAAATGCTCCAAGCCCAGGAGAAAAGCGCTTCGGGGTGGTGCTCTCTCCCGGCCCTTGGAAGACCTCCCCGGCTGCCTCGAAAGGCCGGTTTGCCAACACTCCCGCCCACTGTTCCCGCCAGGCAGGCACAGTGCTTCCAAGCCCGGGAGAAAAGCGCTTCAGTGTGGTGCTCTCTCCGGGCCCTTGCCCCTGAGCCTGGGGGCCAGGCAGGGGATCCAAACTCCCAGGCCGATGCAGAACCACATGCACACGTCTGTTCCTGCCCCCTCCATCGGCAGAGAGCTGGGGGAAGCCAGAGTCTGTCAGGCAGCTGCTGGGCTGGCGGCCTGTGTGGGAAGGGGCAGAGCCGACCTAGGGGCAAGTTAGGCCTCTTGCTCTCCCTGCTGCCCTGAGGCTGCTGGGCCAAAGAGGTCTTGGGCATCCAGCCCCTTGCTGGTCCCTTCCCTCTGACGAGGCCCTCTGAGCTCCAGCACCTTGCAGTGTGGAGACAGCCCCTGCCAGCAACCTCCTCTCCAAGGAGGCCTCAACCGAGGCCTAGGCCCAGGGGAAAGGCACCAGCGGGGATGAGCCTGTGGAGGCGCCCGGGCATGTCTGGACCCAGTCCCCGCAGCCTGCCCCTTGGTGGGGCAGTACCCCCGGAGGCCAGGATGGTCTGGGCAAGGCTGGCCAGGGGCACGGGCCCTGCTGGGTCCTACCCTTGGCTTGTGGGGCCTCTGAGCACAACCCGCCCTCTCCCACTGGAAGACCTCCCCGGCTGCCTCCAAAGGCTGGTTTGCAAGCACTCCCGCCCACTGTTCCCACCAGGCGCGCACAATGCTCCCAAGCCCGGGAGAAAAGCGCTTCGGGGTGGTGCTCTCTCCGGGCCCTTGCCCCTGAGCCTGGGGGCAATGCAGGGGAACACACTCCCAGGCCAAGGCAGAACGACATGCACACTTCTGTTCCTGCCTCCTACACCGGCAGAGAGCTCGGGGGAGCCAGAGACTGCCAGGCTGCTGCTGGGCTGGCTGCCTGTGTGGGACGGGGCAGAGCCGACCTAGGGGCAAGTTGGGCCTCTTGCTCTCCCTGCTGCCCTGAGGCTGCTGGGTCAAAGAGGTCTTGGGCATCCAGCCCCTTGCTGGTCCCTTCCCTCTGACGAGGCCCTCTGAGCTCCAGCACCTTGCAGTGTGGAGACAGCCCCTGCCAGCATCCTCCTCTCCAAAGAGGACTCAACCGAGGCCTAGGCCCAGGGGAAAGGCACCAGCGGGGATGAACCTGGGGAGGCCCACGGACATGTCTGGACCAGTCCCCGCAGCCTGCCCCTTGGTGGGGCAGTACCCCCGGAGGCCAGGAAGGTCTGGGCAAGGCTGGCCAGGGGCAGGGGCCCTGCTGGGTCCTGCCCCTGGCCTGTGGGGCCTCTGAGCACAACCGGACCTCTCCCACTGGAAGACCTCCCCGGCTGCCTCCAAAGTCCTGTTTGCGAACACTCCCGCCTGCTGTTCACGCCAGGCTCGCATAATGCTCCCAAGCCCGGGAGAAAAGCGCTTCGGGGTGGTGCTCTGTCCGGGCCCTTGCCCCTGAGCCTGGGGGCAAGGCAGGGGAAACACACTCCCAGGCCAAGGCAGAACCACATGCCCACGTCTGTTCCTGTCCCCTGCACCGGCAGAGAGCTTGGGGGAGCCAGAGTCTGTCAGGCAGCTGCTGGGTTGGCCGCCTGTGTGGGAAGGTGCAGAGCCGCCCTAGGGGCAAGTTGGGCCTCTTGCTCTCCCTGCTGCCCTGAGGCTGCTGGGCCAAAGACGCCTTGGGCATCCAGCTCCTTACTGGTCCCTTCCCTCTGACGAGGCCCTCTGAGCTCCAGCACCTTGCAGTGTGGAGACAGCCCCTGCCAGCAACCTCCTCTCCAAGGAGGCCTCAACCGAGGCCTAGGCCCAGGGGAAAGGCACCAGCGGGGATGAGCCAGGGGAGGCGCCCGAGCATGTCTGGACCCAGTCCCCGCAGCCTGCCCCTTGGTGGGGCAGTACCCTCGGAGGCCAGGAAGGTCTGGGCAAGGCTGGCCAGTGGCATGGGCCCTGCTGCGCCCTGCCCCTGGCCTGTGGGGCCTCTGAGCACAACCGGCCCTCTCCCACTGGAAGACCTCCCCGGCTGCCTCCAAAGTCCGGTTTGCAAGCGCTCCCGCCCACTGTTCCCCCCAGGCGTGCACAATGCTCCCAAGCCCAGGAGAAATACGCTTCAGGGTGGTGCTCTCTCCGGGCCCTTGCCCCTGAGCCTGGGGGCAAGGCAGGGTGTCCACACTCCCAGGCCAAGGCAGAACCACATGCACACGTCTGATCTGCCCCCTGAACCGGCAGAGAGCTCGGCAGAGCCAGAGTCTGTCAGGCAGCTGCTGGGCTGGCCGCCTGTGTGGGAAGGGGCAGAGCCGACCTAGGGGCAAGTTGGGCCTCTTGCTCTCCCTGCTGCCCTGAGGCTGCTGGGCCAAAGAGGTCTTGGGCATCCAGCCCCTTGCTGGTCCCTTCCCTCTGACGAGGCCCTCTGAGCTCCAGCACCTTGCAGTGTGGAGACAGCCCCTGCCAGCAACCTCCTCTCCAAGGAGGCCTCAACCGAGGCCTAGGCCCAGGGGAAAGGCACCAGCGGGGATGAGCCTGTGGAGGCGCCCGGGCATGTCTGGACCCAGTCCCCGCAGCCTGCCCCTTGGTGGGGCAGTACCCCCGGAGGCCAGGATGGTCTGGGCAAGGCTGGCCAGGGGCACGGGCCCTGCTGGGTCCTACCCTTGGCTTGTGGGGCCTCTGAGCACAACCCGCCCTCTCCCACTGGAAGACCTCCCCGGCTGCCTCCAAAGGCTGGTTTGCAAGCACTCCCGCCCACTGTTCCCACCAGGCGCGCACAATGCTCCCAAGCCCGGGAGAAAAGCGCTTCGGGGTGGTGCTCTCTCCGGGCCCTTGCCCCTGAGCCTGGGGGCAATGCAGGGGAACACACTCCCAGGCCAAGGCAGAACGACATGCACACTTCTGTTCCTGCCTCCTACACCGGCAGAGAGCTCGGGGGAGCCAGAGACTGCCAGGCTGCTGCTGGGCTGGCTGCCTGTGTGGGACGGGGCAGAGCCGACCTAGGGGCAAGTTGGGCCTCTTGCTCTCCCTGCTGCCCTGAGGCTGCTGGGTCAAAGAGGTCTTGGGCATCCAGCCCCTTGCTGGTCCCTTCCCTCTGACGAGGCCCTCTGAGCTCCAGCACCTTGCAGTGTGGAGACAGCCCCTGCCAGCATCCTCCTCTCCAAAGAGGACTCAACCGAGGCCTAGGCCCAGGGGAAAGGCACCAGCGGGGATGAACCTGGGGAGGCCCACGGACATGTCTGGACCAGTCCCCGCAGCCTGCCCCTTGGTGGGGCAGTACCCCCGGAGGCCAGGAAGGTCTGGGCAAGGCTGGCCAGGGGCAGGGGCCCTGCTGGGTCCTGCCCCTGGCCTGTGGGGCCTCTGAGCACAACCGGACCTCTCCCACTGGAAGACCTCCCCGGCTGCCTCCAAAGTCCTGTTTGCGAACACTCCCGCCTGCTGTTCACGCCAGGCTCGCATAATGCTCCCAAGCCCGGGAGAAAAGCGCTTCGGGGTGGTGCTCTGTCCGGGCCCTTGCCCCTGAGCCTGGGGGCAAGGCAGGGGAAACACACTCCCAGGCCAAGGCAGAACCACATGCCCACGTCTGTTCCTGTCCCCTGCACCGGCAGAGAGCTTGGGGGAGCCAGAGTCTGTCAGGCAGCTGCTGGGTTGGCCGCCTGTGTGGGAAGGTGCAGAGCCGCCCTAGGGGCAAGTTGGGCCTCTTGCTCTCCCTGCTGCCCTGAGGCTGCTGGGCCAAAGACGCCTTGGGCATCCAGCTCCTTACTGGTCCCTTCCCTCTGACGAGGCCCTCTGAGCTCCAGCACCTTGCAGTGTGGAGACAGCCCCTGCCAGCAACCTCCTCTCCAAGGAGGCCTCAACCGAGGCCTAGGCCCAGGGGAAAGGCACCAGCGGGGATGAGCCAGGGGAGGCGCCCGAGCATGTCTGGACCCAGTCCCCGCAGCCTGCCCCTTGGTGGGGCAGTACCCTCGGAGGCCAGGAAGGTCTGGGCAAGGCTGGCCAGTGGCATGGGCCCTGCTGCGCCCTGCCCCTGGCCTGTGGGGCCTCTGAGCACAACCGGCCCTCTCCCACTGGAAGACCTCCCCGGCTGCCTCCAAAGTCCGGTTTGCAAGCGCTCCCGCCCACTGTTCCCCCCAGGCGTGCACAATGCTCCCAAGCCCAGGAGAAATACGCTTCAGGGTGGTGCTCTCTCCGGGCCCTTGCCCCTGAGCCTGGGGGCAAGGCAGGGTGTCCACACTCCCAGGCCAAGGCAGAACCACATGCACACGTCTGATCTGCCCCCTGAACCGGCAGAGAGCTCGGCAGAGCCAGAGTCTGTCAGGCAGCTGCTGGGCTGGCCGCCTGTGTGGGAAGGGGCAGAGCCGACCTAGGGGCAAGTTGGGCCTCTTGCTCTCCCTGCTGCCCTGAGGCTGCTGGGCCAAAGAGGTCTTGGGCATCCAGCCCCTTGCTGGTCCCTTCCCTCTGACGAGGCCCTCTGAGCTCCAGCACCTTGCAGTGTGGAGACAGCCCCTGCCAGCAACCTCCTCTCCAAGGAGGCCTCAACCGAGGCCTAGGCCCAGGGGAAAGGCACCAGCGGGGATGAGCCTGGGGAGGCGCCCGGGCATGTCTGGACCCAGTCCCCGCAGCCTGCCCCTTGGTAGGGCAGTACCCCCGGAGGCCAGGAAGGTCTGGGAAAGGCTGGCCAGGGGCAGGGGACCTGCTGGGTCCTGCCCCTGGCCTGTGGGGCATCTGAGCACATCCGGCCCTCTCCCGCTTGAAGACCTCCCCGCCTGCCTCCATAGGCCGGTTTGCCAACACTCACGCCCACTGTTCCCACCAGGCGCGCACAATGCTCCCAAGCCCGGGAGAAAAGCATTTTTGGGTGGTGCTCACTCCGGGACCTTGGAAGACCTCCCCGGCTGCCTCCAAGCCCGGTTTGCAAGCACTTCTGCCTGCTGTTCCCGCCACCCGCGCACAATGCTCCCAAGCCCGGGAGAAAAGCGTTTCGGGGTGGTGTTCTCTCTGGGCCCAAGAAAGACCTCCCGGGCTGCCCCCAAAGGCCGGTTTGCAAGCACTCCCACTCGCTGTTCCCGCCATCCGTGCAAATGGTCCAAGCCCAGGAGAAAAGCGCTTCGGGGTGGTGCTCTCTCCCGGCCCTTGGAAGACCTCCCCGGCTGCCTCCAAAGGCTGGTTTTCAAGAACTCCCTCCCGCTGTCCAGTCAGCCGCACACAATGCTCCCAATCCTGGGAGAAAAGTGCTTCGGAATGGTGCTCTCTCCGGGCCCTTGGGAGACCTCCCCGGCTACCTCCAAAGGCGGGTTTGCAAGTACTCATTCCCGCTGTTCCCGCCAGCTGCGCACAATGCTCCCAAGCCCAGGAGAAAAGCATTTTAGGGTGGTGCTCACTCCGGGCCCTTGAAAGACCTGCCCGGCTGCCTCCAAAGTCTGGTTTGCAAGAACTCATGCCCGCTGTTCCCGCCAGCCGCGCACAATGCTCCCAAGACCGGGAGAAATGCGCTTCGGGGTGGTGTTCTCTCCGTGCCCATGGAGGACCTCCCCGGCTGCCCCCAAAGGCCGGTTAGCAATCACTCCCACTCACTGTTCCGGCCAGCCACGCACATGCTCCAAAACACGGGAGAGAAGCGCTTTGGGGTGGTGCTCTCTCCCGGCCCTTGGAAGACTTCCCCGGCTGCCTCCAAAGGCCGGTTTGCAAGAACTCCCTCCCGCTGTCCCGCCAGCCGCACACAATGCTCCCAATCACGGGAGAAAAGCGCTTCGGGGTGGTGCTCTCTCAGGGCCCTTTGAAGACCTCCCCGGCTGCCTCCAAAGGCCGGTTTGCAAGCACTCCCGCCTGCTGTTCCCGCCAGCCGCGCACAATGCTCCCAAGCCCGGGAGAAAAGCGCTTCGGGGTGGTGCTCTCTCCGGGCACTTTCAAGACCTCCCCGGCTGCCTCCAAAGGCCGGTTTGTAAGTACTCATTCCCGCTGCTTCCGCCAGCCACGCACAATGCTCCCAATCCCGGGAGAAAAGCATTTTGGGGTGGTGCTCTCTCCGGGCCCTTGGAAGACCTCCCGGGCTGCCTCCAAAGGCCGGTTTGTAAGCACTCATGTCCGCTGTTCCCGACAGCCGCACACAATGCTCCCAAGCCCGGGAGAAAAGGATTTTGGGGTGGTGATCAGTCCGGGCCCTTGGAAGACCTCCCCGGCTGCCTCCAAAGGCGGGTTTGCAAGCACTCATGCCCGCTGTTCCCGCCAGCCGCGCACAATGCTCCCAAGACCGTGAGAAAAGCGCTTCGGGGTGGTGTTCTCTCCGGGACCATGGAGGACGTCCCCGGCTGCCCCCAAAGGCCGCTTTGCAAGCACTCCCACTCGCTGTTCCCGCCAGCCACACACAATGTTCCAAAACCCCGGAGAAAAGCGCTTCGGGGTGGTGCTCTCTCCGGGCCCTTGGAAGACTTCTCTGGCTGCCTCTAAAGGCCGGTTTGCAAGAATTCCCTCCCGCTGTTCCACCAGCCGCACACAATGCTCCAAAACCCGAGAGAAAAGCGCTTCGAGGTGGTGTTCTCTCCGGGCCCTTGGAAGACCTCCCGGGCTGCCTCCAAAGGCCGGTTTGCAAGCACTCCTGCCTGCTGTTCCCGCCACAGGCGCACAATGCACCCAAGCCCGGGAGAAAAGCGCTTCGTGGTGGTGCTCTCTCCGGGCCTTTGGAAGACCTCCCCGGCTGCCTCCAAAGGCCGGTTTGCAAGGACTCCTTCCTGCTGTTCCTGCCAGGCACGCACAATGCTCCCAAGTCCGGGAGAAAAGCGCTTCGCGGTGGTGCTCTCACCGGGCCCTTGCCCCTGAGCCTGGGGGCAATGCAGGGGGAACACACTCCCAGGCCAAGGCAGAACCACATGCACACGTCTGTTCCTGCCCCCTGCACTGGCAGAGAGCTAGGGGAGCCAGAGTCTGTCAGGCAGCTGCTGGGCTGGCGGCCTGTGTGGGAAGGGGCAGAGCCGACCTAGGGGCAAGTTAGGCCTCTTGCTCTCCCTGCTGCCCTGAGGCTGCTGGGCCAAAGAGGTCTTGGGCATCCAGCCCCTTGCTGGTCCCTTCCCTCTGACGTGTCCCTCTGAGCTCCAGCACCTTGCAGTGTGGAGACAGCCCCTGCCAGCAACCTCCTCTCCAAGGAGGCCTCACCCGAGTCCTAGGTCCAGGGGAAAGGCACCAGCGGGGATGAGCCTGGGGAGGCGCCCGGGCATGTCTGGACCCAGTCCCCGCAGCGTGCCCCTTGGTGGGGCAGTACCCCCGGAGGCCAGGAAGTTCTGGGCAAGGCTGGCCAGGGGCACGGGCCCTGCTGGGTCCTACCCTTGGCTTGTGGGGCCTCTGAGCACAACCGGCCCTCTCCCACTGGAAGACCTCCCCGGCTGCCTCCAAAGGCTGGTTTGCAAACACTCCCGCCCGCTGTTCCCGCCAGGCACGCACAATGCTTCCAATCCCGGGAAAAAAGCGCTTCGGGGTGGTGCTCTCTCCGGGCCCTTGCCCCTGAGCCTGGGGGCAATGCAGGGGGAACACACTCCCAGGCCAAGGCAGAACCACATGCACACGTCTGTTTCTGCCCCCTGCACCGGCAGAGAGCTCGGGGGAGCCAGAGTCTGCCAGGCAGCTGCTGGGCTGGCGGCCTGTGTGGGAAGGGGCAGAGCCGACCTAGGGGCAAGTTGGGCCTCTTGCTCTCCCTGCTGCCCTGAGGCTGCTGGGCCAAAGAGGTCTTGGGCATCCAGCCCCTTGCTGGTCCCTTCCCTCTGATGAGGCCCTCTGAGCTCCAGCACCTTGCAGTGTGGAGACAGCCCCTGCCAGCAACCTCCTCTCCAAGGAGGCCTCAACCGAGGCCTAGGCCCAGGGGAAAGGCACCAGCGGGGATGAGCCTGGGGAGGCGCCCGGCCATGTCTGGACCCAGTCCCCCCAACCTGCCCCTTGGTGGGGCAGTACCCCCGGAGGCCAGGAAGGTCTGGGCAAGGCTGCCAGGGGCAGGGACACTGCTGGGTCCTGCCCCTGGCCTGTGGGGCGCCTGAGCACAACCGGCAGTCTCCCGCTGGAAGACCTCCCCGTCTGCCTCCAAAGGACGGTTTGCAAGCACTCCCACCCGCTGTTCCCGCCAGGCACGCACAATGCTCCCAAGCCCGGGACAAAAGTGCTTAGGGCTGGTGCTCTCTCCGGGCCCTTGCCCCTGATCCTGGGGGCCAGGCAGGGGGAACACACTCCCAGGCCAAGGCAGAACGACATGCACACGTCTGTTTCTGCCCCCTACACTGGCAGAGAGCTCGGGGGAGCCAGAGACTTCCAGGCTGCTGCTGGGCTGGCTGCCTGTGTGGGACGGGGCAGAGCCGACCTAGCGGTAAGTTGGGCCTCTTGCTCTCCCTGCTGCCCTGAGGCTGCTGGGTCAAAGAGGTCTTGGGCATCCAGCCCTTTGCTGGTCCCTTCATTCTGACGAGGCCCTCTGAGCTCCAGCACCTTGCAGTGTGGAGACAGCCCCTGCCAGCCACCTCCTCTCCAAAGAGGCCTCAACCGAGGCCTACGCCCAGGGGAAAGGCACCAGCGGGGATGATCCTGGGGAGGCGCACGGACATGTCTGGACCCAGTCCCCGCAGCCTGCCCCTTGGTGGGGCAGTACCCCCGGAGGCCAGGAAGGTCTGGGCAAGGCTGGCCAGGGGCAGGGGCCCTGCTGGGTCCTGCCCCTGGCCTGTGGGGCCTCTGAGCACAACCGGCCCTCTCCCACTGGAAGACCTCCCCGGCTGCCTCCAAAGGCCGGTTTGCCAACACTCACGCCCAGTGTTCCCACCAGGCGCGCACAATGCTCCCAATTCCGGGAGAAAAGCGCTTCGGGGTGGTGCTCTCACCGGGCCCTTGCCCCTGAGCCTGGGGGCAATGCAGGGGGAACACACTCCCAGGCCAAGGCAGAACCACATGCACACGTCTGTTCCTGCCCCCTGCACCAGCAGAGAGCTAGGGGAGCCAGAGTCTGTCAGGCAGCTGCTGGGCTGGCCGCCTGTGTGGGAAGGGGCAGAGCCGACCTAGGGGCAAGTTGGGCCTCTTGCTCTCCCTGCTGCCCTGAGGCTGCTGGGCCAAAGAGGGCTTGGGCATCCAGCCCCCTGTTGGTCCCTTCCCTCTGACGAGGCCCTCTGAGCTCCAGCACCTTGCAGTGTGGAGACAGCCCCTGCCAGCAAACTCCTCTCCAACAGGCCGAAACCGAGGCCTAGGCCCAGGGGAAAGGCACCAGCGGGGATGAGCCTGGGGAGGCGCCCGGGCATGTCTGGACCCAGTCCCCGCAGCCTGCCCCTTGGTGGGGCAGTACCCCCGGAGGCCAGGAAGGTCTGGGCAAGGCTGGCCAGAGGCAGGCGCCCTGCTGGGTCTTGCCCATGGACTCTGGGGCCTCTGAGCACAACCGACCCTCTCCCACTGGAAGACCTCCCCGGCTGCCTCCAAAGGCCGGTTTGCAACACTCCCGCCCGCTCTTCCCGCCAGGCACGCACAATGCTCCCAAGCCCGGGAGAAAAGCACTTCGGGGTGTTGCTCTCTCCGGGCCCTTGCCCCTGAGCCTGGGGGCCAGGCAGTGGGTCCACACTCCCAGACCAAGGCAGAACCACATGCACACGTCTGTTCCTGACCCCTGCACCGGCAGACAGCTCGGGGGAGCCAGAGTCTGTCAGGCAGCTGCTGGGCTGGCCGCCTGTGTGGGAAGGGGCAGAGCCGACCTAGGGGCAAGTTGGGCCTCTTGCTCTCCCTGCTGCCCTGAGGCTGCTGGGCCAAAGAGGTCTTGGGCATCCAGCCCCTTGCTGGTCCCTTCCCTCTGATGAGGCCCTCTGAGCTCCAGCACCTTGCAGTGTGGAGACAGCCCCTGCCAGCAACCTCCTCTCCAAGGAGGCCTCAACCGAGGCCTAGGCCCAGGGGAAAAGCACCAGCGGGGATGAGCCTGGGGAGGCGCCCGGGCATGTCTGGACCCAGTCCCCGCAGCCTGCCCCTTGGTGGGGCAGTACCCCCGGAGGCCAGGAAGGTCTGGGCAAGGCTGCCAGGGGCAGGGACACTGCTGGGTCCTGCCCCTGGCCTGTGGGGCGTCTGAGCACAACCGGCACTCTCCCGCTGGAAGACCTCCCCGTCTGCCTCCAAAGGACGGTTTGCAAGCACTCCCAGCCGCTGTTCCCGCCAGGCACGCACAATGCTCCCAAGCCCGGGAGAAAAGCACTTCGGGCTGGTGCTCTCTCCGGGCCCTTGCCCCTGAGCCTGGGGGCCAGGCAGGGGGAACACACTCCCAGGCCAAGGCAGAACGACATGCACACGGCTGTTCCTGCCCCCTGCACCGGCAGAGAGCTCGGGGGAGCCAGAGACTGCCAGGCTGCTGCTGGGCTGGCTGCCTGTGTGGGACCGGGCAGAGCCGACCTAGGGGCAAGTTGGGCCTCTTTCTCTCCCTGCTGCCCTGAGGCTGCTGGGCCAAAGAGGTCTTCGGCATCCAGCCCTTTGCTGGTCCCTTCCCTCTGACGAGGCCCTCTGAGCTCCAGCACCTTGCAGTGTGGAGACAGCCCCTGCCAGCAACCTCCTCTCCAAAGAGGCCTAAACCGAGGCCTACGCCCAGGGGAAAGGCACCAGCGGGGATGATCTTGGGGTGGCGCACGGACATGTCTGGACCCAGTCGCCGCAGCCTGCCCCTTGGTGGGGCAGTACCCCCGGAGGCCAGGAAGTTCTGGGCAAGGCTGGCCAGGGGCAGGGGCCCTGCTGGGTCCTGACCCTGGCCTGTGGGGCCTCTGAGCACAACCGGCCCTCTCCCACTGGAAGACCTCCCCGGCTGCCTCCAAAGTCCTGTTTGCAAACACTCACGCCCGCTGTTCACGCCAGGCTCGCACAATGCTCCCAAGCCCGGGAGAAAAGCGCTTTGCAGTGATGCTCTCACCGGGCCCTTGCCCCTGAGCCTGGGGGCAAGGCAGGGGGAACACACACCCAGGCCAAGGCAGAACCACATGCCCACGTCTGTTCCTGTCCCCTGCACCGGCAGAGAGCTTGGGGGAGCCAGAGTCTGTCAGGCAGCTGCTGGGTTGGCCGCCTGTGTGGGAAGGGGCAGAGCCGCCCTAGGGGCAAGTTGGGCCTCTTGCTCTCCCTGCTGCCCTGAGCCTGCTGGGCCAAAGACGTCTTGGGCATCTAGCCCCTTACTGGTCCCTTCCATCTGACGAGGCCCTCTGAGCTCCAGCACCGTGCAGTGTGGAGACAGCCCCTGCCAGCAACCTCCTCTCCAAGGAGGCCTAAACCGAGGCCTAGGCCCAGGGGAAATGCACCAGCGCGGATGAGCCAGGGGAGGCGCCCGAGCATGTCTGGACCCAGTCCCCGCAGCCTGCCCCTTGGTGGGGCTGTACCCCCGGAGGCAGGAAGGTCTGGGCAAGGCTGGCCAGGGGCAGGGGCCCTGCTGGGTCCTGCCCCTGGCCTGTGGGGCCTCTGAGCACAACCGGCCCTCTCCCACTGGAAGACCTCCCCGGCTGCCTCCAAAGGCCGGTTTGCAAGCGCTCCCGCCCACTGTTCCCAGCAGGCGCCCACAATGCTCCCAAGCCCAGGAGAAAAGCGCTTCGGGGTGGTGCTCTCACCGGGCCCTTGCCCCTGAGCCTGGGGGCAATGCAGGGGGAACACACCCCCAGGCCAAGGCAGAACCACATGCACCCGTCTGTTCCTGCCCCCTACACCGGCAGAGAGCTCGGGGGAGCCAGAGTCTGTCAGGCAGCTGCTGGGCTGGCCGCCTGTGTGGGAAGGGGCAGAGCCGACCTAGGGGCAAGTTGGGCCTCTTGCTCTCCCGCCTGCCCTGAGGCTGCTGGGCCAAAGAGGTCTTGGGCATCCAGCCCCTTGCTGGTCCCTTCCCTCTGACGAGGCCCTCTGAGCTCCAGCACCTTGCAGTGTCGAGACAGCCCCTGCCAGCAACCTCCTCTCCAAAGAGGCCTCAACCGAGGCCTAGGCCCAGGGCAAAGGCACCAGCGGGGATGATCCTGGGGAGGCGCACGGACATGTCTGGACCCAGTCCCCACAGCCTGCCCCTTGGTGGGGCAGTACCCCCGGAGGCCAGGAAGGTCTGGGCAAGGCTGGCCAGGGGCACGGGCCCTGCTGCGTCCTGCCCCTGGCCTGTGGGGCCTCTGAGCACAACCGGCCCTCTCCCACTGGAAGACCTCCCCGGCTGCCTCCAAAGGCCGGTTTGCAAGCACTCCCGCCCACTGTTCCCAGCAGGCGTGCACAATGCTCCCAAGCCCGGGAGAAAAGCGCTTCAGGGTGGTGCTCTCTCCGGGCCCTTGCCCCTGAACCTGGGGGCAAGGCAGGGAGTCCACACTCCCAGGCCAAGGCAGAACCACATGCACACGACTGATCTGCCCCCTGCACCGGTAGAGAGCTCGGCAGAGCCAGAGTCTGTCACGCAGCTGCTGGGCTGGCCGCCTGTGTGGGAAGGGGCAGAGCCGACCTAGGGGCAAGTTGGGCCTCTTGCTCTCCCTGCTGCCCTGAGGCTGCTGGGCCAAAGAGGTCTTGGGCATCCAGCCCCTTGCTGGTCCCTTCCCTCTGACGAGGCCCTCTGAGCTCCAGCACCTTGCAGTGTGGAGACAGCCCCTGCCAGCAACCTCCTCTGCAACGAGGCCTCAACCGAGGCCTAGGCCCAGGGGAAAGGCACCAGCGGGGATGAGCCTGGGGAGGTGCCTGGGCATGTCTGGACCCAGTCCCCGCAGCCTGCCCCTTGGTGGGGCTGTACCCCCGGAGGCAGGAAGGTCTGGGCAAGGCTGGCCAGGGGCAGGGGCACTGCTGGGTCCTGCCCCTGGCCTGTGGGGCCTCTGAGCACAACCGGCCCTCTCCCACTGGAAGACCTCCCCGGCTGCCTCCAAAGGCCGGTTTGCAAGCACTCCCGCCCACTGTTCCCACCAGGCGCGCACAATGCTCCCAAGCCTGGGAGAAAAGCGCTTTGGGGTGGTGCTCTCTCCGGGCCCTTGCCGCTGAGCCTGGGGGCCAGGCAGGTGATCCACACTCCCAGGCCAAGGCAGAACCACATGCACACGTCTGTTCCTGCCCCCTGCACCGGCAGAGAGCTCAGGGGAGCCAGAGTCTGTCAGGCAGCTGCTGGGCTGGCCGCCTGTGTGGGAAGGGGCAGAGCCGACCTAGGGGCGAGTTGGGCCTCTTGCTCTCCCTGCTGCCCTGAGGCTGCTGGGCCAAAGAGGTCTTGGGCATCCAGCCGCTTGCTGGTCCCTTCCATCTGACGAGGCCCTCTGAGCTCCAGCACCTTGCAGTGTGGAGACAGCCCCTGCCAGCAACCTCCTCTCCAAGGAGGCCTCAACCGAGGCCTAGTCCCAGGGAAAGTCACCAGCGGGGATGAACCTGGGGAGGCGCCCGGGAATATCTGGACCCAGTCCCCGCAGCCTGCCCCTTGGTGGGGCAGTACCCCCGGAGGCCAGGAAGGTCTGGGCAAGGCTGGCCAGGTGCAGGGGCCCTGCTGGGTCCTGCCCCTGGCCTGTGGGGCCTCTGAGCATGACCGGCCCTCTCCCGCTGGAGACCTCCCCAACTGCCTCCAAAGGCCGGTTTGCCAACACTCGCGCCCGCTGTTCCCGCCAGGCACGCACAATACTCCCAAGCCCGGGAAAAAAGCGCTTCGGGGTGGTGCTCTCTCCAGGCCCTTGCCCCTGAGCCTGGGGGCAATGCAGGGGGAACACACTCCCAGGCCAAGGCAGAACCACATGCACACGTCTGTTCCTGCCCCCTGCACCGGCAGAGAGCTCGGGGTAGCCAGAGTCTGCCAGGCAGCTGCTGGGCTGGCGGCCTGTGTGGGAAGGGGCAGAGCCGACCTAGGGGCAAGTTGGGCCTCTTGCTCTCCCTGCTGCCCTGAGGCTGCTGGGCCAAAGAAGTCTTGGGCATCCAGCCCCTTGCTGGTCCCTTCCCTCTGATGAGGCCCTCTGAGCTCCAGCACCTTGCAGTGTGGAGACAGCCCCTGCCAGCAACCTCCTCTCCAAAAAGGCCTCAACCGAGGCCTAGGCCTAGGGGAAAGGCACCAGCGGGGATGAGCCTGGGGAGGCGCCCGGCCATGTCTGGACCCAGTCCCCCCAACCTGCCCCTTGGTGGGGCAGTACCCCCGGAGGCCAGGAAGGTCTGGGCAAGGCTGCCAGGGGCAGGGACACTGCTGGGTCCTGCCCCTGGCCTGTGGTGCGTCTGAGCACAACCGGCACTCTCCCGCTGGAAGACCTCCCCGTCTGCCTCCAAAGGACGTTTGCAAGCACTCCCAGCCGCTGTTCCTGCCAGGCACGCACAATGCTCCCAAGCCCGGGAGAAAAGCGCTTCGGGCTGGTGCTCTCTCCGGGCCCTTGCCCCCGAGCCTGGGGGCCAGGCAGGGGGAACACACTCCCAGGCCAAGGCAGAACGACATGCACACGTCTGTTCCTGCCCCCTGCACCGGCAGAGAGCTCGGGGGAGCCAGAGACTGCCAGGCTGCTGCTGGGCTGGCTGCCTGTGTGGGAAGGGGCAGAGCCGACCTAGGGGCAAGTTGGGCCTCTTGCTCTCCCTGCTGCCCTGAGGCTGCTGGGCCAAAGAGGTCTTGGGCATCCAGCCCCTTGCTGGTCCCTTCCCTCTGACGAGGCCCTCTGAGCTCCAGCACCTTGCAGTGTGGAGACAGCCCCTGCCAGCAACCTCCTCTCCAAGGAGGCCTAAACCGAGGCCTAGGCCCAGGGGAAATGCACAAGCGGGGATGAGCCAGGGGAGGCGCCCGAGCATGTCTGGACCCAGTCCCCGCAGCCTGCCCGTTGGTGGGGCAGTACCCCCGGAGGCCAGGTAGGTCTGGGCAAGGCTGGCCAGGGGCAGGGGCCGTGCTGGGTCCTGCCCCTGGCCTGTGGGGCCTCTGAGCACAACCGGCCCTCTCCCACTGGAAGACCTCCCCGGCTGCCTCCAAAGGCCGGTTTGCAAGCGCTCCCGCCCACTGTTCCCAGCAGGCGCGCACAATGCTCCCAAGCCCGGGAGAAAAGCGCTTCGGGGTGGTGCTCTCACCGGGCCCTTGCCCCTGAGCCTGGGGGCAATGCAGGGGGAACACACCCCCAGGCCAAGGCAGAACCACATGCACACGTCTGTTCCTGCCCCCTGCAACGGCAGAGAGCTCAGGGGAGCCAGAGTCTGTAAGGCAGTAGCTGGGCTGGCCGCCTGTGTGGGAAGGGGCAGAGCCGACCTAGGGGCAAGTTGGGCCTCTTGCTCTCCCTGCTGCCCTGAGGCTGCTGGGCCAAAGAGGTCTTGGGCATCCAGCCCCTTGCTGGTCCCTTCCCTCTGACGAGGCCCTCTGAGCTCCAGCACCTGGCAGTGTGGAGACAGCCCCTGCCAGCAACCTCCTCTCCAAGGAGGCCTCAACCGAGGCCTAGGCCTAGGGGAAAGGCACCAGCGGGGATGAGCCTGGGGAGGCGCCCGGCCATGTCTGGACGCAGTCCCCCCAACCTGCCCCTTGGTGGGGCAGTACCCCCGGAGGCCAGGAAGGTCTGGGCAAGGCTGCCAGGGGCAGGGACACTGCTGGGTCCTGCCCCTGGCCTGTGGTGCGTCTGAGCACAACCGGCACTCTCCCGCTGGAAGACCTCCCCGTCTGCCTCCAAAGGACGTTTGCAAGCACTCCCACCCGCTGTTCCCACCAGGCGCGCACAATGCTCCCACGCCCGGGAGAAAAGCGCTTCGGGCTGGTGCTCTCTCTGGGCCCTTGCCCCTGAGCCTGGGGGCCAGGCAGGGGGAACACACTCCCAGGCCAAGACAGAACCACATGCACACGTCTGTTCCTGCCCCCTACACCGGCAGAGAGCTCGGGGGAGCCAGAGACTGGCACGCTGCTGCTGGGCTGGCTGCCTGTGTGGGACGGGGCAGAGCCGACCTAGGGGCTAGTTGGGCCTCTTGCTCTCCCTGCTGCCCTGAGGCTGCTGGGCCAAAGAGGTCTTGTGCATCCAGCCCTTTGCTGGTCCCTTCCCTCTGACGAGGCCCTCTGAGCTCCAGCACCTTGCAGTGTGGAGACAGCCCCTGCCAGCAACCTCCTCTCCAAAGAGGCCTAAACCGAGGCCTACGCCCAGGGGAAAGGCACCAGCGGGGATGATCCTGGGGAGGCGCACGGACATGTCTGGACCCAGTCCCCGCAGCCTGCCCCTTGGTGGGGCAGTACCCCCGGAGGCCAGGAAGGTCTGGGCAAGGCTGGCCAGGGGCAGGGGCCCTGCTGGGTCCTGACCCTGGCCTGTGGGGCCTCTGAGCACAACCGGCCCTCTCCCACTGGAAGACCTCCCCGGCTGCCTCCAAAGTCCTGTTTGCAAACACTCCCGCCCGCTGTTCACGCCAGGCTCGCACAATGCTCCCAAGCCCGGGAGAAAAGCGCTTTGGAGTGATGCTCTCTGCGGGCCCTTGCCCCTGAGCCTGGGGGCAAGGCAGGGGGAACACACTCCCTGGCCGAGGCAGAACCACATGCCCACGTCTGTTCCTGTCGCCTGCACCGGCAGAGAGCTTGGGGGAGCCAGAGTCTGTCAGGCAGCTGCTGGGTTGGCCGCATGTGTGGGAAGGGGCAGAGCCGCCCTAGGGGCAAGTTGGGCCTCTTGCTCTCCCTGCTGCCCTGAGGCTGCTGGGCCAAAGACGTCTTGGGCATCCAGCCCCTTACTGGTCCCTTCCCTCTGACGAGGCCCTCTGAGCTCCAGCACCTTGCAGTGTGGAGACAGCCCCTGCCAGCAACCTCCTCTCCAAGGAGGCCTCAACCGCGGCCTAGGCCCAGGGGAAAGGCACCAGCGGGGATGAGCCAGGGGAGGCGCCCGAGCATGTCTGGACCCAGTCCCCGCAGCCTGCCCCTTGGTGGGGCAGTACCCCCGGAGGCCAGGAAGGTCTGGGCAAGGCTGGCCAGGGGCAGGGGCCCTGCTGGGTCCTGCCCCTGGCCTGTGGGGCCTCTGAGCACAACCGGCCCTCTCCCACTGGAAGACCTCCCCGGCTGCCTCCAAAGGCCGGTTTGCAAGCGCTCCCGCCCACTGTTCCCAGCAGGCGCGCACAATGCTCCCAAGCCCGGGAGAAAAGCACTTCGGGGTGGTGCTCTCACCGGGCCCTTGCCCCTGAGCCTGGGGGCAATGCAGGGGGAACACACTCCCAGGCCAAGGCAGAACCACATGCACACGTCTGTTCCTGCCCCCTGCAGCGGCAGAGAGCTCAGGGGAGCCAGAGTCTGTCAGGCAGCTGCTGGGCTGGCCGCCTGTGTGGGAAGGGGCAGAGCCGACCTAGGGGCAAATTGGGCCTCTTGCTCTCCCTGCTGCCCTGAGGCTGCTGGGCCAAAGAGGTCTTGGGCATCCAGCCCCTTGCTGGTCCCTTCCCTCTGACGAGGCCCTCTGAGCTCCAGCACCTTGCAGTGTGGAGACAGCCCCTGCCAGCAACCTCCTCTCCAAGGAGGCCTAAACCGAGGCCTAGGCCCAGGGGAAAGGCACCAGCGGGGATGAGCCTGTGGAGGCGCCCGGGCATGTCTGGACCCAGTCCCCGCAGCCTGCCCCTTGGTGGGGCAGTACCCCCGGAGGCCAGGAAGGACTTGGAAAGGCTGGCGAGGGGCAGGGGACCTGCTGGGTCCTGCCCCTGACCTGTGGGGCCTCTGAGCACATCCGGCCCTCTCCCGCTGGAAGACCTCCCCGGCTGCCTCCAAAGGCCGGTTTGCCAACACTCCCGCCCACTGTTCCCACCAGGCGCGCACAATGCTCCCAAGCCCGGGAGAAAAGCGCTTCGGGGTGGTGCTCCCACCGGGCCCTTGACCCTGAGCCTGGGGGCAATGCAGGGGTTCCACACTCCCAGGCCAAGGCAGAGCCACATGCACACGTCTGTTCCTGCCCCCTGCACCGGCAGAGAGCTCAGGGGAGCCAGAGTCTGTCAGGCAGCTGCTGGTTTGGCCGCCTGTGTGGGAAGAGGCAGAGCCGACCTAGGGGCAAGTTGGGCCTCTTGCTCTCCCTGCTGCCCTGAGGCTGCTGGGCCAAAGAGGTCTTGGGCATCCAGCCCCTTGCTGGTTCCTTCCCTCTGACGAGGCCCTCTGAGCTCCAGCACCTTGCAGTGTGGAGACAGCCCCTGCCAGCAACCTCCTCTGCAACGAGGCCTCAACCCATGCCTAGGCCCAGGGGAAAGGCACCAGCGGGGATGAGCCTGGGGAGGCGCCCGGCCATGTCTGGACCCAGTCCCCGCAGTCTGCCCCTTGGTGGGGCTGTACCCCCGGAGGCAGGAAGGTCTGGGCAAGGCTGGCCAGGGGCAGGGGCCGTGCTGGGTCCTGCCCCTGGCCTGTGGGGCCTCTGAGCACAACCGGCCCTCTCCCACTGGAAGACCTCCCCGGCTGCCTCCAAAGGCCGGTTTGCCATCACTCGTGCCCGCTGTTCCCGCCAGGCACGCACAATGCTCCCAAGCCCGGGAGAAAAGCGCTTCGGGGTGTTGCTCTCTCCGGGCCCTTGCCCCTGAGCCTGGGGGCCAGGCAGTGGGTCCACACTCCAAGACCAATGCAGAACCACATGCACACGTCTGTTTCTGCCCCCTGCACCGGCAGAGTGCTCGGGGGAGCCAGAGTCTGTCAGGCAGCTGCTGGGCTGGCCGCCTGTGTGGGAAGGGGCAGAGCCGACCTAGGGGCAAGTTGGGCCTCTTGCTCTCCCTGCTGCCCTGAGGCTGCTGGGCCAAAGAGGTCTTGGGCATCCAGCCCCTTGCTGGTCCCTTCCCTCTGACGAGGCCCTCTGAGCTCCAGCACCTTGCAGTGTGGAGACAGCCCCTGCCAGCAACCTCCTCTCCAAAGAGGCCTCAACCGAGGCCTACGCCCAGGGGAAAGGCACCAGCAGGGATGATCCTGGGGAGGCGCACGGACATGTCTGGACCCAGTCCCCACAGCCTGCCCCTTGGTGGGGCAGTACCCCCGGAGGCCAGGAAGGTCTGGACAAGCCTGGCCAGGGGCACGGGCGCTGCTGCGTCCTGCCCCTGGCCTGTGGGGCCTCTGAGCACAACCGGCCCTCTCCCACTGGAAGACCTCCCCGGCTGCCTCCAAAGGCCGGTTTGCAAGCGCTCCCACCAACTGTTCCCAGCAGGCGTGCACAATGTTCCCAAGCCCGGGAGAAAAGCGCTTCAGGGTGGTGCTCTCTCCGGGCCCTTGGAAGACCTCCCCGGCTGCCTCCAAAGGCCAGTTTGCAAGCACTCAATCCCGCTGTTCCCTACAGCCGTGCACAATGCTCCCAAGCCCGGGAGAAAAGCGCTTCGGGTTGGTGCTCTCTCCCGGCCCTTGGAAGACCTCCCCGGCTGCCTCCAAAGGCTGGTTTTCAAGAACTCCCTCCCGCTGACCCGCCAGCCGCACACAATGCTCCTAAGCCCGGGAGAAAAGCATTTTGGGGTGGTGCTCTCTCCGGGCCCTTGGAAGACCTCCCCGGCTGCCTACAAAGGCCGGTTTGCAAGCACTCATGTCCGCTGTTCCCGACAGCCGCGCACAATGCTCCCAATTCCGGGAGAAAAGTGCTTCGGGATGGTGCTCTCTCCGGGCCCTTGGAATACCTCCCCGGCTTCCTCCAAAGGCCGGTTTGCAAGCACTCCCGCCCGCTGTTCCCGCCAGCATCGCACAATGCTCCCAAGACCAGGAGAAAAGCGCTTCGGGGTGGTGTTCTCTCCGTGCCCATGGAGGACCTCCCTGGCTGACCCCAAAGGCCGGTTTGGAAGCACTCCCACTCGCTGTTCCCGCCAGCCACGCACAATCCTCCAAAACCCTGGAGAAAAGCGCTTCGGGGTGCTGTTCTCTCTGTGCCCATGAAAGACCTCCCGGGGTGCCTCCAAAGGCCGGTTTGGAAGCACTCCCACTCGCTGTTCCCGCCATTCGCGCAAATGTTCCAAGCCCGGGAGAAAAGCGCTTCGGGGTGGTGCTCTCTCCCGGCCCTTGGAAGACCTCCCCGGCTGCCTCCAAAGGCCGGTTTGGAAGCACTCAATCCCGCTGTTCCCGCAAGCCGCGCACAACGCTCCCAAGCCCGGGAGAAAAGCGCTTCGGGGTGGTGCTCTCACCGGGCCCTTGCCCCTGAGCCTGGGGGCCAGGCATGGGGAACACACTCCCAGGCCAATGCAGAACCACATACACACGTCTGTTCCTGCCCCCTGCACCGGCAGAGAGCTCAGGGGAGCCAGAGTCTGTCAGGCAGCTGCTGGGCTGGCCGCCTGTGTGGGAAGGGGCAGAGCCGCCCTAGGGGCAAGTTGGGCCTCTTGCTCTCCCTGCTGCCCTGAGGCTGCTGGGCCAAAGAGGTCTTGGGCATCCAGCCCCTTGCTGGTCCCTTCCCTCTGACGAGGCCCTCTGAGCTCCAGCACCTTGCAGTGTGGAGACAGCCCCTGCCAGCAACCTCCTCTCCAAGGAGGCCTCACCCGAGGCCTAGGCCCAGGGGAAAAGCACCAGCGGGGATGAGCCTGGGGAGGCGCCCGGACATGTCTGGACCCAGGCCCCGCAGCCTGCCCCTTGGTGGGGCAGTACCCCCGGAGGCCAGGAAGATCTGGGCAAGGCTGGCCATGGGCAGGGGCCCTGCTGGGTCCTGCCCCTGGCCTGTGGGGCCTCTGAGCACAACCGGCCCTCTCTCGCTGGAAGACCTCCCAGGCTGCCTCCAATGGCCGGTTTGCAAGCCCTCATGCCCGCTGTTCCCACCAGCCGCGCACAATGCTCCCAAGCCCGGGAGAAAAGCATTTTTGGGTGGTGCTCACTCCGGGCCCTTGGAAGACCTCCCCGGCTGCCTCCAAGGCCGGTTTGCAAGCACTTCTGCCTGCTGTTCCCGCCACCCGCGCACAATGCTCCCAAGCCCGGGAGAAAAGCGTTTCGGGGTGGTGTTCTCTCTGGGCCCAAGAAAGACCTCCCGGGCTGCCCCCAAAGGCCGGTTTGCAAGCACTCCCACTCGCTGTTCCCGCCATCCGTGCAAATGCTCCAAGCCCAGGAGAAAAGCGCTTCGGGGTGGTGCTCTCTCCCGGCCCTTGGAAGACCTCCCCGGCTGGCTCCAAAGGCCGGTTTGCAAGCACTCCCGCCCGCTGTTCCCACCAGCCACGCACAATGCTCCCAAGCCCGGGAGAAAAGCATTTTGGGGTGGTGCTCACACCGGGCCCTGGAAGACCTCCCCGGCAGCCTCCAAAGGACGGTTTTCAAGCACTCCTGCCTGCTGTTCCCGCCACCCGCGCACAATGCTCCCAAGCCCGGGAGAAAAGCGCGTCGGGGTGGTGCTCTCTACAGGCCCTTGGAAGTCCTCCCCGGCTGCCTCCACAGGCCGGTTTGCAAGGACTCCTTCCTGCTGTTCCCCCCAGCCAAGCACAATGCTCCCAAGCCCGGGAGAAAAGCATTTTGGGGTGGTGCTCACTCCGGGCCCTTGGAAGACCTCCCCGGCTGCCTCCAAAGGCCAGTTTGCAAGCACTCCTGCCTGCTGTTCCCGCCAGCCGCGCACAATGCTCCCAAGCCCGGGAGAAAAGCGCTTCAGGGTGGTGCTCTCTCCGGGCACTTTCAAGACCTCCCCGGCTGCCTCCAAAGGCAGGTTTGTAAGTACTCATTCCCGCTGCTTCCGCCAGCCACGCACAATGCTCCCAAGCCCGGGAGAAAAGCATTTTGGGGTGGTGATCAGTCCGGGCCCTTGGAAAACCTCCCCGGCTGCCCCCAAAGGCCGGTTTGGAAGCACTCCCACTCGCTGTTCCCGCCATCCGCGCAAATGTTCCAAGCCCGGGAGAAAAGCGCTTCGGGGTGGTGCTCTCTCCTGGCCCTTGGAAGACCTCCCCGGCTACCTCCAAAGGCCGGTTTGCAAGCACTCCCGCCCGCTGTTCCCGCCAGCCGCGCAAAATGCTCCCAATCCCGGGAGAAAAGCATTTTGGGGTGGTGCTCTCTCCGGGCCTTTGGAAGACCTCCCCGGCTGCCTCCAAAGGCCGGTTTGCAAGCACTCCTGCCTGCTGTTCCCGGCACCCACGCACAATGCTCCCAATCCCGGGAGAAAAGTGCTTCGGGATGGTGCTCTCTCCGGGCCCTTGGAAGACCTCCCCGGCTACCTCCAAAGGCGGGTTTGCAAGTACTCATTCCCGCTGTTCCCGCCAGCTGCGCACAATGCTCCCAAGCCCGGGAGAAAAGCATTTTGGGGTGGTGCTCTCTCCGGGCCCTTGGAAGACCACCCCGGCTGCCTCAAAAGGCCGGTTTGCAAGCACTCAGGCCCGCTGTTCCCGCCAGCCGCGTACAATGCTCCCTAGCCCGGGAGAAAAGCATTTTGGGGTGGTGCTCACTCCGGGCCCTTGAAAGACCTGCCCGTCTGCCTCCAAAGTCCGGTTTGCAAGAACTCATGCCCGCTGTTCCCGCCAGCCGCGCACAATGCTCCCAAGACCGGTAGAAATGCGCTTCGGGGTGGTGTTCTCTCCGTGCCCATGGAGGACCTCCCCGGCTGCCACCAAAGGCCGGTTTGCAATCACTCCCACTCACTGTTCCGGCTAGCCACGCATATGCTCCAAAACACGGGAGAGAAGCGCTTTGGGGTGGTGCTCTCTCCCGGCCCTTGGAAGACTTCCCCGGCTGCCTCCAAAGGCCGGTTTGCAAGAACTCCCTCCCGCTGTCCCGCCAGCCGCACACAATGCTCCCAATCACGGGAGAAAAGTGCTTCGGGGTGGTGCTCTCTCAGGGCCCTTTGAAGATCTCCCCGGATGCCTCCAATGGCCGGTATGCAAGCACTCATGCCCGCTGTTCCCACCAGCCGTGTACAATGCTCCCAAGCACGGGAGAAAAGCATTTTGGGGTGGTGCTCACTCCTTGCCCTTGGAAGACCTCCGCGCCTGCCTCCAAAGGCCGGTTTGCAAGCACTCCTGCCTGCTGTTCCCGCCACCCGCGCACACTGCTCCCAAGCCAGGGAGAAAAGCGCATCGGGGTGGTGTTCTCTCCGGGCCCATGGAGGACCTCCCCGGCTGCCCCCAAAGGCCGGGTTGCAAGCATTCCCACTAGCTGTTCCCGCCAGCCATGCAAATGCTCCCAAGCCGGGGGGAAAAGCATTTTGAGGTGGTGCTCTCTCCGGGCCCTTGCCCCTGTGCCTGGGGGCCAGGCAGGGGGTCCACACTCCCAGGCCAAGTCAGAACCACATGCACACGTTTGTTCCTGCCCCCTGCACCGGCAGAGGGCTCGGGGGAGCCAGAGTCTGCCAGGCAGCTGCTGGGCTGGCCGCCTGTGTGGGAAGGGGCAGAGCCGACCTAGGGGCAAGTTGGGCCTCTTGCTCTCCCTGCTGCCCTGAGGCTGCTGGGCCAAAGAGGTCTTGGGCATCCAGCCCCTTGCTGGTCCCTTCCCTCTGACGAGGCCCTCTGAGCTCCAGCACCTCGCAGTGTGGAGACAGCCCCTGCAGGCAACCTCCTCTCCAAGGAGGCCTCACCGAGGCCTAGGCCCAGGGGAAAGGCACCAGCGGGGATGAGCCTGGGGAGGCGCCCGGGAATGTCTGGACCCAGTCCCCTCAGCCTGCCCTTTGGTGGCTCAGTACCCCTGGAGGCCAGGAAGGCTGGGCAAGGCTGGCCAGGGGCAGGCGCCCTGCTGGTTCCTGCCCCTGGCCTGTGGGACCTCTGAGCACGACCGGCCCTCTCCCGCTGGAAGACCTCCCCGACTGCCTCCAAAGGCCGGTTTGCCAACACTCGCGCCCGCTGTTCCCGCCTGGCACGCACAATGCTCCCAAGCCCGGGAGAAAAGCGCTTCCGTGTGGTGCTCTCTCCGGGCCCTTGCCCCTGAGCCTGGGGCCAGGCAGGGGATCCACACTCGCAGGCCAAGGCAGAACCACATGCACACGTCTGTTCCTGCCCCCTGCACCGGCAGAGAGCTCGGGGGAGCCAGAGTCTGTCAGGCAGCTGCTGGGCTGGCAGCCTGTGTGGGAAGGGGCAGAGCCGACCTAGGGGCAAGTTGGGCCTCTTGCTCTCCCTGCTGCCCTGAGGCTGCTGGGCCAAAGAGGTCTTGGGCATCCAGCCCCTTGCTGGTCCCTTCCCTCTGACGAGGCCCTCTGAGCTCCAGCACCTTGCAGTGTGGAGATAGCCCCTGCCAGCTACCTCCTCTCCAAGGAGGCCTCAACCGAGGCCTAGGACCAGGGGAAAGGCACCAGCGGCGATGAGCCTGGGGAGGCGCCCTGGCATGTCTGGACCCAGTCCCCGCAGCCTGCCCCTTGGTGGAGCAGTACCCCCGGAGGCCAGGAACGTCTCGGCAAGGCTGGTCAGGGGCAGGGGCCCTGCTGGGTCCTGCCCCTGGCCTGTGGGGCCTCTGAGCACAACCGGCCCTCTCCCGCTGGAAGACCTCCCCGGCTGCCTCCAAAGGCCGGTTTGCAAGCACTCCCGCCCGCTGATCCCGCCAGGCACGCACAATGCTCCCAAGCCCGGGAGAAAAGCGCTTCGGGGTGGTGCTCTCTCCGTGCCCTTTCCCTTGAGCCTGGGGGCCATGCAGGGGTTCCACCCTCCCAGGCCAAGTCAGAACCACATGCACACGTCTGTTCCTGCCCCCTGCACCGGCAGAGAGCTCGGGGGAGCCAGAGTTGTCAGGCAGCTGCTTGTCTGGCGGCCTGTGTGGGAAGGGGCAGAGCCGACCTAGGGGCAAGTTGGGCCTCTTGCTCTCCCTGCTGCCCTGAGGCTGCTGGGCCAAAGAGGTCTTGGGCATCCAGCCCCTTGCTGGTCCCTTCCCTCTGACGAGGCCCTCTGTGCTCCAGCACCTTGAAGTGTGGAGACAGCCCCTGCCAGCAACCTCCTCTCCAAGGAGGCCTCAACCGAGGCCTAGACCCAGGGGAAAGGCACCAGCGGGGATGAGCCTGGGGAGGCGCCCGGGCATGTCTGGACCCAGTCCCCGCAGACTTCCCCTCGGTGGGGCAGTACCCCCGGAGGCCAGGAAGGTCTGGGAAAGGCTGGCCAGGGGCAGGGGCTCTGCTGGGTCCTGCCCCTGGCCTGTAGGGCCTCTGAGCACAACCGGCCCTCTCCCGCTTGAAGAAATCCCCGGCTGCCTCCAATGGCCGGTTTGCAAGCCCTCATGCCCGCTGTTCCCACCAGCCACGCACAATGCTCCCAAGCTCTGGAGAAAAGCGCTTCGGGGTGGTGCTCTCACCAGGCCCTTGCCCCTTAGCCTGGGGGCAATGCAGGGGGAACACACCCCCAGGCCAAGGCAGAACCACATGCACACGTCTGTTCCTGCCCCCTGCAATGGCAGAGAGCTCAGGGGAGCCAGAGTCTGTCAGGCAGCTGCTGGGCTGGCCGCCTGTGTGGGAAGGGGCAGAGCCGACCTACCGACCTAGGGGCAAGTTGGGCCTCTTGCTCTCCCTGCTGCCCTGAGGCTGCTGGGCCAAAGAGGTCTTGGGCATCCAGCCCCTTGCTGGTCCCTTCCCTCTGATGAGGCCCTCTGAGCTCCAGCACCTTGCAGTGTGGAGACATCCCCTGCCAGCAACCTCCTCTCCAAGGAGGCCTCAACCGAGGCCTAGGCCCAGGGGAAAGGCACAAGCGGGGATGAGCCTGGGGAGGCGCCCGGCATGTCTGGACCCAGTCCCCGCAGCCTGCCCCTTGGTGGGGCAGTACCCCGGAGGCAGGAAGGTCTGGGCAAGGCTGGCCAGGGGCAGGGGCCCTGCTGGGTCCTGACCCTGGCCTGTGGGGCCTCTGAGCACAACCGGCCCTCTCCCACTGGAAGACCTCCCCGGCTGCCTCCAAAGTCCTGTTTGCAAACACTCCCGCCCGCTGTTCACGCCAGGCTCGCACAATGCTCCCAAGCCCGGGAGAAAAGCGCTTTGGAGTGATGGTCTCTGCGGGCCCTTGCCCCTGAGCCTGGGGGCAAGGCAGGGGGAACACACTCCCAGGCGAGGCAGAACCACATGCCCACGTCTGTTCCTGTCCCCTGTACCGGCAGAGAGCTTGGGGGAGCCAGAGTCTGTCAGGCAGCTGCTGGGTTGGCCGCATGTGTGAGAAGGGGCAGAGCCGCCCTAGGGGCAAGTTGGGCCTCTTGCTCTCCCTGCTGCCCTGAGGCTGCTGGGCCAAAGACGTCTTGGGCATCCAGCCCCTTACTGGTCCCTTCCCTCTGAAGAGGCCCTCTGAGCTCCAGCACCTTGCAGTGTGGAGACAGCCCCCTGCCAGCAACCTCCTCTCCAAGGAGGCCTCAACCGCGGCCTAGGCCCAGGGGAAAGGCACCAGCGGGGATGAGCCAGGGGAGGCGCCCGAGCATGTCTGGACCCAGTCCCCGCAGCCTGCCCCTTGGT
Organism: Dama dama; assembly: GCF_033118175.1. Taxonomy (NCBI): domain Eukaryota; kingdom Metazoa; phylum Chordata; class Mammalia; order Artiodactyla; family Cervidae; genus Dama; species Dama dama. The sequence continues at coordinate 4,657,963 of NC_083712.1, read as the reverse complement.
GGGGCAGTACCCCGGAGGCCAGGAAGGTCTGGGCAAGGCTGGCCAGGGGCAGGGGCCCTGCTGGGTCCTGCCCCTGGCCTGTGGGGCCTCTGAGCACAACCGGCCCTCTCCCACTGGAAGACCTCCCCGGCTGCCTCCAAAGGCCGGTTTGCAAGCGCTCCCGCCCACTGTTCCCAGCAGGCGCGCACAATGCTCCCAAGCCCGGGAGAAAAGCACTTCGGGGTGGTGCTCTCACCGGGCCCTTGCCCCTGAGCCTGGGGGCAATGCAGGGGAACACACTCCCAGGCAAGGCAGAACCACATGCACACGTCTGTTCCTGCCCCTGCACCGGCAGAGAGCTCGGCAGAGCCAGAGTCTGTCAGGCAGCTGCTGGGCTGGCCGCCTGTGTGGGAAGGGGCAGAGCCGACCTAGGGGCGAGTTGGGCCTCTTGCTCTCCCTGCTGCCCTGAGGCTGCTGGGCCAAAGAGGTCTTGGGCATCCAGCCCCTTGCTGGTCCCTTCCCTCTGATGAGGCCCTCTGAGCTCCAGCACCTTGCAGTGTGGAGACAGCCCCTGCCAGCAACCTCCTCTCCAAGGAGGCCTCAACCGAGGCCTAGGCCCAGGGGAAAGGCACAAGCGGGGATGAGCCTGGGGAGGGCGCCCGGGCATGTCTGGACCCAGTCCCCGCAGCCTGCCCCTTGGTGGGGCAGTACCCCCGGAGTCCAGGAAGGTCTGGGCAAGGCTGGCCAGTGGCAGGCGCCCTGCTGGTCCTGCCCTGGCCTCTGGGGCCTCTGAGCACAACCGGCCCTCTCCCACTGGAAGACCTCCCCGGCTGCCTCCAAAGGCCGGTTTGCAACACTCCCGCCCGCTGTTCCCGCCAGGCACGCACAATGCTCCCAAGCCCGGGAGAAAAGCACTTCAGGGTGTTGCTCTCTCCGGGCCCTTGCCCCTGAGCCTGGGGGCCAGGCAGTGGGTCCACAGTCCCAGACCAAGGCAGAACCACATGGACACGTCTGTTCCTGACCCCTGCACCGGCAGAGAGCTCGGGGGAGCCAGAGACTGTCAGGCAGCTGCTGGGCTGGCCGCCTGTGTGGGAAGGGGCAGAGCCGACCTAGGGGCAAGTTGGGCCTCTTGCTCTCCTGCTGCCCTGAGGCTGCTGGGCCAAAGAGGTCTTGGGCATCCAGCCCCTTGCTGGTCCCTTCCCTCTGACGAGGCCCTCTGAGCTCCAGCACCTTGCAGTGTGGAGACAGCCCCTGCCAGCAACCTCCTCTCCAAAGAGGCCTCAACCGAGGCCTACGCCCAGGGGAAAGGCACCAGCAGGGATGATCCTGGGGAGGCGCACGGACATGTCTGGACCCAGTCCCCACAGCCTGCCCCTTGGTGGGGCAGTACCCCCGGAGGCCAGGAAGGTCTGGACAAGCCTGGCCAGGGGCACGGGCGCTGCTGCGTCCTGCCCCTGGCCTGTGGGGCCTCTGAGCACAACCGGCCCTCTCCCACTGGAAGACCTCCCCGGCTGCCTCCAAAGGCCGGTTTGCAAGCGCTTCCTCCAACTGTTCCCAGCAGGCGTGCACAATGCTCCCAAGCCCGGGAGAAAAGCGCTTCAGGGTGGTGCTCTCTCCGGGCCCTTGCCCCTGAACCTGGGGGCAAGGCAGGGTGTCCACACTTCCAGGCCAAGGCAGAACCACATGCACACGACTGATCTGCCCCCTGCACCGGCAGAGAGCTCGGCAGAGCCAGAGTCTGTCAGGCAGCTGCTGGGCTGGCCGCCTGTGTGGGAAGGGGCAGAGCCGACCTAGGGGCAAGTTGGGCCTCTTGCTCTCCCTGCTGCCCTGAGGCTGCTGGGCCAAAGAGGTCTTGGGCATCCAGCCCCTTGCTGGTCCCTTCCCTCTGACGAGGCCCTCTGAGCTCCAGCACCTTGCAGTGTGGAGACAGCCCCTGCCAGCAACCTCCTCTCCAAGGAGGCCTAAACCGAGGCCTAGGCCCAAGGGAAGGCACCAGCGGGATGAGCCTGGGGAGGCGCCCGGGCATGTCTGGACCCAGTCCCCGCAGCCTGCCCCTTGGTGGGGCAGTACCCCCCGGAGGCCAGGTAGGACTGGGAAAGGCTGGCCAGGGGCAGGGGGACCTGCTGGGTCCTGCCCCTGGACTGTGGGGCCTCTGAGCACATCCGGCCCTTTCCCCGCTGGAAGACCTCCCCGGCTGCCTCCAAAGGCCTGTTTGCCAACACTCCCGCCCACTGTTCCAGCAGGCGCGCACAATGCTCCCAAGCCCGGGAGAAAAGCGCTTCGGGGTGGTGCTCCCACCGGGCCCTTGCTCCTGAGCCTGGGGGCAATGCAGGGGTTCCACACTCCCAGGCCAAGGCAGAACCACATGCACACGTCTGTTCCTGCCCCCTGCACCGGCAGAGAGCTCAGGGGATCCAGAGTCTGTCAGGCAGCTGCTGGGCTGGCCGCCTGTGTGGGAAGGGGCAGAGCCGACCTAGGGGCAAGTTGGGCCTCTTGCTCTCCCTGCTGCCCTGAGGCTGCTGGGCCAAAGAGGTCTTGGTCATCCAGCCCCTTTCTGGTCCCTTCCCTCTGACGAGGCCCTCTGAGCTCCAGCACCTTGCAGTGTGGAGACAGCCCCTGCCAGCAACCTCCTCTCCAAGGAGGCCTCAACCGAGGCCTAGGCCCAGGGGAAAGGCACCAGCGGGGATGAGCCTGGGGAGGTGCCTGGGCATGTCTGGACCCAGTCCCCGCAGCCTGCCCCTTGGTGGGGCTGTACCCCCGGAGGCAGGAAGGTCTGGGCAAGGCTGGCCAGGTGCAGGGGCCCTGCTGGGGTCCTGCCCCTGGCCTGTGGGGCCTCTGAGCACAACCGGCCCTCTCCCACTGGAAGACCTCCCCGGCTGCCTCCAAAGGCCGGTTTGCAAGCACTCCCGCCCACTGTTCCCACCAGGCGCGCACAATGCTCCCAAGCCCGGAGAAAAGCGCTTCGGGTGGTGCTCTCTCCGGGCCCTTGCCGCTGAGCCTGGGGGCCAGGCAGGTGATCCACACTCCCAGGCCAAGGCAGAACCACATGCACACGTCTGTTCCTGCCCCCTGCACCGGCAGAGAGCTCGCGGGAGCCAGAGTCTGTCAGGCAGCTGCTGGGCTGGCCGCCTGTGTGGGAAGGGGCAGAGCTGACCTAGGGCAAGTTGGGCCTCTTGCTCTCCCTGCTGCCCTGAGGCTGCTGGGCCAAAGAGGTCTTGGGCATCCAGCCCCTTGCTGGTCCCTTCCATCTGACGAGGCCCTCTGAGCTCCAGCACCTTGCAGTGTGGAGACAGCCCCTGCCAGCAACCTCCTCTCCAAGGAGGCCTCACCCGAGGCCTGGTCCCAGGGAAAGTCACCAGCGGGGATGAACCTGGGGAGGCGCCCGGGAATGTCTGGGCCCAGTCCCCGCAGCCTGCCCCTTGGTGGGGCAGTACCCCCGGAGGCCAGGAAGGTCTGGGCAAGGCTGGCCAGGGGCAGGGGCCCTGCTGGGTCCTGCCCCTGGCCTGTGGGGCCTCTGAGCATGACCGCCCTCTCCCGCTGGAGAACTCCCCGACTGCCTCCAAAGGCCGGTTTGCCAACACTCGCGCCCGCTGTTCCCGCCAGGCACGCACAATGCTCCCAAGCCCGGGAAAAAAGCGCTTCGGGGTGGTGCTCTCTCCGGGCCCTTGCCCCTGAGCCTGGGGGCAATGCAGGGGGAACACACTCCCAGGCCAAGGCAGAACCACATGCACACGTCTGTTCCTGCCCCCTGCACCGGCAGAGAGCTCGGGGGAGCCAGAGTCTGCCAGGCAGCTGCTGGGCTGGCGGCCTGTGTGGGAAGGGGCAGAGCCGACCTAGGGGCAAGTTGGGCCTCTTGCTCTCCCTGCTGCCCTGAGGCTGCTGGGCCAAAGAGGTCTTGGGCATCCAGCCCCTTGCTGGTCCCTTCCCTCTGATGAGGCCCTCTGAGCTCCAGCACCTTGCAGTGTGGAGAGAGCCCCTGCCAGCAACCTCCTCTCCAAGGAGGCCTCAACCGAGGCCTAGGCCTAGGGGAAAGGCACCAGCGGGGATGAGCCAGGGGAGGCGCCCGGCCATGTCTGGACCCAGTCCCCCCAACCTGCCCCTTGGTGGGGCAGTACCCCCGGAGGCCAGGTAGGTCTGGGCAAGGCTGCCAGGGGCAGGGACACTGCTGGGTCCTGCCCCTGGCCTGTGGGGCGTCTGAGCACAACCGGCACTCTCCCGCTGGAAGACCTCCCCGTCTGCCTCCAAAGGACGGTTTGCAAGCACTCCCAGCCGCTGTTCCCGCCAGGCACGCACAATGCTCCCAAGCCCGGGAGAAAAGCACTTCGGGCTGGTGCTCTCTCCGGGCCCTTGCCCCTGAGCCTGGGGGCCAGGCAGGGGGAACACACTCCCAGGCCAAGGCAGAACGACATGCACACGTCTGTTCCTGCCCCCTGCACCGGCAGAGAGCTCGGGGGAGCCAGAGACTGCCAGGCTGCTGCTGGGCTGGCTGCCTGTGTGGGACGGGGCAGAGCCGACCTAGGGGCAAGTTGGGCCTCTTTCTCTCCCTGCTGCCCTGAGGCTGCTGGGCCAAAGAGGTCTTGGGCATCCAGCCCTTTGCTGGTCCCTTCCCTCTGACGAGGCCCTCTGAGCTCCAGCACCTTGCAGTGTGGAGACAGCCCCTGCCAGCAACCTCCTCTCCAAAGAGGCCTAAACCGAGGCCTACGCCCAGGGGAAAGGCACCAGCGGGGATGATCTTGGGGTGGCGCACGGACATGTCTGGACCCAGTCGTCGCAGCCTGCCCCTTGGTGGGGCAGTACCCCCGGAGGCCAGGAAGTTCTGGGCAAGGCTGGCCAGGGGCAGGGGCCCTGCTGGGTCCTGACCCTGGCTTGTGGGGCCTCTGAGCACAACCGGCCCTCTCCCACTGGAAGACCTCCCCGGCTGCCTCCAAAGTCCTGTTTGCAAACACTCCCGACCGCTGTTCACGCCAGGCTCGCACAATGCTCCCAAGCCCGGGAGAAAAGCGCTTTGGAGTGATGCTCTCACCGGGCCCTTGCCCCTGAGCCTGGGGACAAGGCAGGGGGAACACACTCCCAGGCCAAGGCAGAACCACATGCCCACGTCTGTTCCTGTCCCCTGCACCGGCAGAGAGCTTGGGGGAGCCAGAGTCTGTCAGGCAGCTGCTGGGTTGGCCGCATGTGTGGGAAGGGGCAGAGCCGCCCTAGGGGCAAGTTGGGCCTCTTGCTCTCCCTGCTGCCCTGAGGCTGCTGGGCCAAAGACGTCTTGGGCATCCAGCCCCTTACTGGTCCCTTCCCTCTGACGAGGCCCTCTGAGCTCCAGCACCTTGCAGTGTGGAGACAGCCCCTGCCAGCAACCTCCTCTCCAAGGAGGCCTAAACCGAGGCCTAGGCCCAGGGGAAATGCACCAGCGGGGATGAGCCAGGGGAGGCGCCCGAACATGTCTGGACCCAGTCCCCGCAGCCTGCCCCTTGGTGGGGCAGTACCCCCGGAGGCCAGGAAGGTCTGGGCAAGGCTGGCCAGGGGCAGGGGCCGTGCTGGGTCCTGCCCCTGGCCTGTGGGGCCTCTGAGCACAACCGGCCCTCTCCCACTGGAAGACCTCCCCGGCTGCCTCCAAAGGCCGGTTTGCAAGCGCTCCCGCCCACTGTTCCCAGCAGGCGCGCACAATGCTCCCAAGCCCGGGAGAAAAGCGCTTCGGGGTGGTGCTCTCACCGGGCCCTTGCCCCTGAGCCTGGGGGCAATGCAGGGGGAACACACCCCCAGGCCAAGGCAGAACCACATGCACACGTCTGTTCCTGCCCCCTGCAACGGCAGAGAGCTCAGGGGAGCCAGAGTCTGTCAGGCAGCTGCTGGGCTGGCCGCCTGTGTGGGAAGGGGCAGAGCCGACCTAGGGGCAAGTTGGGCCTCTTGCTCTCCCTGCTGCCCTGAGGCTGCTGGGCCAAAGAGGTCTTGGGCATCCAGCCCCTTGCTGGTCCGTTCCCTCTGACGAGGCCCTCTGAGCTCCAGCACCTTGCAGTGTGGAGACAGCCCCTGCCAGCAACCTCCTCTCCAAGGAGGCTTCAACGGAGGCCTAGGCCTAGGGGAAAGGCACCAGCGGGGATGAGCCTGGGGAGGCGCCCGGCCATGTCTGGACCCAGTCCCCCCAACCTGCCCCTTGGTGTGGCAGTACCCCCGGAGGCCAGGAAGGTCTGGGCAAGGCTGGCAGGGGCAGGGACACTGCTGGGTCCTGCCCCTGGCCTGTGGTGCGTCTGAGCACAACTGGCACTCTCCCGCTGGAAGACCTCCCCGTATGCCTCCGAAGGACGTTTGCAAGCACTCCCACCCGCTGTTCCCACCAGGCACGCACAATGCTCCCAAGCCCGGGAGAAAAGCGCTTCGGGCTGGTGCTCTCTCCGGGCCCTTGCCCCTGAGCCTGGGGGCCAGGCAGGGGGAACACACTCCCAGGCCAAGGCAGAACGACATGCACACGTCTGTTCCTGCCCCCTACACCGGCAGAGAGCTCGGGGGAGCCAGAGACTGCCAGGCTGCTGCTGGGCTGGCTGCCTGTGTGGGACGGGGCAGAGCCGACCTAGGGGCAAGTTGGGCCTCTTGCTCTCCCTGCTGCCCTGAGGCTCCTGGGTCAAAGAAGTCTTGGGCATCCAGCCCTTTGCTGGTCCCTTCCCTCTGACGAGGCCCTCTGAGCTCCAGCACCTTGCAGTGTGGAGACAGCCCCTGCCAGCAACCTCCTCTCCAAAGAGGCCTAAACCGAGGCCTACGCCCAGGGGAAAGGCACCAGCGGGGATGATCCTGGGGAGGCGCACGGACATGTCTGGACCCAGTCCCCGCAGCCTGCCCCTTGGTGGGGCAGTACCCCCGGAGGCCAGGAAGGTCTGGGCAAGGCTGGCCAGGGGCAGGGGCCCTGCTGGGACCTGACCCTGGCCTGTGGGGCCTCTGAGCACAACCGGCCCTCTCCCACTGGAAGACCTCCCCGGCTGCCTCCAAAGTCCTGTTTGCAAACACTCCCGCCCGCTGTTCACGCCAGGCGCGCACAATGCTCCCAAGCCCGGGAGAAAAGCGCTTTGGAGTGATGCTCTCTGCGGGCCCTTGCCCCTGAGCCTGGGGTCAATGCAGGGGGAACACACTCCCAGGCCGAGGCAGAACCACATGCCCACGTCTGTTCCTGTCCCCTGCACCGGCAGAGAGCTTGGGGGAGCCAGAGTCTGTCAGGCAGCTGCTGGGTTGGCCGCATGTGTGGGAAGGGGCAGAGCCGCCCTAGGGGCAATTTGGGCCTCTTGCTCTCCCTGCTGCCCTGAGGCTGCTGGGCCAAAGACGTCTTGGGCATCCAGCCTCTTACTGGTCCCTTCCCTCTGACGAGGCCCTCTGAGTTCCAGCACCTTGCAGTGTGGAGACAGCCCCTGCCAGCAACCTCCTCTCCAAGGAGGCCTCAACCGCGGCCTAGGCCCAGGGGAAAGGCACCAGCGGGGATGAGCCAGGGGAGGCGCCCGAGCATGTCTGGACCCAGTCCCCGCAGCCTGCCCCTTGGTGGGGCAGTACCCCCGGAGGCCAGGAAGGTCTGGGCAAGGCTAGCCAGGGGCAGGGCCCCTGCTGGGTCCTGCCCCTGGCCTGTGGGGCCTCTGAGCACAACCGGCCCTCTCCCACTGGAAGACCTCCCCGGCTGCCTCCAAAGGCCGGTTTGCAAGCGCTCCCGCCCACTGTTCCCAGCAGGCGCGCACAATGCTCCCAAGCCCGGGAGAAAAGCACTTCGGGGTGGTGCTCTCACCGGGCCCTTGCCCCTGAGCCTGGGGGCAATGCAGGGGGAACACACTCCCAGGACAAGGCAGAACCACATGCACACGTCTGTTCCTGCCCCCTGCACCGGCAGAGAGCTCAGGGGAACCAGAGTCTGTCAGGCAGCTGCTGGGCTGGCCGCCTGTGTGGGAAGGGGCAGAGCCGACCTAGGGGCAAGTTGGGCCTCTTGCTCTCCCTGCTGCCCTGAGGCTGCTGGGCCAAAGACGTCTTGGGCATCCAGCCCCTTGCTGGTCCCTTCCCTCTGACGAGGCCCTCTGAGCTCCAGCACCTTGCAGTGTGGAGACAGCCCCTGCCAGCAACCTCCTCTCCAAGGAGGCCTCAACCGAGGCCTAGGCCCAGGGGAAAGGCACCAGCGGCGATGAGACTGGGGAGGCGCCCGGGCATGTCTGGACCCAGTCCCCGCAACCTGCCCCTTGGTGGGGCTGTAACCCCGGAGGCAGGAAGGTCTGGGCAAGGCTGGCCACGGGCAGGGGCCCTGCTGGGTCCTGCCCCTGGCCTGTGGGGCCTCTGAGCACAACCGGCCCTCTCCCACTGGAAGACCTCCCCGGCTGCCTCCAAAGGCCGGTTTGCGAGCACTCCCGCCCACTGTTCCCACCAAGCACGCAAAATGCTCCCAAGCCCGGGAGAAAAGCGCTTCGGGGTGGTGCTCTCTCCGGGCCCTTGCCCCTGAGCCTGGGGGCCAGGCAGGGGGAACACACTCCCCGGCCAAGGCAGAACGACATGCACACGTCTGTTCCTGCCCCCTACACCGGCAGAGAGCTCGGGGGAGCCAGAGACTGCCAGGCTGCTGCTGGGCTGGCCGCCTGTGTGGGAAGGGGCAGAGCCGACCCAGGGGCAAGTTGGGCCTCTTGCTCTCCCTGCTGCCCTGAGGCTGCTGGGCCAAAGAGGTCTTGGGCATCCAGCCCCTTGCTGGTCCCTTCCCTCTGACGAGGCCCTCTGAGCTCCAGCACCTTGCAGTGTGGAGACAGCCCCTGCCAGCAACCTCCTCTCCAAGGAGGCCTCAACCGAGGCCTAGGCCCAGGGGAAAGGCACTAGCGGGGATGAGCCTGGGGAGGCGCCCGGGCATGTCTGGACCCAGTCCCCGCAGCCTGCCCCTTGGTGGGGCAGTACCTCCGGAGGCCAGGAAGGTCTGGGAAAGGCTGGCCAGGGGCAGGGGACCTGCTGGGTCCTACCCCTGGCCTGTGGGGCCTCTGAGCACATCCGGCCCTCTCCCGCTGGAAGACCTCCCCGGCTGCCTCCAAAGGCCGGTTTGCCAACACTCACGCCCACTGTTCCCACCAGGCGCGCACAATGCTCCCAAGCCCGGGAAAAAAGCGCTTCGGGGTGGTGCTCTCACCGGGCCCTTGCCCCTGAGCCTGGGGGCAATGCAGGGGGAACACACTCCCAGGCCAAGGCAGAACCACATGCACACGTCTGTTCCTGCCCCCTGCACCGGCAGAGAGCTCAGGGGAGCCAGAGTCTGTCAGGCAGCTGCTGGGCTGGCCGCCTGTGTGGGAAGGGGCAGAGCCGACCTAGGGGCGAGTTGGGCCTCTTGCTCTCCCTGCTGCCCTGAGGCTGCTGGGCCAAAGAGGTCTTGGGCATCCAGCCCCTTGCTGGTCCCTTCCCTCTGACGAGGCCCTCTGAGCTCCAGCACCTTGCAGTGTGGAGACAGCCCCTGCCAGCAACCTCCTCTCCAAGGAGGCCTCAACCGAGGCCTAGGCCCAGGGGAAAGGCACCAGCGGGGATGAGCCTGGGGAGGCTCCCGGGTATGTCTGGACCCAGTCCCCGCAGCCTGCCCCTTGGTGGGGCAGTACCCCCGGAGGCCAGGAAGGTCTGGGCAAGGCTGGCCAGTGGCAGGCGCCCTGCTGGGTCCGGCCCCTGGCCTCTGGGGCCTCTGAGCACAACCGGCCCTCTCCCACTGGAAGACCTCCCCGGCTGCCTCCAAAGGCCGGTTTGCAACACTCCCGCCCGCTGTTCCCGCCAGGCACGCACAATGCTCCCAAGCCCGGGAGAAAAGCACTTCGGGGTGTTGCTCTCTCCGGGCCCTTGCCCCTGAGCCTGGGGGCCAGGCAGTGGGTCCACACTCCCAGACCAAGGCAGAACCACATGCACACGTCTGTTCCTGACCCCTGCACCGGCAGAGAGCTCGGGGGAGCCAGAGTCTGTCAGGCAGCTGCTGGGCTGGCCGCCTGTGTGGGAAGGGGCAGAGCCGACCTAGGGGCAAGTTGGGCCTCTTGCTCTCCCTGCTGCCCTGAGGCTGCTGGGCCAAAGAGGTCTTGGGCATCCAGCCCCTTGCTGGTCCCTTCCCTCTGACGAGGCCCTCTGAGCTCCAGCACCTTGCAGTGTGGAGACAGCCCCTGCCAGCAACCTCCCCTCCAAAGAGGCCTCAACCGAGGCCTACGCCCAGGGGAAAGGCACCAGCGGGGATGATCCTGGGGAGGCGCACGGACATGTCTGGACCCAGTCCCCACAGCCTGCCCATTGGTGGGGCAGTACCCCCGGAGGCCAGGAAGGTCTGGGCAAGGGTGGCCAGGGGCACGGGCCCTGCTGGGTCCTGCCCCTGGCCTCTGGGGCCTCTGAGCACAACCGGCCCTCTCCCACTGGAAGACCTCCCCGGCTGCCTCCAAAGGCCGGTTTGCAAGCGCTTCCTCCAACTGTTCCCAGCAGGCGTGCACAATGCTCCCAAGCCCGGGAGAAAAGCGCTTCAGGGTGGTGCTCTCTCCGGGCCCTTGCCCCTGAGCCTGGGGGCCAGGCAGGGTGTCCACACTCCCAGGCCAAGGCAGAACCACATGCACACGACTGATCTGACCCCTGCACCGGCAGAGAGCTCGGCAGAGCCAGAGTCTGTCAGGCAGCTGCTGGGCTGGCTGCCTGTGTTGGAAGGGGCAGAGCCGACCTAGGGGCAAGTTGGGCCTCTTGCTCTCCCTGCTGCCCTGAGGCTGCTGGGCCAAAGAGGTCTTGGGCATCCAGCCCCTTGCTGGTCCCTTCCCTCTGACGAGGCCCTCTGAGCTCCAACACCTTGCAGTGTGGAGACAGCCCCTGCCAGCAACCTCCTCTCCAAGGAGGCCTAAACCGAGGCCTAGGCCCAAGGGAAAGGCACCAGCGGGGATGAGCCTGGGGAGGCGCCCGGGCATGTCTGGACCCAGTCCCCGCAGCCTGCCCCTTGGTGGGGCAGTACCCCCGGAGGCCAGGTAGGACTGGGAAAGGCTGGCCAGGGGCAGGGGACCTGCTGGGTCCTGCCCCTGGCCTGGGGGCCTCTGAGCACATCCGGCCCTCTCCCGCTGGAAGACCTCCCCGGCTGCCTCCAAAGGCCGGTTTGCCAACACTCCCGCCCACTGTTCCCACCAGGCGCGCACAATGCTCCCAAGCCCGGGAGAAAAGCACTTCGGGGTGGTGCTCCCACCGGGCCCTTGCCCCTGAGCCTGGGGGCAATGCAGGGGTTCCACACTCCCAGGCCAAGGCAGAACCACATGCACACGTCTGTTCCTGCCCCCTGCACCGGCAGAGAGCTCAGGGGAGCCAGAGTCTGTCAGGCAGCTGCTGGGCTGGCCGCCTGTGTGGGAAGGGGCAGAGCCGACCTAGGGGCAAGTTGGGCCTCTTGCTCTCCCTGCTGCCCTGAGGCTGCTGGGCCAAAGAGGTCTTGGGCATCCAGCCCCTTGCTGGTCCCTTCCCTCTGACGAGGCCCTCTGAGCTCCAGCACCTTGCAGTGTGGAGACAGCCCCTGCCAGCAACCTCCTCTGCAACGAGGCCTCAACCGAGGCCTAGGCCCAGGGGAAAGGCACCAGCGGGGATGAGCCTGGGAAGGTGCCTGGGCATGTCTGGACCCAGTCCCCGCAGCCTGCCCCTTGGTGGGGCTGTACCTCCGGAGGCCAGGAAGGTCTGGGAAAGGCTGGCCAGGGGCAGGGGCCCTGCTGGGTCCTGCCCCTGGCCTGTGGGGCCTCTGAGCACAACCGGCCCTCTCCCACTGGAAGACCTCCCCGTCTGCCTCCAAAGGCCGGTTTGCCAACACTCACGCCCACTGTTCCCACCAGGCGCGCACAATGCTCCCAAGCCCGGGAGAAAAGCGCTACGGGGTGGTGCTCTCACCGGGCCCTTGCCCCTGAGCCTGGGGGCAATGCAGTGGGAACACACTGCCAGGCCAAGGCAGAACCACATGCACACGTCTGTTCCTGCCCCCTGCACCGGCAGAGAGCTCAGGGGAGCCAGAGTCTGTCAGGCAGCTGCTGGGCTGGCCGCCTGTGTGGGAAGGGGCAGAGCCGACCTAGGGGCAAGTTGGGCCTCTTGCTCTCCCTGCTGCCCTGAGGCTGCTGGGCCAAAGAGGTCTTGGGCATCCAGCCCCTTGCTGGTCCCTTCCATCTGACGAGGCCCTCTGAGCTCCAGCACCTTGCAGTGTGGAGACAGCCCCTGCCAGCAACCTCCTCTCCAAGGAGGCCTCAACCGAGGCCTAGTCCCAGGGAAAGTCACCAGCGGAGATGAACCTGGGGAGGCGCCCGGGCATGTCTGGACCCAGTCCCCGCAGCCTGCCCCTTGGTGGGGCAGTACCCCCGGAGGCCAGGAAGGTCTGGGCAAGGCTGGCCAGGGGCAGGGGCCCTGCTGGGTCCTGCCCCTGGCCTGTGGGGCCTCTGAGCATGACCGGCCCTCTCCCGCTGGAGACCTCCCCGACTGCCTCCAAAGGCCGGTTTGCCAACACTCGCGCCCGCTGTTCCCGCCAGGCACGCACAATACTCCCAAGCCCGGGAAAAAAGCGCTTCGGGGTGGTGCTCTCTCCGGGCCCTTGCCCCTGAGCCTGGGGGCAATGCAGGGGGAACACACTCCCAGGCCAAGGCAGAACCACATGCACACGTCTGTTCCTGCCCCCTGCACCGGCAGAGAGCTCGGAGGAGCCAGAGTCTGCCAGGCAGCTGCTGGGCTGGCGGCCTGTGTGGGAAGGGGCAGAGCCGACCTAGGGGCAAGTTGGGCCTCTTGCTCTCCCTGCTGCCCTGAGGCTGCTGGGCCAAAGAGGTCTTGGGCATCCAGCCCCTTGCTGGTCCCTTCCCTCTGACGAGGCCCTCTGAGCTCCAGCACCTTGCAGTGTGGAGACAGCCCCTGCCAGCAACCTCCTCTCCAAGGAGGCCTCAACCGAGGCCTAGGCCCAGGGGTAAGGCACCAGCGGGGATGAGCCTGGGGAGGTGCCTGGGCATGTCTGGACCCAGTCCCCGCAGCCTGCCCCTTGGTGGGGCTGTACCCCCGGAGGCAGGAAGGTCTGGGCAAGGCTGGCCAGGGGCAGGGACACTGCTGGGTCCTGCCCCTGGCCTGTGGGGCGTCTGAGCACAACCGGCACTCTCCCGCTGGAAGACCTCCCCGTCTGCCTCCAAAGGACGGTTTGCAAGCACTCCCAGCCGCTGTTCCCGCCAGGCACGCACAATGCTCCCAAGCCCGGGAAAAAAGCACTTCGGGCTGGTGCTCTCTCCGGGCCCTTGCCCCTGAGCCTGGGGGCCAGGCAGGGGGAACACACTCCCAGGCCAAGGCAGAACGACATGCACACGTCTGTTCCTGCCCCCTGCACTGGCAGAGAGCTCGGGGGAGCCAGAGACTGCCAGGCTGCTGCTGGGCTGGCTGCCTGTGTGGGACGGGGCAGAGCCGACCTAGGGGCAAGTTGGGCCTCTTTCTCTCCCTGCTGCCCTGAGGCTGCTGAGCCAAAGAGGTCTTGGGCATCCAGTCCTTTGCTGGTCCCTTCCCTCTGACGAGGCCCTCTGAGCTCCAGCACCTTGCAGTGTGGAGACAGCCCCTGCCAGCAACCTCCTCTCCAAAGAGGCCTAAACCGAGGCCTATGCCCAGGGGAAATGCACCAGCGGGGATGATCTTGGGGTGGCGCACGGACATGTCTGGACCCAGTCGTCGCAGCCTGCCCCTTGGTGGGGCAGTACCCCCGGAGGCCAGGAAGGTCTGGGCAAGGCTGGCCAGGGGCAGGGGCCGTGCTGGGTCCTGCCCCTGGCCTGTGGGGCCTCTGAGCACAACCGGCCCTCTCCCACTGGAAGACCTCCCCGGCTGCCTCCAAAGGCCGGTTTGCAAGCGCTCCCGCCCACTGTTCCCAGCAGGCGCGCACAATGCTCCCAAGCCCGGGAGAAAAGCGCTTCGGGGTGGTGCTCTCACCGGGCCCTTGCCCCTGAGCCTGGGGGCAATGCAGGGGGAACACACCCCCAGGCCAAGGCAGAACCACATGCACACGTCTGTTCCTGCCCCCTGCAACGGCAGAGAGCTCAGGGGAGCCAGAGTCTGTCAGGCAGCTGCTGGGCTGGCCGCCTGTGTGGGAAGGGGCAGAGCCGACCTAGGGGCAAGTTGGGCCTCTTGCTCTCCCTGCTGCCCTGAGGCTGCTGGGCCAAAGACGTCTTGGGCATCCAGCCCCTTGCTGGTCCCTTCCCTCTGACGAGGCCCTCTGAGCTCCAGCACCTTGCAGTGTGGAGACAGCCCCTGCCAGCAACCTCCTCTCCAAGGAGGCCTCAACCGAGGCCTAGGCCCAGGGGAAAGGCAGAAGCGGGGATGAGCCTGGGGAGGCGCCCGGCCATGTCTGGACCCAGTCCCCCCAACCTGCCCCTTGGTGGGGCAGTACCCCCGGAGGCCAGGAAGGTCTGGGCAACGCTGCCAGGGGCAGGGACACTGCTGGGTCCTGCCCCTGGCCTGTGGTGCGTCTGAGCACAACCGGCACTCTCCCGCTGGAAGACCTCCCCGTCTGCCTCCAAAGGACGTTTGCAAGCACTCCCACCCGCTGTTCCCACCAGGCACGCACAATGCTCCCAAGCCCGGGAGAAAAGCGCTTCGGGCTGGTGCTCTCTCCTTGCCCTTGCCCCTGAGCCTGGGGGCCAGGCAGGGGGAACACACTCCCAGGCCAAGGCAGAACGACATGCACACGTCTGTTCCTGCCCCCTACACCGGCAGAGAGCTCGGGGGAGCCAGAGACTGCCAGGCTGCTGCTGGGCTGGCTGCCTGGGTGGGACGGGGCAGAGCCGACCTAGGGGCAAGTTGGGCCTCTTGCTCTCCCTGCTGCCCTGAGGCTGCTGGGCCAAAGAGGTCTTGGGCATCCAGCCCCTTGCTGGTCCCTTCCCTCTGACGAGGCCCTCTGAGCTCCAGCACCTTGCAGTGTGGAGACAGCCCCTGCCAGCAACCTCCTCTCCAAAGAGGCCTCAACCGAGGCCTACGCCCAGGGGAAAGGCACCAGCGGGGATGATCCTGGGGAGGCGCACGGACATGTCTGGACCCAGTCCCCACAGCCTGCCCCTTGGTGGGGCAGTACCCCCGGAGGCCAGGAAGGTCTGGGCAAGGCTGGCCAGGGGCACGGGCCCTGCTGCGTCCTGCCCCTGGCCTGTGGGGCCTCTGAGCACAACCGGCCCTCTCCCACTGGAAGACCTCCCCGGCTGCCTCCAAAGGCCGGTTTGCAAGCGCTCCCTCCAACTGTTCCCAGCAGGCGTGCACAATGCTCCCAAGCCCGGGAGCAAAGCGCTTCAGGGTGCTGCTCTCTCCGGGCCCTTGCCCCTGAACCTGGGGGCAAGGCAGGGTGTCCACACTCCCAGGCCAAGGCAGAACCACATGCACACGACTGATCTGCCCCCTGCACCGGCAGAGAGCTCGGCAGAGCCAGAGTCTGTCAGGCAGCTGCTGGGCTGGCCGCCTGTGTGGGAAGGGGCAGAGCCGACCTAGGGGCAAGTTGGGCCTCTTGCTCTCCCTGCTGCCCTGAGGCTGCTGGGCCAAAGAGGTCTTGGGCATCCAGCCCCTTGCTGGTCCCTTCCCTCTGACGAGGCCCTCTGAGCTCCAGCACCTTGCAGTGTGGAGACAGCCCCTGCCAGCAACCTCCTCTCCAAGGAGGCCTAAACCGAGGCCTAGGCCCAAGGGAAAGGCACCAGCGGGGATGAGCCTGGGGAGGCGCCCGGGCATGTCTGGAACCAGTCCCCGCAGCCTGCCCCTTGGTGGGGCTGTACCCCCGGAGGCAGGAAGGTCTGGGCAAGGCTGGCCAGGGGCAGGGGACCTGCTGGGTCCTGCCCCTGGCCTGTGGGGCCTCTGAGCACATCCGGCCCTCTCCCGCTGGAAGACCTCCCCGGCTGCCTCCAAAGGCCTGTTTGCCAACACTCCCGCCCACTGTTCCCACCAGGCGCGCACAATGCTCCCAAGCCCGGGAGAAAAGCGCTTCGGGGTGGTGCTCCCACCGGGCCCTTGCCCCTGAGCCTGGGGGCAATGCAGGGGGAACACACTCCCAGGCCAAGGCAGAACCACATGCACACGTCTGTTCCTGCCCCCTGCACCGGCAGAGAGCTCAGGGGAGCCAGAGTCTGTCAGGCAGCTGCTGGGCTGGCCGCCTGTGTGTGAAGGGGCAGAGCCGACCTAGGGGCAAGTTGGGCCTCTTGCTCGCCCTGCTGCCCTGAGGCTGCTGGGCCAAAGAGGTCTTGGGCATCCAGCCCCTTGCTGGTCCCTTCCATCTGACGAGGCCCTCTGAGCTCCAGCACCTTGCAGTGTGGAGACAGCCCCTGCCAGCAACCTCCTCTCCAAGGAGGCCTCAACCGAGGCCTAGTCCCAGGGAAAGTCACCAGCGGAGATGAACCTGGGGAGGCGCCCGGGCATGTCTGGAGCCAGTCCCCGCAGCCTGCCCCTTGGTGGGGCAGTACCCCCGGAGGCCAGGAAGGTCTGGGCAAGGCTGGCCAGGGGCAGGGGCCCTGCTGGGTCCTGCCCCTGGCCTGTGGGGCCTCTGAGCATGACCGGCCCTCTCCCGCTGGAGACCTCCCCGACTGCCTCCAAAGGCCGGTTTGCCAACACTCGCGCCCGCTGTTCCCGCCAGGCACGCACAATACTCCGAAGCCCGGGAAAAAAGCGCTTCGGGGTGGTGCTCTCTCCGGGCCCTTGCCCCTGAGCCTGGGGGCAATGCAGGGGGAACACACTCCCAGGCCAAGGCAGAACCACATGCACACGTCTGTTCCTGCCCCCTGCACCGGCAGAGAGCTCGGGGGAGCCAGAGTCTGCCAGGCAGCTGCTGGGCTGGCGGCCTGTGTGGGAAGGGGCAGAGCCGACCTAGGGGCAAGTTGGGCCTCTTGCTCTCCCTGCTGCCCTGAGGCTGCTGGGCCAAAGAGGTCTTGGGCATCCAGCCCCTTGCTGGTCCCTTCCCTCTGACGAGGCCCTCTGAGCTCCAGCACCTTGCAGTGTGGAGACAGCCCCTGCCAGCATCCTCCTCTCCAAGGAGGCCTCAACCGAGGCCTAGGCCCAGGGGTAAGGCACCAGCGGGGATGAGCCTGGGGAGGTGCCTGGGCATGTCTGGACCCAGTCCCCGCAGCCTGCCCCTTGGTGGGGCTGTACCCCCGGAGGCAGGAAGGTCTGGGCAAGGCTGGCCAGGGGCAGGGGCCCTGCTGGGTCCTGCCCCTGGCCTGTGGGGCCTCTGAGCACAACCGGCCCTCTCCCACTGGAAGACCTCCCCGGCTGCCTCCAAAGGCCGGTTTGCAAGCACTCCCGCCCACTGTTCCCACCAGGCGCGCACAATGCTCCCAAGCCCGGGAGAAAAGCGCTTCGGGGTGGTGCTCTCTCCGGGCCCTTGCCGCTGAGCCTGGGGGCCAGGCAGGTGATCCACACTCCCAGGCCAAGGCAGAACCACATGCACACGTCTGTTCCTGCCCCCTGCACCGGCAGAGAGCTCGCGGGAGCCAGAGTCTGTCAGGCAGCTGCTGGGCTGGCCGCCTGTGTGGGAAGGGGCAGAGCCGACCTAGGGGCAAGTTGGGCCTCTTGCTCTCCCTGCTGCCCTGAGGCTGCTGGGCCAAAGAGGTCTTGGGCATCCAGCCCCTTGCTGGTCCCTTCCCTCTGATGAGGCCCTCTGAGCTCCAGCACCTTGCAGTGTGGAGACAGCCCCTGCCAGCAACCTCCTCTCCAAGGAGCCCTCAACCGAGGCCTAGGCCCAGGGAAAGGCACCAGCGGAGATGAACCTGGGGAGGCGCCCGGGAATGTCTGGACCCAGTCCCCGCAGCCTGCCCCTTGGTGGGGCAGTACCCCCGGAGGCCAGGAAGGTCTGGGCAAGGCTGGCCAGGGGTAGGGGCCCTGCTGGGTCCTGCCCCTGGCCTGTGGGGCCTCTGAGCATGACCGGCCCTCTCCCCCTGGAGACCTCCCCGACTGCCTCCAAAGGCCGGTTTGCCAACACTCGCGCCCGCTGTTCCCGCCAGGCACGCACAATACTCCCAAGCCCGGGAAAAAAGCGCTTCGGGGTGGTGCTCTCTCCGGGCCCTTGCCCCTGAGCCTGGGGGCAATGCAGGGGGAACACACTCCCAGGCCAAGGCAGAACCACATGCACACGTCTGTTCCTGCCCCCTGCACCGGCAGAGAGCTCGGGGGAGCCAGAGTCTGCCAGGCAGCTGCTGGGCTGGCGGCCTGTGTGGGAAGGGGCAGAGCCGACCTAGGGGCAAGTTGGGCCTCTTGCTCTCCCTGCTGCCCTGAGGCTGCTGGGCCAAAGAGGTCTTGGGCATCCAGCCCCTTGCTGGTCCCTTCCCTCTGACGAGGCCCTCTGAGCTCCAGCACCTTGCAGTGTGGAGACAGCCCCTGCCAGCAACCTCCTCTCCAAGGAGGCCTCAACCGAGGCCTAGGCCTAGGGGAAAGGCACCAGCGGGGATGAGCCTGGGGAGGCGCCCGGCCATGTCTGGACCCAGTCCCCCCAACCTGCCCCTTGGTGGGGCAGTACCCCCGGAGGCCAGGAAGGTCTGGGCAAGGCTGCCAGGGGCAGGGACACTGCTGGGTCCTGCCCCTGGCCTGTGGGGCGTCTGAGCACAACCGGCACTCTCCCGCTGGAAGACCTCCCCGTCTGCCTCCAAAGGACGGTTTGCAAGCACTCCCAGCCGCTGTTCCCGCCAGGCACGCACAATGCTCCCAAGCCCGGGAAAAAAGCACTTCGGGCTGGTGCTCTCTCCGGGCCCTTGCCCCTGAGCCTGGGGGCCAGGCAGGGGGAACACACTCCCAGGCCAAGGCAGAACGACATGCACACGTCTGTTCCTGCCCCCTGCACCGGCAGAGAGCTCGGGGGAGCCAGAGACTGCCAGGCTGCTGCTGGGCTGGCTGCCTGTGTGGGACGGGGCAGAGCCGACCTAGGGGCAAGTTGGGCCTCTTTCTCTCCCTGCTGCCCTGAGGCTGCTGAGCCAAAGAGGTCTTGGGCATCCAGCCCTTTGCTGGTCCCTTCCCTCTGACGAGGCCCTCTGAGCTCCAGCACCTTGCAGTGTGGAGACAGCCCCTGCCAGCAACCTCCTCTCCAAAGAGGCCTAAACCGAGGCCTATGCCCAGGGGAAATGCACCAGCGGGGATGATCTTGGGGTGGCGCACGGACATGTCTGGACCCAGTCGTCGCAGCCTGCCCCTTGGTGGGGCAGTACCCCCGGAGGCCAGGAAGGTCTGGGCAAGGCTGGCCAGGGGCAGGGGCCGTGCTGGGTCCTGCCCCTGGCCTGTGGGGCCTCTGAGCACAACCGGCCCTCTCCCACTGGAAGACCTCCCCGGCTGCCTCCAAAGGCCGGTTTGCAAGCGCTCCCGCCCACTGTTCCCAGCAGGCGCGCACAATGCTCCCAAGCCCGGGAGAAAAGCGCTTCGGGGTGGTGCTCTCACCGGGCCCTTGCCCCTGAGCCTGGGGGCAATGCAGGGGGAACACACCCCCAGGCCAAGGCAGAACCACATGCACACGTCTGTTCCTGCCCCCTGCAACGGCAGAGAGCTCAGGGGAGCCAGAGTCTGTCAGGCAGCTGCTGGGCTGGCCGCCTGTGTGGGAAGGGGCAGAGCCGACCTAGGGGCAAGTTGGGCCTCTTGCTCTCCCTGCTGCCCTGAGGCTGCTGGGCCAAAGACGTCTTGGGCATCCAGCCCCTTGCTGGTCCCTTCCCTCTGACGAGGCCCTCTGAGCTCAAGCACCTTGCAGTGTGGAGACAGCACCTGCCAGCAACCTCCTCTCCAAGGAGGCCTCAACCGAGGCCTAGGCCCAGGGGAAAGGCAGAAGCGGGGATGAGCCTGGGGAGGCGCCCGGCCATGTCTGGACCCAGTCCCCCCAACCTGCCCCTTGGTGGGGCAGTACCCCCGGAGGCCAGGAAGGTCTGGGCAACGCTGCCAGGGGCAGGGACACTGCTGGGTCCTGCCCCTGGCCTGTGGTGCGTCTGAGCACAACCGGCACTCTCCCGCTGGAAGACCTCCCCGTCTGCCTCCAAAGGACGTTTGCAAGCACTCCCACCCGCTGTTCCCACCAGGCACGCACAATGCTCCCAAGCCCGGGAGAAAAGCGCTTCGGGCTGGTGCTCTCTCCTTGCCCTTGCCCCTGAGCCTGGGGGCCAGGCAGGGGGAACACACTCCCAGGCCAAGGCAGAACGACATGCACACGTCTGTTCCTGCCCCCTACACCGGCAGAGAGCTCGGGGGAGCCAGAGACTGCCAGGCTGCTGCTGGGCTGGCTGCCTGGGTGGGACGGGGCAGAGCCGACCTAGGGGCAAGTTGGGCCTCTTGCTCTCCCTGCTGCCCTGAGGCTCCTGGGTCAAAGAGGTCTTGGGCATCCAGCCCTTTGCTGGTCCCTTCCCTCTGACGAGGCCCTCTGAGCTCCAGCACCTTGCAGTGTGGAGACAGCCCCTGCCAGCAACCTCCTCTCCAAAGAGGCCTAAACCGAGGCCTACGCCCAGGGGAAAGGCACCAGCGGGGATGATCCTGGGGAGGCGCACGGACATGTCTGGACCCAGTCCCCGCAGCCTGCCCCTTGGTGGGGCAGTACCCCCGGAGGCCAGGAAGGTCTGGGCAAGGCTGGCCAGGGGCAGGGGCCCTGCTGGGTCCTGACCCTGGCCTGTGGGGCCTCTGAGCACAACCGGCCCTCTCCCACTGGAAGACCTCCCCGGCTGCCTCCAAAGTCCTGTTTGCAAACACTCCCGCCCGCTGTTCACGCCAGGCTCGCACAATGCTCCCAAGCCCGGGAGAAAAGCGCTTTGGAGTGATGCTCTCTGCGGGCTCTTGCCCCTGAGCCTGGGGGCAAGGCAGGGGGAACACACTCCCAAGCCGAGGCAGAACCACATGCCCACGTCTGTTCCTGTCCCCTGTACCGGCAGAGAGCTTGGGGGAGCCAGAGTCTGTCAGGCAGCTGCTGGGTTGGCCGCATATGTGGGAAGGGGCAGAGCCGCCCTAGGGGCAAGTTGGGCCTCTTGCTCTCCCTGCTGCCCTGAGGCTGCTGGGCCAAAGACGTCTTGGGCATCCAGCCTCTTACTGGTCCCTTCCCTCTGACGAGGCCCTCTGAGCTCCAGCACCTTGCAGTGTGGAGACAGCCTCTGCCAGCAACCTCCTCTCCAAGGAGGCCTCAACCGCGGCCTAGGCCCAGGGGAAAGGCACCAGCGGGGATGAGCCAGGGGAGGCGCCCGAGCATGTCTGGACCCAGTCCCCGCAGCCTGCCCCTTGGTGGGGCAGTACCCCCGGAGGCCAGGAAGGTCAGGGCAAGGCTGGCCAGGGGCAGGGGCCCTGCTGGGTCCTGCCCATGGCCTGTGGGGCCTCTGAGCACAACCGGCCCTCTCCCACTGGAAGACCTCCCCGGCTGCCTCCAAAGGCCGGTTTGCAAGCGCTCCCGCCCACTGTTCCCAGCAGGCGCGCACAATGCTCCCAAGCCCGGGAGAAAAGCGCTTCGGGGTGGTGCTCTCACCGGGCCTTTGCCCCTGAGCCTGGGGGCAATGCAGGGGGAACACACCCCCAGGCCAAGGCAGAACCACATGCACACGTCTGTTCCTGCCCCCTGCAACGGCAGAGAGCTCAGGGGAGCCAGAGTCTGTCAGGCAGCTGCTGGGCTGGCCGCCTGTGTGGGAAGGGGCAGAGCCGACATAGGGGCAAGTTGGGCCTCTTGCTCACCCTGCTGCCCTGAGGCTGCTGGGCCAAAGAGGTCTTGGGCATCCAGCCCCTTGCTGGTCCCTTCCCTCTGACGAGGCCCTCTGAGCTCCAGCACCTTGCAGTGTGGAGACAGCCCCTGCCAGCAACCTCCTCTCCAAGGAGGCCTCAACCGAGGCCTAGGCCCAGGGGAAAGGCACCAGCGGGGATGAGACTGGGGAGGCGCCCGGGCATGTCTGGACCCAGTCCCCGCAGCCTGCCCCTTGGTGGGGCTGTAACTCCGGAGGCAGGAAGGTCTGGGCAAGGCTGGCCACGGGCAGGGGCCCTGCTGGGTCCTGCCCCTGGCCTGTGGGGCCTCTGAGCACAACCGGCCCTCTCCCACTGGAAGACCTCCCCGGCTGCCTCCAAAGGCCGGTTTGCGAGCACTCCCGCCCACTGTTCCCACCAAGCACGCAAAATGCTCCCAAGCCCGGGAGAAAAGCGCTTCGGGGTGGTGCTCTCTCCGGGCCCTTGCCCCTGAGCCTGGGGGCCAGGCAGGGGGAACACACTCACAGGCCAAGGCAGAACGACATGCACACGTCTGTTCCTGCCCCCTACACCGGCAGAGAGCTCGGGGGAGCCAGAGACTGCCAGGCTGCTGCTGGGCTGGCTGCCTGTGTGGGAAGGGGCAGAGCCGACCTAGGGGCAATTTGGGCCTCTTGCTCTCCCTGCTGCCCTGAGGCTGCTGGGCGAAAGAGGTCTTGGGCATCCAGCCCCTTGCTGGTCCCTTCCATCTGACGAGGCCCTCTGAACTCCAGCACCTTGCAGTGTGGAGACAGCCCCTGCCAGCAACCTCCTCTCCAAGGAGGCCTAAACCGAGGCCTAGGCCCAGGGGAAAGGCACCAGCGGGGATGAGCCTGGGGAGGCGCCCGGGCATGTCTGGACCCAGTCCCCGCAGCCTGCCCCTTGGTGGGGCAGTAACTCCGGAGGCCAGGAAGTTCTGGGAAAGGTTGGCCAGGGGCAGGGGACCTGCTGGGTCCTGCCCCTGGCCTGTGGGGCCTCTGAGCACATCCGGCCCTCTCCCGCTGAAGACCTCCCCGGCTGCCTCCAAAGGCCGGTTTGCCAACACTCACGCCCACTGTTCCCACCAGGCGCGCACAATGCTCCCAAGCCCGGGAGAAAAGCGCTTCGGGGTGGTGCTCTCACCGGGCCCTTGCCCCTGAGCCTGGGGGCAATGCAGGGGGAACACACTCCCAGGCCAAGGCAGAACCACATGCACACGTCTGTTCCTGCCCCCTGCACCGGCAGAGAGCTCAGGGGAGCCAGAGTCTGTCAGGCAGCTGCTGGGCTGGCCGCCTGTGTGTGAAGGGGCAGAGCCGACCTAGGGGCGAGTTGGGCCTCTTGCTCTCCCTGCTGCCCTGAGGCTGCTGGGCCAAAGCGGTCTTGGTCATCCAGCCCCTTGCTGGTCCCTTCCCTCTGACGAGGCCCTCTGAGCTCCAGCACCTTGCAGTGTGGAGACAGCCCCTGCCAGCAACCTTCTCTCCAAGGAGTCCTCAACCGAGGCCTAGGCCCAGGGGAAAGGCACCAGCGGGGATGAGCCTGGGGAGGCGCCCGGGCATGTCTGGACCCAGTCCCCGCAGCCTGCCCCTTGTGGGGCAGTACCCCCGGAGGCCAGGAAGCTCTGGGCAAGGCTGGCCAGTGGCAGGCCCCCTGCTGGGTCCTGCCCCTGGCCTCTGGGGCCTCTGAGCACAACCGGCCCTCTCCCACTGGAAGACCTCCCCGGCTGTCTCCAAAGGCCGGTTTGCAACACTCCCGCCCGCTGTTCCCGCCAGGCACGCACAATGCTCCCAAGCCCGGGAGAAAAGCACTTCGGGGTGTTGCTCTCTCCGGGCCCTTGCCCCTGAGCCTGGCGGCCAGGCAGTGGGTCCACACTCCCAGACCAAGGCAGAACCACATGCACACGTCTGTTCCTGACCCCTGCACCGGCAGAGAGCTCGGGGGAGCCAGAGTCTGTCAGGCAGCTGCTGGGCTGGCCGCCTGTGTGGGAAGGGGCAGAGCCGACCTAGGGGCAAGTTGGGCCTCTTGCTCTCCCTGCTGCCCTGAGGCTGCTGGGCCAAAGAGGTCTTGGGCATCCAGCCCCTTGCTGGTCCCTTCCCTCTGACGAGGCCCTCTGAGCTCCAGCACCTTGCAGTGTGGAGACAGCCCCTGCCAGCAACCTCCTCTCCAAAGAGGCCTCACCCGAGGCCTACGCCCAGGGGAAAGGCACCAGCGGGGATGATCCTGGGGAAGCGCACGGACATGTCTGGACCCAGTCCCCACAGCCTGCCCCTTGGTGGGGCAGTACCCCCGGAGGCCAGGAAGGTCTGGGCAAGGCTGGCCAGGGGCACGGGCCCTGCTGCGTCCTGCCCCTGGCCTGTGGGGCCTCTGAGCACAACCGGCCCTCTCCCACTGGAAGACCTCCCCGGCTGCCTCCAAAGGCCGGTTTGCAAGCGCTCCCTCCAACTGTTCCCAGCAGGCGTGCACAATGCTCCCAAGCCCGGGAGAAAAGCGCTTCAGGTTCGTGCTCTCTCCGGGCCCTTGCCCCTGAACCCGGGGGCAAGGCAGGGTGTCCACACTCCCAGGCCAAGGCAGAACCACATGCACACGACTGATCTGCCCCCTGCACCGGCAGAGAGCTCGGCAGAGCCAGAGTCTGTCAGGCAGCTGCTGGGCTGGCCGCCTGTGTGGGAAGGGGCAGAGCCGACCTAGGGGCAAGTTGGGCCTCTTGCTCTCCCTGCTGCCCTGAGGCTGCTGGGCCAAAGAGGTCTTGGGCATCCAGCCCCTTGCTGGTCCCTTCCCTCTGATGAGGCCCTCTGAGCTCCAGCACCTTGCAGTGTGGAGACAGCCCCTGCCAGCAACCTCCTCTCCAAGGAGGCCTAAACCGAGGCCTAGGCCCAGGGGAAAGGCACCAGCGGGGATGAGCCTGGGGAGGCGCCCGGGCATGTCTGGACCCAGTCCCCGCAGCCTGCCCCTTGGTGGGGCAGTACCCCCGGAGGCCAGGAAGGACTTGGAAAGGCTGGCCAGGGGCAGGGGACCTGCTGGGTCCTGCCCCTGGCCTGTGGGGCCTCTGAGCACATCCGGCCCTCTCCCGCTGGAAGACCTCCCCGGCTGCCTCCAAAGGCCGGTTTGCCAACACTCCCGCCCACTGATCCCACCAGGCGCGCACAATGCTCCCAAGCCCGGGAGAAAAGCGCTTCGGGGTGGTGTTCCCACCGGGCCCTTGCCCCTGAGCCTGGGGGCAATGCAGGGGTTCCACACTCCCAGGCCAAGGCAGAACCACATGCACACGTCTGTTCCTGCCCCCTGCACCAGCAGAGAGCTCAGGGGAGCCAGAGTCTGTCAGGCAGCTGCTGGGCTGGCCGCCTGTGTGGGAAGGGGCAGAGCCGACCTAGGGGCAAGTTGGGCCTCTTGCTCTCCCTGCTGCCCTGAGGCTGCTGGGCCAAAGAGGTCTTGGGCATCCAGCCCCTTGCTGGTTCCTTCCCTCTGACGAGGCCCTCTGAGCTCCAGCACCTTGCAGTGTGGAGACAGCCCCTGCCAGCAACCTCCTCTGCAACGAGGCCTCAACCCATGCCTAGGCCCAGGGGAAAGGCACCAGCGGGGATGAGACTGGGGAGGCGCCCGGCCATGTCTGGACCCAGTCCCCGCAGTCTGCCCCTTGGTGGGGCTGTACCCCCGGAGGCAGGAAGGTCTGGGCAAGGCTGGCCAGGGGCAGGGGCCCTGCTGGGTCCTGCCCCTGGCCTGTGGGGCCTCTGAGCACATCCGGCCCTCTCCCGCTGGAAGACCTCCCCGGCTGCCTCCAAAGGCCGGTTTGCCAACACTCACGCCCACTGTTCCCACCAGGCTCGCACAATGCTCCCAAGCCCGGGAGAAAAGCGCTTCAGGGTGGTGCTTTCACCGGGCCCTTGCCCCTGAGCCTGGGGGCAATGCAGCGGGAACACACTCCCAGGCCAAGGCAGAACCACATGCACACGTCTGTTCCTGACCCCTGCACCGGCAGAGAGCTCGGGGGAGCCAGAGTCTGTCAGGCAGGTGCTGGGCTGGCCGCCTGTGTGGGAAGGGGCAGAGCCGACCTACGGGCAAGTTGGGCCTCTTGCTCTCCGTGCTGCCCTGAGGCTGCTGGGCCAAAGAGGTCTTGGGCATCCAGCCCCTTGCTGGTTCCTTCCCGCTGACGAGGCCCTCTAAGCTCCAGCACCTTGCAGTGTGGAGACAGCCCCTGCCAGCAACCTCCTCTCCAAGGAGGCCTCAACCGAGGCCTAGGCCCAGGGGAAAGGCACCAGCGGGGATGAGCCTGGGGAGGCGCCCGGCCATGTCTGGACCCAGTCCCCGCAGCCTGCCCCTTGGTGGGGCTGTACCCCCGGAGGCCAGGAAGGTCTGGGCAAGGCTGCCAGGGGCAGGGACACTGCTGGGTCCTGCCCCTGGCCTGTGGGGCCTCTGAGCACAACCGGCCCTCTCCCGCTGGAAGACCTCCCCGTCTGCCTCCAAAGGCCGGTTTGCAAGCACTCCAGCCCGCTGTTCCCGCCAGGCCCGCACAATGCTCCCAAGCCCGGGAGAAAAGCGCTTCGGGCTGGTGCTCTCTCCGGGCCCTTGCCCCTGAGCCTGGGGGCCAGGCAGGGGGAACACACTCCCAGGCCAAGGCAGAACGACATGCACACGTCTGTTCCTGCCCCCTACAGCGGCAGAGAGCTCGGGGGAGCCAGAGACTGCCAGGCTGCTGCTGGGCTGGCTGCCTGTGTGGGACGGGGCAGAGCCGACCTAGGGGCAAGTTGGGCCTCTTGCTCTCCCTGCTGCCCTGAGGCTGCTGGGTCAAAGAGGTCTTGGGCATCCAGCCCTTTGCTGGTCCCTTCCCTCTGACGAGGCCATCTGAGCTCCAGCACCTTGCAGTGTGGAGACAGCCCCTGCCAGCAACCTCCTTGCCAAAGAGGCCTCAACCGAGGCCTACTCCCAGGGGAAAGGCACCAGCGGGGATGATCCTGGGGAGGCGCACGGACATGTCTGGACCCAGTCCCCTCAGCCTGCCCCTTGGTGGGGCAGTACCCCCGGAGGCCAGGAAGGTCTGGGCAAGGCTGGCCAGGGGCACGGGCCCTGCTGCGTCCTGCCCCTGGCCTGTGGGGCCTCTGAGCACAACCGGCCCTCTCCCACTGGAAGACCTCCCCGGCTGCCTCCAAAGGCCGGTTTGCAAGCGCTCCCTCCCACTGTTCCCAGCAGGCGTGCACAATGCTCCCAAGCCCAGGAGAAAAGCGCTTCAGGGTGGTGCTCTCTCCGGGCCCTTGCCCCTGAGCCTGGGGGCAAGGCAGGGTGTCCACACTCCCAGGCCGAGGCAGAACCACATGCACACGTCTGATCTGCCCCCTGCACCGGCAGAGAGCTCAGGGGAGCCAGAGTCTGTCAGGCAGCTGCTGGGCTGGCCGCCTGTGTGGGAAGGGGCAGAGCCGACCTAGGGGCAAGTTGGGCCTCTTCCTCTCCCTGCTGCCCTGAGGCTGCTGGGCCAAAGAGGTCTTGGGCATCCAGCCCCTTGCTGGTCCCTTCCCTCTGACGAGGCCCTCTGAGCTCCAGCACCTTGCAGTGTGGAGACAGCCCCTGCCAGCAACCTCCTCTGCAACGAGGCCTCAACCGAGGCCTAGGCCCAGGGGAAAGGCACCAACGGGGATGAGCCAGTGGAGGCGCCCGGGCATGTCTGGACCCAGTCCCCGCAGCCTGCCCCTTGGTGGGGTAGTACCCCTGGAGGCCAGGAAGGTCTGGGCAAGGCTGGCCAGGGGCAGGGGCCCTGCTGGGTCCTGCCCCTGGCCTGTGGGGCCTCTGAGCACAACCGGCCCTCTCCCACTGGAAGACCTCCCCGGCTGCCTCCAAAGGCCGGTTTGCAAGCGCTCCCGCCCACTGTTCCCAGCAGGCGCGCACAATGCTCCCAACCCCGGGAGAAAAGCACTTCGGGGTGGTGCTCTCACCGGGCCCTTGCCCCTGAGCCTGGGGGCTATGCAGGGGGAACACACTCCCAGGCCAAGGCAGAACCACATGCACACGTCTGTTCCTGCCCCCTGCACTGGCAGAGAGCTCAGGGGAGCCAGAGTCTGTCAGGCAGCTGCTGGGCTGGCCGCCTGTGTGGGAACGGGCAGAGCCGACCTAGGGGCAAGTTGGGCCTCTTCCTCTCCCTGCTGCCCTGAGGCTGCTGGGCCAAAGAGGTCTTGGGCATCCAGCCCCTTGCTGGTCCCTTCCCGCTGACGAGGCCCTCTGAGCTCCAGCACCTTGCAGTGTGGAGACAGCCCCGGCCAGCAACCTCCTCTCCAAGGAGGCCTAAACCGAGGCCTATGCCCAGGGGAAAGGCACCAGCGGGGATGAGACTGGGGAGGCACCCGGGCCTGTCTGGACCCAGTCCCCGCAGCCTGCCCGTTGGTGGGGCAGTACCCCCGGAGGCCAGGAAGGTCTGAGCAAGGCTGTCCAGGGCCAGGGGCCCTGCTGGGTCCTGCCTCTGTCTTGTGGGGCCTCTGAGCACAACCGCCCGTCTCCCGCTGGAAGACATCCCCGGCTGCCTCCAAAGGCCGGTTTGCAAGCACTCCCGCCCGCTGTTCCCGCCAGACACGCACAATGCTCCCAAGCCCGGGAGAAAACCGCTTCGGGGTGGTGCTCTCTCCGGGCCCTTGCCCCTGAGCCTGGGGGCCAGGCAGGAGTTCCACACTCCCAGGCCAAGTCAGAACCACATGCACACGTCTGTTGCTGCCCCCTGCACCGGCAGAGAGCTTGGGGGAGCCAGAGTCTGCCAGGCAGCTGCTGGGCTCTCTGCCTGTGTGGGAAGGGGCAGAGCCGACCTAGGGGCAAGTTGGGCCTCTTGCTCTCCCTGCTGCCCTGAGGCTGCTGGGCCAAAGAGGTCTTAGGCATCCAGCCCTTTGCTGGTCCCTTCCCTCTGACGAGGCCCTCTGAGTTCCAGCACCTCGCAGTGTGGAGACAGCCCCTGCCACAAACCTCCTCTCCAAGGAGGCCTCAACCGAGGCCTAGGCCCAGGGGAAAGGCACCAGCGGGGATGAGCCTGGGGATGCGCCCGGGCATGTCTGGACCCAGTCCCGGCAATCTGCCCCTTGGTGGCACTGTACCCCCAGAGGCCAGGAAGGTCTGGGCAAGGCTGCCAGGGGCAGGGGCCCTCCTGGGTCCTGCCCCTGGCCTGTGGGGCCTCTGAGCACAACCGGCCCTCTCCCACTGGAAGACCTCCCCGGCTGCCTCCAAAGGCCGGTTTGCAAGCACTCCCGCCTACTGTTCCCAGCAGGCGCGCACAATGCTCCCAAGCCCGGGAGAAAAGCGCTTCGGGGTGGTGCGCTCTCCGGGCCCTTGCCCCTGAGCTGGGGGCCAGGCAGGTGGTCCACACTCCCTGACCAAGGCAGAACCACATGCACACGTCTGTTCCTGCCCCCTGCACAGGCGGAGAGCTCGGGGTAGCCAGAGTCTGTCAGGCAGCTGCTGGGCTGGCCGCCTGTGTGGGAAGGGGCAGAGCCGCCCTAGGGGCAAGTTGGGCCTCTTGCTCTCCCTGCTGCCCTGAGGCTGCTGGGCCAAAGAGGTCTTGGGCATCCAGCCCCTTTCTGGGCCCTTCCCTCTGACGAGGCCCTCTGAGCTCCAGCACCTTGCAGTGTGGAGACAGCCCCTGCCAGCAACCTCCTCTCCAAGGAGGCCTCAACCAAGGCCTAGGCCCAGGGGAAAGGCACCAGCGGGGATGAGCCAGGGGAGGCGCCCGAGCATGTCTGGACCCAGTCCCCGCAGCCTGCCCCTTCGTGGGGCAGTACCCCCGGAGGCCAGGAAGGTCTGGGCAAGGCTGGCCAGGGGCAGGGGCCCTGCTGGGTCCGGCCCCTGGCCTGTGGGGCCTCTGAGCACAACCGGCCCTCTCCCACTGGAAGACCTCCCCGGCTGCCTCAACTGGCCGGTTTGCAAGCCCTCATGCTCGCTGTTCCCACCAGCCGCGCACAATGCTCCCTAGCCCGGGAGAAAAGCATTTTTGGGTGGTGCTCACTCCGGGCCCTTGGAAGACCTCCCTGGCTGCCTCCAAGGCCGGTTTGCAAGCACTTCTGCCTGCTGTTCCCGCCACACGCGCACAATGCTCCCAAGCCCGGGAGAAAAGCGTTTCGGGGTGGTGTTCTCTCTGGGCCAAAGAAAGACCTCCCGGGCTGCCCCCAAAGGCCGGTTTGCAAGCACTCCCACTCGCTGTTCCCGCCATCCGTGCAAATGCTCCAAGCCCAGGAGAAAAGCGCTTCGGGGTGGTGCTCTCTCCCGGCCCTTGGAAGACCTCCCCGGCTGCCTCCAAAGGCTGGTTTTCAAGAACTCCCTCCCGCTGTCCCGCCAGCCGCACACAATGCTCCCAATCATGGGAGAAAAGCGCTTCGGGGTGGTGATCTCTCCGGGCCCTTGGAAGACCTCCCTGGCTGCCTCCAAAGGCGGGTTTGCAAGCACTCAGCCCGCTGTTCCCGCCCGCCGCGCACAATGCTCCCAAGCCCGGGAGAAAAGCGCTTCGGGGTGGTGCTCTCTCCCGGCCCTTGGAAGACCTCCCCGGCTGCCTCCAAAGGCCGGTTTGCAAGCACTCAATCCCGCTGTTCCCGCCAGCCACGCACAATGCTCCCAAGCCCGGGAGAAAAGCGCTTCGGGGTGGTGCTCTCTCCCGGCCCTTGGAAGACCTCCCCGGCTCCCTCCAAAGGCTGGTTTTCAAGAACTCCCTCCCGCTGACCCGCCAGCCGCACACAGTGCTCCCAAGCCCGGGAGAAAAGCATTTTGGGGTGGTGCTCTCTCCGGGCCCTTGGAAGACCTCCCCCGCTGCCTACAAAGGCCGGTTTGCAAGCACTCATGTCCGCTGTTCTCGACAGCCGAGCACAATGCTCCCAATTCCGGGAGAAAAGTGCTTCGGGATGGTGCTCTCTCCGGGCACTTGGAAGACCTCCCCGGCTGCCTCCAAGGGCCGGTTTGCAAGCACCCCGCCCGCTCTTCCCGCCAGCCTCGCACAATGCTCCCAAGACCGGGAGAAAAGCACTTCGGGGTGGTGCTCTCACCGGGCGCTTGCCCCTGAGCCTGGGGGCAATGCAGGGGGAACACACTCCCAGGCCAAGGCAGAACCACATGCACACGTCTGTTCCTGCCCCCTGCACCGGCAGAGAGCTCAGGGGAGCCAGAGTCTGTCATGCAGCTGCTGGGCTGGCCGCCTGTGTGGGAAGGGGCAGAGCCGACCTAGGGGCAAGTTGGGCCTCTTGCTCTCCCTGCTGCCCTGAGGCTGCTGGGCCAAAGAGGTCTTGGGCATCCAGCCCCTTGCTGGTCCCTTCCCTCTGACGAGGCCCTCTGAGCTCCAGCACCTTGCAGTGTGGAGACAGCCCCTGCCAGCAACCTCCTCTCCAAGGAGGCCTCAACCGAGGCCTAGGCCCAGGGGAAAGGCACCAGCGGGGATGAGACTGGGGAGGCGCCCAGGCATGTCTGGACCCAGTCCCCGCAGCCTGCCCCTTGGTGGGGTTGTAACCCCGGAGGCAGGAAGGTCTGGGCAAGGCTGGCCAGGGGCAGGGGCCCTGCTGGGTCCTGCCCCTGGCCTGTGGGGCCTCTGAGCACAACCGGCCCTCTCCCACTGGAAGACCTCCCCGGCTGCCTCCAAAGGCCGGTTTGCGAGCACTCCCGCCCACTGTTCCCACCAAGCACGCAAAATGCTCCCAAGCCCGGGAGAAAAGCGCTTCGGGGTGGTGCTCTCACCGGGCCCTTGCCCCTGAGCCTGGGGGCAATGCAGGGGGAACACACTCCCAGGCCAAGGCAGAACCACATGCACACGTCTGTTCCTGCCCCCTGCACCGGCAGAGAGCTCAGGGGAGCCAGAGTCTGTCAGGCAGCTGCTGGGCTGGCCGCCTGTGTGGGAAGGGGCAGAGCCGACCTAGGGGCGAGTTGGGCCTCTTGCTCTCCCTGCTGCCCTGAGGCTGCTGGGCCAAAGAGGTCTTGGGCATCCAGCCCCTTGCTGGTCCCTTCCCTCTGACGAGGCCCTCTGAGCTCCAGCACCTTGCAGTGTGGAGACAGCCCCTGCCAGCAACCTCCTCTCCAAGGAGGCCTCAACCGAGGCCTAGGCCCAGGGGAAAGGCACCAGCGGGGATGAGCCTGGGGAGGCGCCCGGGCATGTCTGGACCCAGTCCCCGTAGCCTGCCCCTTGGTGGGGCAGTACCCCCGGAGGCCAGGAAGGTCTGGGCAAGTCTGGCCAGGGGCAGGGGCCCTGCTGGGTCCTGCCCCTGGCCTCTGGGGCCTCTGAGCACAACCGGCCCTCTCCCACTGGAAGACCTCCCCGGCTGCCTCCAAAGGCCGGTTTGCAAGCACTCCCGCCCGCTCTTCCCGCCAGCCTCGCACAATGCTCCCAAGACCAGGAGAAAAGTGCTTCGGGGTGGTGTTCTCTCCCGGCCCTTGGAAGACCTCCCAGGCTGTCCCCAAAGGCCGGTTTGCAAGCACTCCCACTCGCTGTTCCCGCCAGCCACGCACAATCCTCCAAAACCCCGGAGAAAAGCGCTTCGGGGTGGTGTTCTCTCCGTGCCCATGGAAGACGTCCCGGGGTGCCCCCAAAGGCCGGTTTGGAAGCACTCCCACTCGCTGTTCCTGCCATCCGCGCAAATGTTCCAAGCCCGGGAGAAAAGCGCTTCTGGGTGGTGCTCTCTCCTGGCCCTTGGAAGACCTCCCCGGCTGCCTCCAAAGGCCGGTTTGCAAGCACTCCCGCCCGCTGTTCCCACCAGCCACGCACAATGCTCCCAAGCCCGGGAGAAAAGCATTTTGGGGTGGTGCTCACAACGGGCCCTGGAAGACCTCCCCGGCTGCCTCCAAAGGACGGTTTTCAAGCACTCCTGCCTGCTGTTCCCGCCACCCGCGCACAATGCTCCCAAGCCCGGGAGAAAAGCGCTTCGGGGTGGTGCTCTCTACAGGCCCTTGGAAGACCTCCCCGGCTGCCTCCAAAGGCCGGTTTGCAAGGACTCCTTCCTGCTGTTCCCGCCAGCCACGCACAATGCTCCCAAGCCCGGGAGAAAAGCATTTTGGGGTGGTGCTCACTCCGGGCCCTTGGAAGACCTCCCCGGCTGCCTCCAAAGGCCAGTTTGCAAGCACTCCTGCCTGCTGTTCCCGCCAGCCGCGCACAATGCTCCCAAGCCCGGGAGAAAAGCGCTTCAGGGTGGTGCTCTCTCCGGGAACTTTCAAGACCTCCCCGGCTGCCTCCAAAGGCAGGTTTGTAAGTACTCATTCCCGCTGCTTCCGCCAGCCACGCACAATGCTCCGAAGCCCGGGAGAAAAGCATTTTGGGGTGGTGATCAGTCCGGGCCCTTGGAAGACCTCCCCGGCTGCCCCCAAAGGCCGGTTTGGAAGCACTCCCACTCGCTGTTCCCGCCATCCGCGCAAATGTTCCAAGCCCGGGAGAAAAGCGCTTCGGGGTGGTGCTCTCTCCGGGCCCTTGGAAGACGTTCCTGGCTGCCTCCAAAGGCCGGTTTGCAAGCACTCATGCCCGTTATTCCCACAAGCTGCGCACAATGCTCCCAAGCCCGGGAGAAAAGCATTTTGGGGTGGTGCTCACTCCGGGCCCTTGAAAGACCTCCCCGGCTGCCTCCAAAGGCCAGTTTGCAAGCACTCCTGCCTGCTGTTCCCGCCAGTCGCGCACAATGCTCCCAAGCCTAGGAGAAAAGCGCTTCGGAGTGGTGCTCTCTCCGGGCACTTTCAAGACCTCCCCGGCTGCCTCCAAAGGCCGGTTTGTAAGCACTCATGTCCGCTGTTCCCGACAGCCGCACACAATGTTCCAAAATCCCGGAGAAAAGCGCTTCGGGGTGGTGCTCTCTCCGGGCCCTTGGAAGACTTCTCTGGCTGCCTCCAAAGGCCGGTTTGCAAGAATTCCCTCCCGCTGTTCCACCAGCCGCTCACAATGCTCCAAAACCCGAGAGAAAAGCGCTTCGAGGTGGTGTTCTCTCCGGGCCCTTGGAAGACCTCCCCGGCTGCCTCCAAAGGCCGGTTTGCAAGCACTCCTGCCTGCTGTTCCCGGCACCCGAGCACAATGCACCCAAGCCCGGGAGAAAAGCGCTTCGGGGTGGTGCTCTCTCCGGGCCTTTGGAAGACCTCCCCGGCTGCCTCCAAAGGCCGGTTTGCAAGGACTCCTTCCTGCTGTTCCCGCCAGGCACGCACAATGCTCCCAATCCCGGGAGAAAAGTGCTTCGGGATGGTGCTCTCTCCGGGCCCTTGGAAGACCTCCCCGGCTACCTCCAAAGGCGGGTTTGCAAGTACTCATTCCCGCTGTTCCCGCCAGCTGCGCACAATGCTCCCAAGCCCGGGAGAAAAGCATTTTGGGGTGGTGCTCTCTCCGGGCCCTTGGAAGACCACCCCGGCTGCCTCAAAAGGCCGGTTTGCAAGCACTCAGGCCCGCTGTTCCCGCCAGCCGCGTACAATGCTCCCTAGCCCGGGAGAAAAGCATTTTAGGGTGGTGCTCACTCCGGGCCCTTGAAAGACCTGCCCGTCTGCCTCCAAAGTCCGGTTTGCAAGAACTCATGCCCGCTGTTCCCGCCAGCCGCGCACAATGCTCCCAAGACCGGTAGAAATGCGCTTCGGGGTGGTGTTCTCTCCGTGCCCATGGAGGACCTCCCCGGCTGCCCCCAAAGGCCGGTTTGCAATCACTCCCACTCACTGTTCCGGCCAGCCACGCACATGCTCCAAAACACGGGAGAGAAGTGCTTTGGGGTGGTGCTCTCTCCCGGCCCTTGGAAGACTTCCCCGGCTGCCTCCAAAGGCCGGTTTGCAAGAACTCCCTCCCGCTGTCCCGCCAGCCGCACACAATGCTCCCAATCACGGGAGAAAAGCGCTTCGTGGTGGTGCTCTCTCAGGGCCCTTTGAAGACCTCCCCGGCTGCCTCCAATGGCCGGTATGCAAGCACTCATGCCCGCTGTTCCCACCAGCCGTGTAGAATGCTCCCAAGCACGGGAGAAAAGCATTTTGGGGTGGTGCTCACTCCTTGCCCTTGGAAGACCTCCGCGCCTGCCTCCAAAGGCCGGTTTGCAAGCACTCCTGCCTGCTGTTCCCGCCACCCGCGCACACTGCTCCCAAGCCCGGGAGAAAAGCGCATCGGGGTGGTGTTCTCTCCGGGCCCATGGAGGACCTCCCAGGCTGAAACCAAAGGCCGCTTTGCAAGCATTCCCACTAGCTGTTCCCACCAGGCGCGCACAATGCTCCCAAGCCCGGGAGAAAAGCGCTTCGGGGTGGTGCTCTCACCGGGCCCTTGCCCCTGAGCCTGGGGGCAATGCAGGGGGAACACACTCCCAGGCCAAGGCAGAACCACATGCACACGTCTGTTCCTGCCCCCTGCACCGGCAGAGAGCTCAGGGGAGCCAGAGTCTGTCAGGCAGCTGCTGGGCTGGCCGCCTGTGTGGGAAGGGGCAGAGCCGACCTAGGGGCAAGTTGGGCCTCTTGCTCTCCCTGCTGCCCTGAGGCTGCTGGGCCAAAGAGGTCTTGGGCATCCAGCCCCTTGCTGGTCCCTTCCCTCTGACGAGGCCCTCTGAGCTCCAGCACCTTGCAGTGTGGAGACAGCCCCTGCCAGCAACCTCCTCTCCAAGGAGGCCTCAACCGAGGCCTAGGCCCAGGGGAAAGGCACCAGCGGGGATGAGCCTGGGGAGGCGCCCGGGCATGTCTGGACCCAGTACCCGCAGCCTGCCCCTTGGTGGGGCAGTACCCCCGGAGGCCAGGAAGGTCTGGGCAAGGCTGGCCAGGGGCAGGCGCCCTGCTGGGTCCTGCCCCTGGCCTGTGGGGCCTCTGAGCACTACCGGCCCTCTCCCACTGGAAGACCTCCCCGGCTGCCTCCAAAGGCCGGTTTGCAACACTCCCGCCCGCTGTTCCCGCCAGGCACGCACAATGCTCCCAAGACCGGGAGAAAAGCACTTCGGGGTGTTGCTCTCTCCGATCCCTTGCCCCTGAGCCTGGGGGCCAGGCAGTGGGTCCACACTCCCAGACCAAGGCAGAACCACATGCACACGTCTGTTCCTGACCCCTGCACTGGCAGAGAGCTCGGGGGAGCCAGAGTCTGCCAGGCAGCTGCTGGGCTCTCTGCCTGTGTGGGAAGGGGCAGAGCCGACCTAGGGGCAAGTTGGGCCTCTTGCTCTCCCTGCTGCCCTGAGGCTGCTGGGCCAAAGAGGTCTTAGGCATCCAGCCCTTTGCTGGTCCCTTCCCTCTGACGAGGCCCTCTGAGTTCCAGCACCTCGCAGTGTGGAGACAGCCCCTGCCACAAACCTCCTCTCCAAGGAGGCCTCAACCGAGGCCTAGGCCCAGGGGAAAGGCACCAGCGGGGATGAGCCTGGGGATGCGCCCGGGCATGTCTGGACCCAGTCCCGGCAATCTGCCCCTTGGTGGCACTGTACCCCCAGAGGCCAGGAAGGTCTGGGCAAGGCTGCCAGGGGCAGGGGCCCTCCTGGGTCCTGCCCCTGGCCTGTGGGGCCTCTGAGCACAACCGGCCCTCTCCCACTGGAAGACCTCCCCGGCTGCCTCCAAAGGCCGGTTTGCAAGCACTCCCGCCTACTGTTCCCAGCAGGCGCGCACAATGCTCCCAAGCCCGGGAGAAAAGCGCTTCGGGGTGGTGCTCTCTCCGGGCCCTTGCCCCTGAGCTGGGGGCCAGGCAGGTGGTCCACACTCCCTGACCAAGGCAGAACCACATGCACACGTCTGTTCCTGCCCCCTGCACAGGCGGAGAGCTCGGGGTAGCCAGAGTCTGTCAGGCAGCTGCTGGGCTGGCCGCCTGTGTGGGAAGGGGCAGAGCCGCCCTAGGGGCAAGTTGGGCCTCTTGCTCTCCCTGCTGCCCTGAGGCTGCTGGGCCAAAGAGGTCTTGGGCATCCAGCCCCTTTCTGGGCCCTTCCCTCTGACGAGGCCCTCTGAGCTCCAGCACCTTGCAGTGTGGAGACAGCCCCTGCCAGCAACCTCCTCTCCAAGGAGGCCTCAACCAAGGCCTAGGCCCAGGGGAAAGGCACCAGCGGGGATGAGCCAGGGGAGGCGCCCGAGCATGTCTGGACCCAGTCCCCGCAGCCTGCCCCTTCGTGGGGCAGTACCCCCGGAGGCCAGGAAGGTCTGGGCAAGGCTGGCCAGGGGCAGGGGCCCTGCTGGGTCCGGCCCCTGGCCTGTGGGGCCTCTGAGCACAACCGGCCCTCTCCCACTGGAAGACCTCCCCGGCTGCCTCAACTGGCAGGTTTGCAAGCCCTCATGCTCGCTGTTCCCACCAGCCGCGCACAATGCTCCCTAGCCCGGGAGAAAAGCATTTTTGGGTGGTGCTCACTCCGGGCCCTTGGAAGACCTCCCTGGCTGCCTCCAAGGCCGGTTTGCAAGCACTTCTGCCTGCTGTTCCCGCCACACGCGCACAATGCTCCCAAGCCCGGGAGAAAAGCGTTTCGGGGTGGTGTTCTCTCTGGGCCAAAGAAAGACCTCCCGGGCTGCCCCCAAAGGCCGGTTTGCAAGCACTCCCACTCGCTGTTCCCGCCATCCGTGCAAATGCTCCAAGCCCAGGAGAAAAGCGCTTCGGGGTGGTGCTCTCTCCCGGCCCTTGGAAGACCTCCCCGGCTGCCTCCAAAGGCTGGTTTTCAAGAACTCCCTCCCGCTGTCCCGCCAGCCGCACACAATGCTCCCAATCATGGGAGAAAAGCGCTTCGGGGTGGTGATCTCTCCGGGCCCTTGGAAGACCTCCCTGGCTGCCTCCAAAGGCGGGTTTGCAAGCACTCAGCCCGCTGTTCCCGCCCGCCGCGCACAATGCTCCCAAGCCCGGGAGAAAAGCGCTTCGGGGTGGTGCTCTCTCCCGGCCCTTGGAAGACCTCCCCGGCTGCCTCCAAAGGCCGGTTTGCAAGCACTCAATCCCGCTGTTCCCGCCAGCCACGCACAATGCTCCCAAGCCCGGGAGAAAAGCGCTTCGGGGTGGTGCTCTCACCGGGCCCTTGCCCCTGAGCCTGGGGGCAATGCAGGGGGAACACACTCCCAGGCCAAGGCAGAACCACATGCACACGTCTGTTCCTGCCCCCTGCACCGGCAGAGAGCTCAGGGGAGCCAGAGTCTGTCATGCAGCTGCTGGGCTGGCCGCCTGTGTGGGAAGGGGCAGAGCCGACCTAGGGGCAAGTTGGGCCTCTTGCTCTCCCTGCTGCCCTGAGGCTGCTGGGCCAAAGAGGTCTTGGGCATCCAGCCCCTTGCTGGTCCCTTCCCTCTGACGAGGCCCTCTGAGCTCCAGCACCTTGCAGTGTGGAGACAGCCCCTGCCAGCAACCTCCTCTCCAAGGAGGCCTCAACCGAGGCCTAGGCCCAGGGGAAAGGCACCAGCGGGGATGAGACTGGGGAGGCGCCCAGGCATGTCTGGACCCAGTCCCCGCAGCCTGCCCCTTGGTGGGGTTGTAACCCCGGAGGCAGGAAGGTCTGGGCAAGGCTGGCCAGGGGCAGGGGCCCTGCTGGGTCCTGCCCCTGGCCTGTGGGGCCTCTGAGCACAACCGGCCCTCTCCCACTGGAAGACCTCCCCGGCTGCCTCCAAAGGCCGGTTTGCGAGCACTCCCGCCCACTGTTCCCACCAAGCACGCAAAATGCTCCCAAGCCCGGGAGAAAAGCGCTTCGGGGTGGTGCTCTCACCGGGCCCTTGCCCCTGAGCCTGGGGGCAATGCAGGGGGAACACACTCCCAGGCCAAGGCAGAACCACATGCACACGTCTGTTCCTGCCCCCTGCACCGGCAGAGAGCTCAGGGGAGCCAGAGTCTGTCAGGCAGCTGCTGGGCTGGCCGCCTGTGTGGGAAGGGGCAGAGCCGACCTAGGGGCGAGTTGGGCCTCTTGCTCTCCCTGCTGCCCTGAGGCTGCTGGGCCAAAGAGGTCTTGGGCATCCAGCCCCTTGCTGGTCCCTTCCCTCTGACGAGGCCCTCTGAGCTCCAGCACCTTGCAGTGTGGAGACAGCCCCTGCCAGCAACCTCCTCTCCAAGGAGGCCTCAACCGAGGCCTAGGCCCAGGGGAAAGGCACCAGCGGGGATGAGCCTGGGGAGGCGCCCGGGCATGTCTGGACCCAGTCCCCGTAGCCTGCCCCTTGGTGGGGCAGTACCCCCGGAGGCCAGGAAGGTCTGGGCAAGTCTGGCCAGGGGCAGGGGCCCTGCTGGGTCCTGCCCCTGGCCTCTGGGGCCTCTGAGCACAACCGGCCCTCTCCCACTGGAAGACCTCCCCGGCTGCCTCCAAAGGCCGGTTTGCAAGCACTCCCGCCCGCTCTTCCCGCCAGCCTCGCACAATGCTCCCAAGACCAGGAGAAAAGTGCTTCGGGGTGGTGTTCTCTCCCGGCCCTTGGAAGACCTCCCAGGCTGTCCCCAAAGGCCGGTTTGCAAGCACTCCCACTCGCTGTTCCCGCCAGCCACGCACAATCCTCCAAAACCCCGGAGAAAAGCGCTTCGGGGTGGTGTTCTCTCCGTGCCCATGGAAGACGTCCCGGGGTGCCCCCAAAGGCCGGTTTGGAAGCACTCCCACTCGCTGTTCCTGCCATCCGCGCAAATGTTCCAAGCCCGGGAGAAAAGCGCTTCTGGGTGGTGCTCTCTCCTGGCCCTTGGAAGACCTCCCCGGCTGCCTCCAAAGGCCGGTTTGCAAGCACTCCCGCCCGCTGTTCCCACCAGCCACGCACAATGCTCCCAAGCCCGGGAGAAAAGCATTTTGGGGTGGTGCTCACAACGGGCCCTGGAAGACCTCCCCGGCTGCCTCCAAAGGACGGTTTTCAAGCACTCCTGCCTGCTGTTCCCGCCACCCGCGCACAATGCTCCCAAGCCCGGGAGAAAAGCGCTTCGGGGTGGTGCTCTCTACAGGCCCTTGGAAGACCTCCCCGGCTGCCTCCAAAGG
The DNA here is from genome assembly GCF_033118175.1 of Dama dama. NCBI lineage: Eukaryota > Metazoa > Chordata > Mammalia > Artiodactyla > Cervidae > Dama > Dama dama. The sequence continues at coordinate 4,618,583 of NC_083712.1, read as the reverse complement.
CCGGTTTGCAAGGACTCCTTCCTGCTGTTCCCGCCAGCCACGCACAATGCTCCCAAGCCCGGGAGAAAAGCATTTTGGGGTGGTGCTCACTCCGGGCCCTTGGAAGACCTCCCCGGCTGCCTCCAAAGGCCAGTTTGCAAGCACTCCTGCCTGCTGTTCCCGCCAGCCGCGCACAATGCTCCCAAGCCCGGGAGAAAAGCGCTTCAGGGTGGTGCTCTCTCCGGGCACTTTCAAGACCTCCACGGCTGCCTCCAAAGGCAGGTTTGTAAGTACTCATTCCCGCTGCTTCCGCCAGCCACGCACAATGCTCCGAAGCCCGGGAGAAAAGCATTTTGGGGTGGTGATCAGTCCGGGCCCTTGGAAGACCTCCCCGGCTGCCCCCAAAGGCCGGTTTGGAAGCACTCCCACTCGCTGTTCCCGCCATCCGCGCAAATGTTCCAAGCCCGGGAGAAAAGCGCTTCGGGGTGGTGCTCTCTCCGGGCCCTTGGAAGACGTTCCTGGCTGCCTCCAAAGGCCGGTTTGCAAGCACTCATGCCCGTTATTCCCACAAGCTGCGCACAATGCTCCCAAGCCCGGGAGAAAAGCATTTTGGGGTGGTGCTCACTCCGGGCCCTTGAAAGACCTCCCCGGCTGCCTCCAAAGGCCAGTTTGCAAGCACTCCTGCCTGCTGTTCCCGCCAGTCGCGCACAATGCTCCCAAGCCTAGGAGAAAAGCGCTTCGGAGTGGTGCTCTCTCCGGGCACTTTCAAGACCTCCCCGGCTGCCTCCAAAGGCCGGTTTGTAAGCACTCATGTCCGCTGTTCCCGACAGCCGCACACAATGTTCCAAAATCCCGGAGAAAAGCGCTTCGGGGTGGTGCTCTCTCCGGGCCCTTGGAAGACTTCTCTGGCTGCCTCCAAAGGCCGGTTTGCAAGAATTCCCTCCCGCTGTTCCACCAGCCGCTCACAATGCTCCAAAACCCGAGAGAAAAGCGCTTCGAGGTGGTGTTCTCTCCGGGCCCTTGGAAGACCTCCCCGGCTGCCTCCAAAGGCCGGTTTGCAAGCACTCCTGCCTGCTGTTCCCGGCACCCGAGCACAATGCACCCAAGCCCGGGAGAAAAGCGCTTCGGGGTGGTGCTCTCTCCGGGCCTTTGGAAGACCTCCCCGGCTGCCTCCAAAGGCCGGTTTGCAAGGACTCCTTCCTGCTGTTCCCGCCAGGCACGCACAATGCTCCCAATCCCGGGAGAAAAGTGCTTCGGGATGGTGCTCTCTCCGGGCCCTTGGAAGACCTCCCCGGCTACCTCCAAAGGCGGGTTTGCAAGTACTCATTCCCGCTGTTCCCGCCAGCTGCGCACAATGCTCCCAAGCCCGGGAGAAAAGCATTTTGGGGTGGTGCTCTCTCCGGGCCCTTGGAAGACCACCCCGGCTGCCTCAAAAGGCCGGTTTGCAAGCACTCAGGCCCGCTGTTCCCGCCAGCCGCGTACAATGCTCCCTAGCCCGGGAGAAAAGCATTTTAGGGTGGTGCTCACTCCGGGCCCTTGAAAGACCTGCCCGTCTGCCTCCAAAGTCCGGTTTGCAAGAACTCATGCCCGCTGTTCCCGCCAGCCGCGCACAATGCTCCCAAGACCGGTAGAAATGCGCTTCGGGGTGGTGTTCTCTCCGTGCCCATGGAGGACCTCCCCGGCTGCCCCCAAAGGCCGGTTTGCAATCACTCCCACTCACTGTTCCGGCCAGCCACGCACATGCTCCAAAACACGGGAGAGAAGTGCTTTGGGGTGGTGCTCTCTCCCGGCCCTTGGAAGACTTCCCCGGCTGCCTCCAAAGGCCGGTTTGCAAGAACTCCCTCCCGCTGTCCCGCCAGCCGCACACAATGCTCCCAATCACGGGAGAAAAGCGCTTCGTGGTGGTGCTCTCTCAGGGCCCTTTGAAGACCTCCCCGGCTGCCTCCAATGGCCGGTATGCAAGCACTCATGCCCGCTGTTCCCACCAGCCGTGTAGAATGCTCCCAAGCACGGGAGAAAAGCATTTTGGGGTGGTGCTCACTCCTTGCCCTTGGAAGACCTCCGCGCCTGCCTCCAAAGGCCGGTTTGCAAGCACTCCTGCCTGCTGTTCCCGCCACCCGCGCACACTGCTCCCAAGCCCGGGAGAAAAGCGCATCGGGGTGGTGTTCTCTCCGGGCCCATGGAGGACCTCCCAGGCTGAAACCAAAGGCCGCTTTGCAAGCATTCCCACTAGCTGTTCCCACCAGGCGCGCACAATGCTCCCAAGCCCGGGAGAAAAGCGCTTCGGGGTGGTGCTCTCACCGGGCCCTTGCCCCTGAGCCTGGGGGCAATGCAGGGGGAACACACTCCCAGGCCAAGGCAGAACCACATGCACACGTCTGTTCCTGCCCCCTGCACCGGCAGAGAGCTCAGGGGAGCCAGAGTCTGTCAGGCAGCTGCTGGGCTGGCCGCCTGTGTGGGAAGGGGCAGAGCCGACCTAGGGGCAAGTTGGGCCTCTTGCTCTCCCTGCTGCCCTGAGGCTGCTGGGCCAAAGAGGTCTTGGGCATCCAGCCCCTTGCTGGTCCCTTCCCTCTGACGAGGCCCTCTGAGCTCCAGCACCTTGCAGTGTGGAGACAGCCCCTGCCAGCAACCTCCTCTCCAAGGAGGCCTCAACCGAGGCCTAGGCCCAGGGGAAAGGCACCAGCGGGGTGAGCCTGGGGAGGCACCCGGGCATGTCTGGACCCAGTACCCGCAGCCTGCCCCTTGGTGGAGCAGTACCCCCGGAGGCCAGGAAGGTCTGGGCAAGGCTGGCCAGGGGCAGGCGCCCTGCTGGGTCCTGCCCCTGGCCTGTGGGGCCTCTGAGCACTACCGGCCCTCTCCCACTGGAAGACCTCCCCGGCTGCCTCCAAAGGCCGGTTTGCAACACTCCCGCCCGCTGTTCCCGCCAGGCACGCACAATGCTCCCAAGACCGGGAGAAAAGCACTTCGGGGTGTTGCTCTCTCCGATCCCTTGCCCCTGAGCCTGGGGGCCAGGCAGTGGGTCCACACTCCCAGACCAAGGCAGAACCACATGCACACGTCTGTTCCTGACCCCTGCACTGGCAGAGAGCTCGGGGGAGCCAGAGTCTGTCAGGCAGGTGCTGGGCTGGCCGCCTGTGTGGGAAGGGGCAGAGCCGACCTAGGGGCAAGTTGGGCCTCTTGCTCTCCCTGCTTCCCTGAGGCTGCTGGGCCAAAGAGGTCTTGGGCATCCAGCCCCTTGCTGGTCCCTTCCCGCTGACGAGGCCCTCTGAACTCCAGCACCTTGCAGTGTGGAGACAGCCCCTGTCAGCAACCTCCTCTCCAAGGAGGCCTCAACCGAGACCTAGTCCCAGGGAATGGCACCAGCGGGGATGAACCTGGGGAGGCGCCCGGGAATGTCTGGACCCAGTCCCCGCAGCCTGCCCCTTGGTGGGGCAGTACCCCCGGAGGCCAGGAAGGTCTGGGCAAGGCTGGCCAGGGGCAGGGGCCCTGCTGGGTCCTGCCCCTGGCCTGTGGGGCCTCTGAGCACAACCGGCCCTCTCCCACTGGAAGACCTCCCCGGCTGCCTCCAAAGGCCGGTTTGCAAGCGCTCCCGCCCGCTGTTCCCAGCAGGCGCGCACAATGCTCCCAAGCCCGGGAGAAAAGCGCTTCGGGGTGGTGCTCTCACCGGGCCCTTGCCCCTGAGCCTGGGGGCAATGCAGGGGGAACACACTCCCAGGCCAAGGCAGAACCACATGCACACGTCTGTTCCTGCCCTCTGCACCGGCAGAGAGCTCGGGGGAGCCAGATTCTGTAAGGCAGCTGCTGGGCTGGCCGCCTGTGTGGGAAGGGGCAGAGCCGACCTAGGGGCAAGTTGGGCCTCTTGCTCTCCCTGCTGCCCTGAGGATGCTGGGCCAAAGAGGTCTTGGGCATCCAGCCCCTTGCTGGTCCCTTCCCTCTGACGAGGCCCTCTGAGCTCCAGCACCTTGCAGTGTGGAGACAGCCCCTGCCAGCAACCTCCTCTCCAAGGAGGCCTAAACCGAGGCCTAGGCCCAGGGGAAAGGCACCAGCGGGGATGAGCCTGGGGAGGCGCCCGGGCATGTCTGGACCCAGTCCCCGCAGCCTGCCCCTTGGTGGGGCAGTACCTCCGGAGGCCAGGAAGGTCTGGGAAAGGCTGGCCAGGGGCAGGGGACCTGCTGGGTCCTGCCCCTGGCCTGTGGGGCCTCTGAGCACATCCGGCCCTCTCCCGCTGAAGACCTCCCCGGCTGCCTCCAAAGGCCGGTTTGCCAACACTCACGCCCACTGTTCCCACCAGGCGCGCACAATGCTCCCAAGCCCGGGAGAAAAGCGCTTCGGGGTGGTGCTCTCACCGGGCCCTTGCCCCTGAGCCTGGGGGCAATGCAGGGGGAACACACTCCCAGGCCAAGGCAGAACCACATGCACACGTCTGTTCCTGCCCCCTGCACCGGCAGAGAGCTCAGGGGAGCCAGAGTCTGTCAGGCAGCTGCTGGGCTGGCCGCCTGTGTGTGAAGGGGCAGAGCCGACCTAGGGGCGAGTTGGGCCTCTTGCTCTCCCTGCTGCCCTGAGGCTGCTGGGCCAAAGCGGTCTTGGTCATCCAGCCCCTTGCTGGTCCCTTCCCTCTGACGAGGCCCTCTGAGCTCCAGCACCTTGCAGTGTGGAGACAGCCCCTGCCAGCAACCTTCTCTCCAAGGAGTCCTCAACCGAGGCCTAGGCCCAGGGGAAAGGCACCAGCGGGGATGAGCCTGGGGAGGCGCCCGGGCATGTCTGGACCCAATCCCCGCAGCCTGCCCCTTGTGGGGCAGTACCCCCGGAGGCCAGGAAGCTCTGGGCAAGGCTGGCCAGTGGCAGGCCCCCTGCTGGGTCCTGCCCCTGGCCTCTGGGGCCTCTGAGCACAACCGGCCCTCTCCCACTGGAAGACCTCCCCGGCTGCCTCCAAAGGCCGGTTTGCAACACTCCCGCCCGCTGTTCCCGCCAGGCACGCACAATGCTCCCAAGCCCGGGAGAAAAGCACTTCGGGGTGTTGCTCTCTCCGGGCCCTTGCCCCTGAGCCTGGCGGCCAGGCAGTGGGTCCACACTCCCAGACCAAGGCAGAACCACATGCACACGTCTGTTCCTGACCCCTGCACCGGCAGAGAGCTCGGGGGAGCCAGAGTCTGTCAGGCAGCTGCTGGGCTGGCCGCCTGTGTGGGAAGGGGCAGAGCCGACCTAGGGGCAAGTTGGGCCTCTTGCTCTCCCTGCTGCCCTGAGGCTGCTGGGCCAAAGAGGTCTTGGGCATCCAGCCCCTTGCTGGTCCCTTCCCTCTGATGAGGCCCTCTGAGCTCCAGCACCTTGCAGTGTGGAGACAGCCCCTGCCAGCAACCTCCTCTCCAAAGAGGCCTCACCCGAGGCCTACGCCCAGGGGAAAGGCACCAGCGGGGATGATCCTGGGGAAGCGCACGGACATGTCTGGACCCAGTCCCCACAGCCTGCCCCTTGGTGGGGCAGTACCCCCGGAGGCCAGGAAGGTCTGGGCAAGGCTGGCCAGGGGCACGGGCCCTGCTGCGTCCTGCCCCTGGCCTGTGGGGCCTCTGAGCACAACCGGCCCTCTCCCACTGGAAGACCTCCCCGGCTGCCTCCAAAGGCCGGTTTGCAAGCGCTCCCTCCAACTGTTCCCAGCAGGCGTGCACAATGCTCCCAAGCCCGGGAGAAAAGCGCTTCAGGTTCGTGCTCTCTCCGGGCCCTTGCCCCTGAACCCGGGGGCAAGGCAGGGTGTCCACACTCCCAGGCCAAGGCAGAACCACATGCACACGACTGATCTGCCCCCTGCACCGGCAGAGAGCTCGGCAGAGCCAGAGTCTGTCAGGCAGCTGCTGGGCTGGCCGCCTGTGTGGGAAGGGGCAGAGCCGACCTAGGGGCAAGTTGGGCCTCTTGCTCTCCCTGCTGCCCTGAGGCTGCTGGGCCAAAGAGGTCTTGGGCATCCAGCCCCTTGCTGGTCCCTTCCCTCTGATGAGGCCCTCTGAGCTCCAGCACCTTGCAGTGTGGAGACAGCCCCTGCCAGCAACCTCCTCTCCAAGGAGGCCTAAACCGAGGCCTAGGCCCAGGGGAAAGGCACCAGCGGGGATGAGCCTGGGGAGGCGCCCGGGCATGTCTGGACCCAGTCCCCGCAGCCTGCCCCTTGGTGGGGCAGTACCCCCGGAGGCCAGGAAGGACTTGGAAAGGCTGGCCAGGGGCAGGGGACCTGCTGGGTCCTGCCCCTGGCCTGTGGGGCCTCTGAGCACATCCGGCCCTCTCCCGCTGGAAGACCTCCCCGGCTGCCTCCAAAGGCCGGTTTGCCAACACTCCCGCCCACTGATCCCACCAGGCGCGCACAATGCTCCCAAGCCCGGGAGAAAAGCGCTTCGGGGTGGTGTTCCCACCGGGCCCTTGCCCCTGAGCCTGGGGGCAATGCAGGGGTTCCACACACCCAGGCCAAGGCAGAACAACATGCACACGTCTGTTCCTGCCCCCTGCACCAGCAGAGACCTCAGGGGAGCCAGAGTCTGTCAGGCAGCTGCTGGGCTGGCCGCCTGTGTGGGAAGGGGCAGAGCCGACCTAGGGGCAAGTTGGGCCTCTTGCTCTCCCTGCTGCCCTGAGGCTGCTGGGCCAAAGAGGTCTTGGGCATCCAGCCCCTTGCTGGTTCCTTCCCTCTGACGAGGCCCTCTGAGCTCCAGCACCTTGCAGTGTGGAGACAGCCCCTGCCAGCAACCTCCTCTGCAACGAGGCCTCAACCCATGCCTAGGCCCAGGGGAAAGGCACCAGCGGGGATGAGACTGGGGAGGCGCCCGGCCATGTCTGGACCCAGTCCCCGCAGTCTGCCCCTTGGTGGGGCTGTACCCCCGGAGGCAGGAAGGTCTGGGCAAGGCTGGCCAGGGGCAGGGGCCCTGCTGGGTCCTGCCCCTGGCCTGTGGGGCCTCTGAGCACATCCGGCCCTCTCCCGCTGGAAGACCTCCCCGGCTGTCTCCAAAGGCCGGTTTGCCAACACTCACGCCCACTGTTCCCACCAGGCTCGCACAATGCTCCCAAGCCCGGGAGAAAAGCGCTTCAGGGTGGTGCTTTCACCGGGCCCTTGCCCCTGAGCCTGGGGGCAATGCAGCGGGAACACACTCCCAGGCCAAGGCAGAACCACATGCACACGTCTGTTCCTGACCCCTGCACCGGCAGAGAGCTCGGGGGAGCCAGAGTCTGTCAGGCAGGTGCTGGGCTGGCCGCCTGTGTGGGAAGGGGCAGAGCCGACCTACGGGCAAGTTGGGCCTCTTGCTCTCCGTGCTGCCCTGAGGCTGCTGGGCCAAAGAGGTCTTGGGCATCCAGCCCCTTGCTGGTTCCTTCCCGCTGACGAGGCCCTCTAAGCTCCAGCACCTTGCAGTGTGGAGACAGCCCCTGCCAGCAACCTCCTCTCCAAGGAGGCCTCAACCGAGGCCTAGGCCCAGGGGAAAGGCACCAGCGGGGATGAGCCTGGGGAGGCGCCCGGCCATGTCTGGACCCAGTCCCCGCAGCCTGCCCCTTGGTGGGGCTGTACCCCCGGAGGCCAGGAAGGTCTGGGCAAGGCTGCCAGGGGCAGGGACACTGCTGGGTCCTGCCCCTGGCCTGTGGGGCCTCTGAGCACAACCGGCCCTCTCCCGCTGGAAGACCTCCCCGTCTGCCTCCAAAGGCCGGTTTGCAAGCACTCCAGCCCGCTGTTCCCGCCAGGCCCGCACAATGCTCCCAAGCCCGGGAGAAAAGCGCTTCGGGCTGGTACTCTCTCCGGGCCCTTGCCCCTGAGCCTGGGGGCCAGGCAGGGGGAACACACTCCCAGGCCAAGGCAGAACGACATGCACACGTCTGTTCCTGCCCCCTACAGCGGCAGAGAGCTCGGGGGAGCCAGAGACTGCCAGGCTGCTGCTGGGCTGGCTGCCTGTGTGGGACGGGGCAGAGCCGACCTAGGGGCAAGTTGGGCCTCTTGCTCTCCCTGCTGCCCTGAGGCTGCTGGGTCAAAGAGGTCTTGGGCATCCAGCCCTTTGCTGGTCCCTTCCCTCTGACGAGGCCATCTGAGCTCCAGCACCTTGCAGTGTGGAGACAGCCCCTGCCAGCAACCTCCTTGCCAAAGAGGCCTCAACCGAGGCCTACGCCCAGGGGAAAGGCACCAGCGGGGATGATCCTGGGGAGGCGCACGGACATGACTGGACCCAGTCCCCTCAGCCTGCCCCTTGGTGGGGCAGTACCCCCGGAGGCCAGGAAGGTCTGGGCAAGGCTGGCCAGGGGCACGGGCCCTGCTGCGTCCTGCCCCTGGCCTGTGGGGCCTCTGAGCACAACCGGCCCTCTCCCACTGGAAGACCTCCCCGGCTGCCTCCAAAGGCCGGTTTGCAAGCGCTCCCTCCCACTGTTCCCAGCAGGCGTGCACAATGCTCCCAAGCCCAGGAGAAAAGCGCTTCAGGGTGGTGCTCTCTCCGGGCCCTTGCCCCTGAGCCTGGGGGCAAGGCAGGGTGTCCACACTCCCAGGCCAAGGCAGAACCACATGCACACGTCTGATCTGCCCCCTGCACCGGCAGAGAGCTCAGGGGAGCCAGAGTCTGTCAGGCAGCTGCTGGGCTGGTCGCCTGTGTGGGAAGGGGCAGAGCCGACCTAGGGGCAAGTTGGGCCTCTTCCTCTCCCTGCTGCCCTGAGGCTGCTGGGCCAAAGAGGTCTTGGGCATCCAGCCCCTTGCTGGTCCCTTCCCTCTGACGCGGCCCTCTGAGCTCCAGCACCTTGCAGTGTGGAGACAGCCCCTGCCAGCAACCTCCTCTGCAACGAGGCCTCAACCGAGGCCTAGGCCCAGGGGAAAGGCACCAACGGGGATGAGCCAGTGGAGGCGCCCGGGCATGTCTGGACCCAGTCCCCGCAGCCTGCCCCTTGGTGGGGTAGTACCCCTGGAGGCCAGGAAGGTCTGGGCAAGGCTGGCCAGGGGCAGGGGCCCTGCTGGGTCCTGCCCCTGGCCTGTGGGGCCTCTGAGCACAACCGGCCCTCTCCCACTGGAAGACCTCCCCGGCTGCCTCCAAAGGCCGGTTTGCAAGCGCTCCCGCCCACTGTTCCCAGCAGGCGCGCACAATGCTCCCAACCCCGGGAGAAAAGCACTTCGGGGTGGTGCTCTCACCGGGCCCTTGCCCCTGAGCCTGGGGGCTATGCAGGGGGAACACACTCCCAGGCCAAGGCAGAACCACATGCACACGTCTGTTCCTGCCCCCTGCACTGGCAGAGAGCTCAGGGGAGCCAGAGTCTGTCAGGCAGCTGCTGGGCTGGCCGCCTGTGTGGGAACGGGCAGAGCCGACCTAGGGGCAAGTTGGGCCTCTTCCTCTCCCTGCTGCCCTGAGGCTGCTGGGCCAAAGAGGTCTTGGGCATCCAGCCCCTTGCTGGTCCCTTCCCGCTGACGAGGCCCTCTGAGCTCCAGCACCTTGCAGTGTGGAGACAGCCCCGGCCAGCAACCTCCTCTCCAAGGAGGCCTAAACCGAGGCCTATGCCCAGGGGAAAGGCACCAGCGGGGATGAGACTGGGGAGGCACCCGGGCCTGTCTGGACCCAGTCCCCGCAGCCTGCCCGTTGGTGGGGCAGTACCCCCGGAGGCCAGGAAGGTCTGAGCAAGGCTGTCCAGGGCCAGGGGCCCTGCTGGGTCCTACCTCTGTCTTGTGGGGCCTCTGAGCACAACCGCCCGTCTCCCGCTGGAAGACATCCCCGGCTGCCTCCAAAGGCCGGTTTGCAAGCACTCCCGCCCGCTGTTCCCGCCAGACACGCACAATGCTCCCAAGCCCGGGAGAAAACCGCTTCGGGGTGGTGCTCTCTCCGGGCCCTTGCCCCTGAGCCTGGGGGCCAGGCAGGAGTTCCACACTCCCAGGCCAAGTCAGAACCACATGCACACGTCTGTTGCTGCCCCCTGCACCGGCAGAGAGCTCGGGGGAGCCAGAGTCTGCCAGGCAGCTGCTGGGCTCTCTGCCTGTGTGGGAAGGGGCAGAGCCGACCTAGGGGCAAGTTGGGCCTCTTGCTCTCCCTGCTGCCCTGAGGCTGCTGGGCCAAAGAGGTCTTAGGCATCCAGCCCTTTGCTGGTCCCTTCCCTCTGACGAGGCCCTCTGAGTTCCAGCACCTCGCAGTGTGGAGACAGCCCCTGCCACAAACCTCCTCTCCAAGGAGGCCTCAACCGAGGCCTAGGCCCAGGGGAAAGGCACCAGCGGGGATGAGCCTGGGGATGCGCCCGGGCATGTCTGGACCCAGTCCCGGCAATCTGCCCCTTGGTGGCACTGTACCCCCAGAGGCCAGGAAGGTCTGGGCAAGGCTGCCAGGGGCAGGGGCCCTCCTGGGTCCTGCCCCTGGCCTGTGGGGCCTCTGAGCACAACCGGCCCTCTCCCACTGGAAGACCTCCCCGGCTGCCTCCAAAGGCCGGTTTGCAAGCACTCCCGCCTACTGTTCCCACCAGGCGCGCACAATGCTCCCAAGCCCGGGAGAAAAGCGCTTCGGGGTGGTGCTCTCTCCGGGCCCTTGCCCCTGAGCTGGGGGCCAGGCAGGTGGTCCACACTCCCTGACCAAGGCAGAACCACATGCACACGTCTGTTCCTGCCCCCTGCACAGGCGGAGAGCTCGGGGTAGCCAGAGTCTGTCAGGCAGCTGCTGGGCTGGCCGCCTGTGTGGGAAGGGGCAGAGCCGCCCTAGGGGCAAGTTGGGCCTCTTGCTCTCCCTGCTGCCCTGAGGCTGCTGGGCCAAAGAGGTCTTGGGCATCCAGCCCCTTTCTGGGCCCTTCCCTCTGACGAGGCCCTCTGAGCTCCAGCACCTTGCAGTGTGGAGACAGCCCCTGCCAGCAACCTCCTCTCCAAGGAGGCCTCAACCAAGGCCTAGGCCCAGGGGAAAGGCACCAGCGGGGATGAGCCAGGGGAGGCGCCCGAGCATGTCTGGACCCAGTCCCCGCAGCCTGCCCCTTGGTGGGGCAGTACCCCCGGAGGCCAGGAAGGTCTGGGCAAGGCTGGCCAGGGGCAGGGGCCCTGCTGGGTCCGGCCCCTGGCCTGTGGGGCCTCTGAGCACAACCGGCCCTCTCCCACTGGAAGACCTCCCCGGCTGCCTCAACTGGCCGGTTTGCAAGCCCTCATGCTCGCTGTTCCCACCAGCCGCTCAATGCTCCCTAGCCCGGGAGAAAAGCATTTTTGGGTGGTGCTCACTCCGGGCCCTTGGAAGACCTCCCTGGCTGCCTCCAAGGCCGGTTTGCAAGCACTTCTGCCTGCTGTTCCCGCCACACGCGCACAATGCTCCCAAGCCCGGGAGAAAAGCGTTTCGGGGTGGTGTTCTCTCTGGGCCAAAGAAAGACCTCCCGGGCTGCCCCTAAAGGCCGGTTTGCAAGCACTCCCACTCGCTGTTCCCGCCATCCGTGCAAATGCTCCAAGCCCAGGAGAAAAGCGCTTCGGGGTGGTGCTCTCTCCCGGCCCTTGGAAGACCTCCCCGGCTGCCTCCAAAGGCTGGTTTTCAAGAACTCCCTCCCGCTGTCCCGCCAGCCGCACACAATGCTCCCAATCATGGGAGAAAAGCGCTTCGGGGTGGTGATCTCTCCGGGCCCTTGGAAGACCTCCCTGGCTGCCTCCAAAGGCGGGTTTGCAAGCACTCAGCCCGCTGTTCCCGCCCGCCGCGCACAATGCTCCCAAGCCCGGGAGAAAAGCGCTTCGGGGTGGTGCTCTCTCCCGGCCCTTGGAAGACCTCCCCGGCTGCCTCCAAAGGCCGGTTTGCAAGCACTCAATCCCGCTGTTCCCGCCAGCCACGCACAATGCTCCCAAGCCCGGGAGAAAAGCGCTTCGGGGTGGTGCTCTCTCCCGGCCCTTGGAAGACCTCCCCGGCTCCCTCCAAAGGCTGGTTTTCAAGAACTCCCTCCCGCTGACCCGCCAGCCGCACACAGTGCTCCCAAGCCCGGGAGAAAAGCATTTTGGGGTGGTGCTCTCTCCGGGCCCTTGGAAGACCTCCCCCGCTGCCTACAAAGGCCGGTTTGCAAGCACTCATGTCCGCTGTTCTCGACAGCCGTGCACAATGCTCCCAATTCCGGGAGAAAAGTGCTTCGGGATGGTGCTCTCTCCGGGCACTTGGAAGACCTCCCCGGCTGCCTCCAAGGGCCGGTTTGCAAGCACCCCGCCCGCTCTTCCCGCCAGCCTCGCACAATGCTCCCAAGACCGGGAGAAAAGCACTTCGGGGTGGTGCTCTCACCGGGCGCTTGCCCCTGAGCCTGGGGGCAATGCAGGGGGAACACACTCCCAGGCCAAGGCAGAACCACATGCACACGTCTGTTCCTGCCCCCTGCACCGGCAGAGAGCTCAGGGGAGCCAGAGTCTGTCATGCAGCTGCTGGGCTGGCCGCCTGTGTGGGAAGGGGCAGAGCCGACCTAGGGGCAAGTTGGGCCTCTTGCTCTCCCTGCTGCCCTGAGGCTGCTGGGCCAAAGAGGTCTTGGGCATCCAGCCCCTTGCTGGTCCCTTCCCTCTGACGAGGCCCTCTGAGCTCCAGCACCTTGCAGTGTGGAGACAGCCCCTGCCAGCAACCTCCTCTCCAAGGAGGCCTCAACCGAGGCCTAGGCCCAGGGGAAAGGCACCAGCGGGGATGAGACTGGGGAGGCGCCCAGGCATGTCTGGACCCAGTCCCCGCAGCCTGCCCCTTGGTGGGGTTGTAACCCCGGAGGCAGGAAGGTCTGGGCAAGGCTGGCCAGGGGCAGGGGCCCTGCTGGGTCCTGCCCCTGGCCTGTGGGGCCTCTGAGCACAACCGGCCCTCTCCCACTGGAAGACCTCCCCGGCTGCCTCCAAAGGCCGGTTTGCGAGCACTCCCGCCCACTGTTCCCACCAAGCACGCAAAATGCTCCCAAGCCCGGGAGAAAAGCGCTTCGGGGTGGTGCTCTCTCCGGGCCCTTGCCCCTGAGCCTGGGGGCCAGGCAGGGGGAACACACTCCCAGGCCAAGGCAGAACCACATGCACACGTCTGTTCCTGCCCCCTACACCGGCAGAGAGCTCGGGGGAGCCAGAGACTGCCAGGCTGCTGCTGGGCTGGCTGCCTGTGTGGGAAGGGGCAGAGCCGACCTAGGGGCAAGTTGGGCCTCTTGCTCTCCCTGCTGCCCTGAGGCTGCTGGGCAAAAGAGGTCTTGGGCATCCAGCCCCTTGCTGGTCCCTTCCCTCTGACGAGGCCCTCTGAGCTCCAGCACCTTGCAGTGTGGAGACAGCCCCTGCCAGCAACCTCCTCTCCAAGGAGGCCTAAAACGAGGCCTAGGCCCAGGGGAAAGGCACCAGCGGGGATGAGCCTGGGGAGGCGCCCGGGCATGTCTGGACCCAGTCCCCGCAGCCTGCCCCTTGGTGGGGCAGTACCTCCGGAGGCCAGGAAGGTCTGGGAAAGGCTGGCCAGGGGCAGGGGACCTGCTGGGTCCTGCCCTGGCCTGTGGGGCCTCGGAGCACATCCGGCCCTCTCCCGCTGGAAGACTTCCCCGGCTGCCTCCAAAGGCCGGTTTGCCAACACTCACGCCCACTGTTCCCACCAGGCGCGCACAATGCTCCCAAGCCCGGGAGAAAAGCGCTTCGGGGTGGTGCTCTCACCGGGCCCTTGCCCCTGAGCCTGGGGGCAATGCAGGGGGAACACACTCCCAGGCCAAGGCAGAACCACATGCACACGTCTGTTCCTGCCCCCTGCACCGGCAGAGAGCTCAGGGGAGCCAGAGTCTGTCAGGCAGCTGCTGGGCTGGCCGCCTGTGTGGGAAGGGGCAGAGCCGACCTAGGGGCGAGTTGGGCCTCTTGCTCTCCCTGCTGCCCTGAGGCTGCTGGGCCAAAGAGGTCTTGGGCATCCAGCCCCTTGCTGGTCCCTTCCCTCTGACGAGGCCCTCTGAGCTCCAGCACCTTGCAGTGTGGAGACAGCCCCTGCCAGCAACCTCCTCTCCAAGGAGGCCTCAACCGAGGCCTAGGCCCAGGGGAAAGGCACCAGCGGGGATGAGCCAGGGGAGGCGCCCGGGCATGTCTGGACCCAGTCCCCGCAGCCTGCCCCTTGGTGGGGCAGTACCCCCGGAGGCCAGGAAGGTCTGGGCAAGTCTGGCCAGGGGCAGGGGCCCTGCTGGGTCCTGCCCCTGGCCTCTGGGGCCTCTGAGCACAACCGGCCCTCTCCCACTGGAAGACCTCCCCGGCTGCCTCCAAAGGCCGGTTTGCAAGCACTCCCGCCCGCTCTTCCCGCCAGCCTCGCACAATGCTCCCAAGACCAGGAGAAAAGTGCTTCGGGGTGGTGTTCTCTCCCGGCCCTTGGAAGACCTCCCAGGCTGTCCCCAAAGGCCGGTTTGCAAGCACTCCCACTCGCTGTTCCCGCCAGCCACGCACAATCCTCCAAAACCCCGGAGAAAAGCGCTTCGGGGTGGTGTTCTCTCCGTGCCCATGGAAGACGTCCCGGGGTGCCCCCAAAGGCCGGTTTGGAAGCACTCCCACTCGCTGTTCCTGCCATCCGCGCAAATGTTCCAAGCCCGGGAGAAAAGCGCTTCTGGGTGGTGCTCTCTCCTGGCCCTTGGAAGACCTCCCCGGCTGCCTCCAAAGGCCGGTTTGCAAGCACTCCCGCCCGCTGTTCCCACCACCCACGCACAATGCTCCCAAGCCCGGGAGAAAAGCATTTTGGGGTGGTGCTCACAACGGGCCCTGGAAGACCTCCCCGGCTGCCTCCAAAGGACGGTTTTCAAGCACTCCTGCCTGCTGTTCCCGCCACCCGCGCACAATGCTCCCAAGCCCGGGAGAAAAGCGCTTCGGGGTGGTGCTCTCTACAGGCCCTTGGAAGACCTCCCCGGCTGCCTCCAAAGGCCGGTTTGCAAGGACTCCTTCCTGCTGTTCCCGCCAGCCACGCACAATGCTCCCAAGCCCGGGAGAAAAGCATTTTGGGGTGGTGCTCACTCCGGGCCCTTGGAAGACCTCCCCGGCTGCCTCCAAAGGCCAGTTTGCAAGCACTCCTGCCTGCTGTTCCCGCCAGCCGCGCACAATGCTCCCAAGCCCGGGAGAAAAGCGCTTCAGGGTGGTGCTCTCTCCGGGAACTTTCAAGACCTCCCCGGCTGCCTCCAAAGGCAGGTTTGTAAGTACTCATTCCCGCTGCTTCCGCCAGCCACGCACAATGCTCCGAAGCCCGGGAGAAAAGCATTTTGGGGTGGTGATCAGTCCGGGCCCTTGGAAGACCTCCCCGGCTGCCCCCAAAGGCCGGTTTGGAAGCACTCCCACTCGCTGTTCCCGCCATCCGCGCAAATGTTCCAAGCCCGGGAGAAAAGCGCTTCGGGGTGGTGCTCTCTCCGGGCCCTTGGAAGACGTTCCTGGCTGCCTCCAAAGGCCGGTTTGCAAGCACTCATGCCCGTTATTCCCACAAGCTGCGCACAATGCTCCCAAGCCCGGGAGAAAAGCATTTTGGGGTGGTGCTCACTCCGGGCCCTTGGAAGACCTCCCCGGCTGCCTCCAAAGGCCAGTTTGCAAGCACTCCTGCCTGCTGTTCCCGCCAGTCGCGCACAATGCTCCCAAGCCTAGGAGAAAAGCGCTTCGGAGTGGTGCTCTCTCCGGGCACTTTCAAGACCTCCCCGGCTGCCTCCAAAGGCCGGTTTGTAAGCACTCATGTCCGCTGTTCCCGACAGCCGCACACAATGTTCCAAAATCCCGGAGAAAAGCGCTTCGGGGTGGTGCTCTCTCCGGGCCCTTGGAAGACTTCTCTGGCTGCCTCCAAAGGCCGGTTTGCAAGAATTCCCTCCCGCTGTTCCACCAGCCGCTCACAATGCTCCAAAACCCGAGAGAAAAGCGCTTCGAGGTGGTGTTCTCTCCGGGCCCTTGGAAGACCTCCCCGGCTGCCTCCAAAGGCCGGTTTGCAAGCACTCCTGCCTGCTGTTCCCGGCACCCGAGCACAATGCACCCAAGCCCGGGAGAAAAGCGCTTCGGGGTGGTGCTCTCTCCGGGCCTTTGGAAGACCTCCCCGGCTGCCTCCAAAGGCCGGTTTGCAAGGACTCCTTCCTGCTGTTCCCGCCAGGCACGCACAATGCTCCCAATCCCGGGAGAAAAGTGCTTCGGGATGGTGCTCTCTCCGGGCCCTTGGAAGACCTCCCCGGCTACCTCCAAAGGCGGGTTTGCAAGTACTCATTCCCGCTGTTCCCGCCAGCTGCGCACAATGCTCCCAAGCCCGGGAGAAAAGCATTTTGGGGTGGTGCTCTCTCCGGGCCCTTGGAAGACCACCCCGGCTGCCTCAAAAGGCCGGTTTGCAAGCACTCAGGCCCGCTGTTCCCGCCAGCCGCGTACAATGCTCCCTAGCCCGGGAGAAAAGCATTTTAGGGTGGTGCTCACTCCGGGCCCTTGAAAGACCTGCCCGTCTGCCTCCAAAGTCCGGTTTGCAAGAACTCATGCCCGCTGTTCCCGCCAGCCGCGCACAATGCTCCCAAGACCGGTAGAAATGCGCTTCGGGGTGGTGTTCTCTCCGTGCCCATGGAGGACCTCCCCGGCTGCCCCCAAAGGCCGGTTTGCAATCACTCCCACTCACTGTTCCGGCCAGCCACGCACATGCTCCAAAACACGGGAGAGAAGCGCTTTGGGGTGGTGCTCTCTCCCGGCCCTTGGAAGACTTCCCCGGCTGCCTCCAAAGGCCGGTTTGCAAGAACTCCCTCCCGCTGTCCCGCCAGCCGCACACAATGCTCCCAATCACGGGAGAAAAGCGCTTCGTGGTGGTGCTCTCTCAGGGCCCTTTGAAGACCTCCCCGGCTGCCTCCAATGGCCGGTATGCAAGCACTCATGCCCGCTGTTCCCACCAGCCGTGTAGAATGCTCCCAAGCACGGGAGAAAAGCATTTTGGGGTGGTGCTCACTCCTTGCCCTTGGAAGACCTCCGCGCCTGCCTCCAAAGGCCGGTTTGCAAGCACTCCTGCCTGCTGTTCCCGCCACCCGCGCACACTGCTCCCAAGCCCGGGAGAAAAGCGCATCGGGGTGGTGTTCTCTCCGGGCCCATGGAGGACCTCCCAGGCTGAAACCAAAGGCCGCTTTGCAAGCATTCCCACTAGCTGTTCCCACCAGGCGCGCACAATGCTCCCAAGATCGGGAGAAAAGCACTTCGGGGTGTTGCTCTCTCCGATCCCTTGCCCCTGAGCCTGGGGGCCAGGCAGTGGGTCCACACTCCCAGACCAAGGCAGAACCACATTCACACGTCTGTTCCTGACCCCTGCACTGGCAGAGAGCTCGGGGGAGCCAGAGTCTGTCAGGCAGGTGCTGGGCTGGCCGCCTGTGTGGGAAGGGGCAGAGCCGACCTAGGGGCAAGTTGGGCCTCTTGCTCTCCCTGCTTCCCTGAGGCTGCTGGGCCAAAGAGGTCTTGGGCATCCAGCCCCTTGCTGGTCCCTTCCCGCTGACGAGGCCCTCTGAACTCCAGCACCTTGCAGTGTGGAGATAGCCCCTGCCAGCAACCTCCTCTCCAAGGAGGCCTCAACCGAGGCCTAGTCCCAGGGAAAAGCACGAGCGGGGATGAACCTTGGGAGGCGCCCGGGAATGTCTGGACCCAGTCCCCGCAGCCTGCCCCTTGGTGGGGCAGTACTCCCGGAGGCCAGGAAGGTCTTGGCAAGGCTGGCCAGGGGCAGGGGCCCTGATGGGTCCTGCCCCTGGCCTGTGGGGCCTCTGAGCACAACCGGCCCTCTCCCACTGGAAGACCTCCCCGGCTGCCTCCAAAGGCCGGTTTGCAAGAGCTCCCGCCCACTGTTCCCAGCAGGCGCGCACAATGCTCCCAAGCCCGGGAGAAAAGCGCTTCGGGGTGGTGCTCTCACCGGGCCCTTGCCCCTGAGCCTGGGGGCAATGCAGGGGGAACACACTCCCAGGCCAAGGCAGAACCACATGCACACGTCTGTTCCTGCCCCCTGCACCGGCAGAGAGCTCAGGGGAGCCAGAGTCTGTCAGGCAGCTGCTGGGCTGGCCGCCTGTGTGGGAAGGGGCAGAGCCGACCTAGGGGCAAGTTGGGCCTCTTGCTCTCCCTGCTGCCCTGAGGCTGCTGGGCCAAAGAGGTCTTAGGCATCCAGCCCTTTGCTGGTCCATTCCCTCTGACGAGGCCCTCTGAGTTCCAGCACCTCGAAGTGTGGAGACAGCCCCTGCCACAAACCTCCTCTCCAAGGAGGCCTCAACCGAGGCCTAGGCCCAGGGGAAAGGCACCAGCGGGGATGAGCCTGGGGATGCGCCCGGGCATGTCTGGACCCAGTCCCGGCAATCTGCCCCTTGGTGGCACTGTACCCCCAGAGGCCAGGAAGGTCTGGGCAAGGCTGCCAGGGGCAGGGGCCCTCCTGGGTCCTGCCCCTGGCCTGTGGGGCCTCTGAGCACAACCGGCCCTCTCCCACTGGAAGACCTCCCCGGCTGCCTCCAAAGGCCGGTTTGCAAGCACTCCCGCCTACTGTTCCCACCAGGCGCGCACAATGCTCCCAAGCCCGGGAGAAAAGCGCTTCGGGGTGGTGCTCTCTCCGGGCCCTTGCCCCTGAGCTGGGGGCCAGGCAGGTGGTCCACACTCCCTGACCAAGGCAGAACCACATGCACACGTCTGTTCCTGCCCCCTGCACAGGCGGAGAGCTCGGGGTAGCCAGAGTCTGTCAGGCAGCTGCTGGGCTGGCCGCCTGTGTGGGAAGGGGCAGAGCCGCCCTAGGGGCAAGTTGGGCCTCTTGCTCTCCCTGCTGCCCTGAGGCTGCTGGGCCAAAGAGGTCTTGGGCATCCAGCCCCTTTCTGGGCCCTTCCCTCTGACGAGGCCCTCTGAGCTCCAGCACCTTGCAGTGTGGAGACAGCCCCTGCCAGCAACCTCCTCTCCAAGGAGGCCTCAACCAAGGCCTAGGCCCAGGGGAAAGGCACCAGCGGGGATGAGCCAGGGGAGGCGCCCGAGCATGTCTGGACCCAGTCCCCGCAGCCTGCCCCTTCGTGGGGCAGTACCCCCGGAGGCCAGGAAGGTCTGGGCAAGGCTGGCCAGGGGCAGGGGCCCTGCTGGGTCCGGCCCCTGGCCTGTGGGGCCTCTGAGCACAACCGGCCCTCTCCCACTGGAAGACCTCCCCGGCTGCCTCAACTGGCCGGTTTGCAAGCCCTCATGCTCGCTGTTCCCACCAGCCGCGCACAATGCTCCCTAGCCCGGGAGAAAAGCATTTTTGGGTGGTGCTCACTCCGGGCCCTTGGAAGACCTCCCTGGCTGCCTCCAAGGCCGGTTTGCAAGCACTTCTGCCTGCTGTTCCCGCCACACGCGCACAATGCTCCCAAGCCCGGGAGAAAAGCGTTTCGGGGTGGTGTTCTCTCTGGGCCAAAGAAAGACCTCCCGGGCTGCCCCCAAAGGCCGGTTTGCAAGCACTCCCACTCGCTGTTCCCGCCATCCGTGCAAATGCTCCAAGCCCAGGAGAAAAGCGCTTCGGGGTGGTGCTCTCTCCCGGCCCTTGGAAGACCTCCCCGGCTGCCTCCAAAGGCTGGTTTTCAAGAACTCCCTCCCGCTGTCCCGCCAGCCGCACACAATGCTCCCAATCATGGGAGAAAAGCGCTTCGGGGTGGTGATCTCTCCGGGCCCTTGGAAGACCTCCCTGGCTGCCTCCAAAGGCGGGTTTGCAAGCACTCAGCCCGCTGTTCCCGCCCGCCGCGCACAATGCTCCCAAGCCCGGGAGAAAAGCGCTTCGGGGTGGTGCTCTCTCCCGGCCCTTGGAAGACCTCCCCGGCTGCCTCCAAAGGCCGGTTTGCAAGCACTCAATCCCGCTGTTCCCGCCAGCCACGCACAATGCTCCCAAGCCCAGGAGAAAAGCGCTTCGGGGTGGTGCTCTCTCCCGGCCCTTGGAAGACCTCCCCGGCTCCCTCCAAAGGCTGGTTTTCAAGAACTCCCTCCCGCTGACCCGCCAGCCGCACACAGTGCTCCCAAGCCCGGGAGAAAAGCATTTTGGGGTGGTGCTCTCTCCGGGCCCTTGGAAGACCTCCCCCGCTGCCTACAAAGGCCGGTTTGCAAGCACTCATGTCCGCTGTTCTCGACAGCCGAGCACAATGCTCCCAATTCCGGGAGAAAAGTGCTACGGGATGGTGCTCTCTCCGGGCACTTGGAAGACCTCCCCGGCTGCCTCCAAGGGCCGGTTTGCAAGCACCCCGCCCGCTCTTCCCGCCAGCCTCGCACAATGCTCCCAAGACCGGGAGAAAAGCACTTCGGGGTGGTGCTCTCACCGGGCGCTTGCCCCTGAGCCTGGGGGCAATGCAGGGGGAACACACTCCCAGGCCAAGGCAGAACCACATGCACACGTCTGTTCCTGCCCCCTGCACCGGCAGAGAGCTCAGGGGAGCCAGAGTCTGTCATGCAGCTGCTGGGCTGGCCGCCTGTGTGGGAAGGGGCAGAGCCGACCTAGGGGCAAGTTGGGCCTCTTGCTCTCCCTGCTGCCCTGAGGCTGCTGGGCCAAAGAGGTCTTGGGCATCCAGCCCCTTCCTGGTCCCTTCCCTCTGACGAGGCCCTCTGAGCTCCAGCACCTTGCAGTGTGGAGACAGCCCCTGCCAGCAACCTCCTCTCCAAGGAGGCCTCAACCGAGGCCTAGGCCCAGGGGAAAGGCACCAGCGGGGATGAGACTGGGGAGGCGCCCAGGCATGTCTGGACCCAGTCCCCGCAGCCTGCCCCTTGGTGGGGTTGTAACCCCGGAGGCAGGAAGGTCTGGGCAAGGCTGGCCAGGGGCAGGGGCCCTGCTGGGTCCTGCCCCTGGCCTGTGGGGCCTCTGAGCACAACCGGCCCTCTCCCACTGGAAGACCTCCCCGGCTGCCTCCAAAGGCCGGTTTGCGAGCACTCCCGCCCACTGTTCCCACCAAGCACGCAAAATGCTCCCAAGCCCGGGAGAAAAGCGCTTCGGGGTGGTGCTCTCTCCGGGCCCTTGCCCCTGAGCCTGGGGGCCAGGCAGGGGGAACACACTCCCAGGCCAAGGCAGAACGACATGCACACGTCTGTTCCTGCCCCCTACACCGGCAGAGAGCTCGGGGGAGCCAGAGACTGCCAGGCTGCTGCTGGGCTGGCTGCCTGTGTGGGAAGGGGCAGAGCCGACCTAGGGGCAAGTTGGGCCTCTTGCTCTCCCTGCTGCCCTGAGGCTGCTGGGCAAAAGAGGTCTTGGGCATCCAGCCCCTTGCTGGTCCCTTCCCTCTGACGAGGCCCTCTGAGCTCCAGCACCTTGCAGTGTGGAGACAGCCCCTGCCAGCAACCTCCTCTCCAAGGAGGCCTAAACCGAGGCCTAGGCCCAGGGGAAAGGCACCAGCGGGTTGAGCCTGGGGAGGCGCCCGGGCATGTCTGGACCCAGTCCCCGCAGCCTGCCCCTTGGTGGGGCAGTACCTCCGGAGGCCAGGAAGGTCTGGGAAAGGCTGGCCAGGGGCAGGGGACCTGCTGGGTCCTGCCCTGGCCTGTGGGGCCTCGGAGCACATCCGGCCCTCTCCCGCTGGAAGACTTCCCCGGCTGCCTCCAAAGGCCGGTTTGCCAACACTCACGCCCACTGTTCCCACCAGGCGCGCACAATGCTCCCAAGCCCGGGAGAAAAGCGCTTCGGGGTGGTGCTCTCACCGGGCCCTTGCCCCTGAGCCTGGGGGCAATGCAGGGGGAACACACTCCCAGGCCAAGGCAGAACCACATGCACACGTCTGTTCCTGCCCCCTGCACCGGCAGAGAGCTCAGGGGAGCCAGAGTCTGTCAGGCAGCTGCTGGGCTGGCCGCCTGTGTGGGAAGGGGCAGAGCCGACCTAGGGGCGAGTTGGGCCTCTTGCTCTCCCTGCTGCCCTGAGGCTGCTGGGCCAAAGAGGTCTTGGGCATCCAGCCCCTTGCTGGTCCCTTCCCTCTGACGAGGCCCTCTGAGCTCCAGCACCTTGCAGTGTGGAGACAGCCCCTGCCAGCAACCTCCTCTCCAAGGAGGCCTCAACCGAGGCCTAGGCCCAGGGGAAAGGCACCAGCGGGGATGAGCCTGGGGAGGCGCCCGGGCATGTCTGGACCCAGTCCCCGTAGCCTGCCCCTTGGTGGGGCAGTACCCCCGGAGGCCAGGAAGGTCTGGGCAAGTCTGGCCAGGGGCAGGGGCCCTGCTGGGTCCTGCCCCTGGCCTCTGGGGCCTCTGAGCACAACCGGCCCTCTCCCACTGGAAGACCTCCCCGGCTGCCTCCAAAGGCCGGTTTGCAAGCACTCCCGCCCGCTCTTCCCGCCAGCCTCGCACAATGCTCCCAAGACCAGGAGAAAAGTGCTTCGGGGTGGTGTTCTCTCCCGGCCCTTGGAAGACCTCCCAGGCTGTCCCCAAAGGCCGGTTTGCAAGCACTCCCACTCGCTGTTCCCGCCAGCCACGCACAATCCTCCAAAACCCCGGAGAAAAGCGCTTCGGGGTGGTGTTCTCTCCGTGCCCATGGAAGACGTCCCGGGGTGCCCCCAAAGGCCGGTTTGGAAGCACTCCCACTCGCTGTTCCTGCCATCCGCGCAAATGTTCCAAGCCCGGGAGAAAAGCGCTTCTGGGTGGTGCTCTCTCCTGGCCCTTGGAAGACCTCCCCGGCTGCCTCCAAAGGCCGGTTTGCAAGCACTCCCGCCCGCTGTTCCCACCAGCCACGCACAATGCTCCCAAGCCCGGGAGAAAAGCATTTTGGGGTGGTGCTCACAACGGGCCCTGGAAGACCTCCCCGGCTGCCTCCAAAGGACGGTTTTCAAGCACTCCTGCCTGCTGTTCCCGCCACCCGCGCACAATGCTCCCAAGCCCGGGAGAAAAGCGCTTCGGGGTGGTGCTCTCTACAGGCCCTTGGAAGACCTCCCCGGCTGCCTCCAAAGGCCGGTTTGCAAGGACTCCTTCCTGCTGTTCCCGCCAGCCACGCACAATGCTCCCAAGCCCGGGAGAAAAGCATTTTGGGGTGGTGCTCACTCCGGGCCCTTGGAAGACCTCCCCGGCTGCCTCCAAAGGCCAGTTTGCAAGCACTCCTGCCTGCTGTTCCCGCCAGCCGCGCACAATGCTCCCAAGCCCGGGAGAAAAGCGCTTCAGGGTGGTGCTCTCTCCGGGAACTTTCAAGACCTCCCCGGCTGCCTCCAAAGGCAGGTTTGTAAGTACTCATTCCCGCTGCTTCCGCCAGCCACGCACAATGCTCCGAAGCCCGGGAGAAAAGCATTTTGGGGTGGTGATCAGTCCGGGCCCTTGGAAGACCTCCCCGGCTGCCCCCAAAGGCCGGTTTGGAAGCACTCCCACTCGCTGTTCCCGCCATCCGCGCAAATGTTCCAAGCCCGGGAGAAAAGCGCTTCGGGGTGGTGCTCTCTCCGGGCCCTTGGAAGACGTTCCTGGCTGCCTCCAAAGGCCGGTTTGCAAGCACTCATGCCCGTTATTCCCACAAGCTGCGCACAATGCTCCCAAGCCCGGGAGAAAAGCATTTTGGGGTGGTGCTCACTCCGGGCCCTTGGAAGACCTCCCCGGCTGCCTCCAAAGGCCAGTTTGCAAGCACTCCTGCCTGCTGTTCCCGCCAGTCGCGCACAATGCTCCCAAGCCTAGGAGAAAAGCGCTTCGGAGTGGTGCTCTCTCCGGGCACTTTCAAGACCTCCCCGGCTGCCTCCAAAGGCCGGTTTGTAAGCACTCATGTCCGCTGTTCCCGACAGCCGCACACAATGTTCCAAAATCCCGGAGAAAAGCGCTTCGGGGTGGTGCTCTCTCCGGGCCCTTGGAAGACTTCTCTGGCTGCCTCCAAAGGCCGGTTTGCAAGAATTCCCTCCCGCTGTTCCACCAGCCGCTCACAATGCTCCAAAACCCGAGAGAAAAGCGCTTCGAGGTGGTGTTCTCTCCGGGCCCTTGGAAGACCTCCCCGGCTGCCTCCAAAGGCCGGTTTGCAAGCACTCCTGCCTGCTGTTCCCGGCACCCGAGCACAATGCACCCAAGCCCGGGAGAAAAGCGCTTCGGGGTGGTGCTCTCTCCGGGCCTTTGGAAGACCTCCCCGGCTGCCTCCAAAGGCCGGTTTGCAAGGACTCCTTCCTGCTGTTCCCGCCAGGCACGCACAATGCTCCCAATCCCGGGAGAAAAGTGCTTCGGGATGGTGCTCTCTCCGGGCCCTTGGAAGACCTCCCCGGCTACCTCCAAAGGCGGGTTTGCAAGTACTCATTCCCGCTGTTCCCGCCAGCTGCGCACAATGCTCCCAAGCCCGGGAGAAAAGCATTTTGGGGTGGTGCTCTCTCCGGGCCCTTGGAAGACCACCCCGGCTGCCTCAAAAGGCCGGTTTGCAAGCACTCAGGCCCGCTGTTCCCGCCAGCCGCGTACAATGCTCCCTAGCCCGGGAGAAAAGCATTTTAGGGTGGTGCTCACTCCGGGCCCTTGAAAGACCTGCCCGTCTGCCTCCAAAGTCCGGTTTGCAAGAACTCATGCCCGCTTTTCCCGCCAGCCGCGCACAATGCTCCCAAGACCGGTAGAAATGCGCTTCGGGGTGGTGTTCTCTCCGTGCCCATGGAGGACCTCCCCGGCTGCCCCCAAAGGCCGGTTTGCAATCACTCCCACTCACTGTTCCGGCCAGCCACGCACATGCTCCAAAACACGGGAGAGAAGCGCTTTGGGGTGGTGCTCTCTCCCGGCCCTTGGAAGACTTCCCCGGCTGCCTCCAAAGGCCGGTTTGCAAGAACTCCCTCCCGCTGTCCCGCCAGCCGCACACAATGCTCCCAATCACGGGAGAAAAGCGCTTCGTGGTGGTGCTCTCTCAGGGCCCTTTGAAGACCTCCCCGGCTGCCTCCAATGGCCGGTATGCAAGCACTCATGCCCGCTGTTCCCACCAGCCGTGTAGAATGCTCCCAAGCACGGGAGAAAAGCATTTTGGGGTGGTGCTCACTCCTTGCCCTTGGAAGACCTCCGCGCCTGCCTCCAAAGGCCGGTTTGCAAGCACTCCTGCCTGCTGTTCCCGCCACCCGCGCACACTGCTCCCAAGCCCGGGAGAAAAGCGCATCGGGGTGGTGTTCTCTCCGGGCCCATGGAGGACCTCCCAGGCTGAAACCAAAGGCCGCTTTGCAAGCATTCCCACTAGCTGTTCCCACCAGGCGCGCACAATGCTCCCAAGCCCGGGAGAAAAGCGCTTCGGGGTGGTGCTCTCACCGGGCCCTTGCCCCTGAGCCTGGGGGCAATGCAGGGGGAACACACTCCCAGGCCAAGGCAGAACCACATGCACACGTCTGTTCCTGCCCCCTGCACCGGCAGAGAGCTCAGGGGAGCCAGAGTCTGTCAGGCAGCTGCTGGGCTGGCCGCCTGTGTGGGAAGGGGGAGAGCCGACCTGGGGCAAGTTGGGCCTCTTGCTCTCCCTGCTGCCCTGAGGCTGCTGGGCCAAAGAGGTCTTGGGCATCCAGCCCCTTGCTGGTCCCGTCCCTCTGACGAGGCCCTCTGAGCTCCAGCACCTTGCAGTGTGGAGACAGCCCCTGCCAGCAACCTCCTCTCCAAGGAGCCCTCAACCGAGGCCTAGGCCCAGGGGAAAGGCACCAGCGGGGATGAGCCAGGGGAGGCGCCCGGGCATGTCTGAACCCAGTCCCCTCAGCCTGCCCCTTGGTGGGGCAGTACCCCCGGAGGCCAGGAAGGTCTGGGCAAGGCTGGCCAGGGGCAGGCGCCCTGCTGGGTCCTGCCCCTGGCCTGTGGGGCCTCTGAGCACAACCGGCCCTCTCCCACTGGAAGACCTCCCCGGCTGCCTCCAAAGGCCGGTTTGCAACACTCCCGCCCGCTGTTCCCGCCAGGCACGCACAATGCTCCCAAGACCGGGAGAAAAGCACTTCGGGGTGTTGCTCTCTCCGATCCCTTGCCCCTGAGCCTGGGGGCCAGGCAGTGGGTCCACACTCCCAGACCAAGGCAGAACCACATGCACACGTCTGTTCCTGACCCCTGCACTGGCAGAGAGCTCGGGGGAGCCAGAGTCTGTCAGGCAGGTGCTGGGCTGGCCGCCTGTGTGGGAAGGGGCAGAGCCGACCTAGGGGCAAGTTGGGCCTCTTGCTCTCCCTGCTTCCCTGAGGCTGCTGGGCCAAAGAGGTCTTGGGCATCCAGCCCCTTGCTGGTCCCTTCCCGCTGACGAGGCCCTCTGAACTCCAGCACCTTGCAGTGTGGAGACAGCCCCTGCCAGCAACCTCCTCTCCAAGGAGGCCTCAACCGAGACCTAGTCCCAGGGAATGGCACCAGCGGGGATGAACCTGGGGAGGCGCCCGGGAATGTCTGGACCCAGTCCCCGCAGCCTGCCCCTTGGTGGGGCAGTACCCCCGGAGGCCAGGAAGGTCTGGGCAAGGCTGGCCAGGGGCAGGGGCCCTGCTGGGTCCTGCCCCTGGCCTGTGGGGCCTCTGAGCACAACCGGCCCTCTCCCACTGGAAGACCTCCCCGGCTGCCTCCAAAGGCCGGTTTGCAAGCGCTCCCGCCCGCTGTTCCCAGCAGGCGCGCACAATGCTCCCAAGCCCGGGAGAAAAGCGCTTCGGGGTGGTGCTCTCACCGGGCCCTTGCCCCTGAGCCTGGGGGCAATTCAGGGGGAACACACTCCCAGGCCAAGGCAGAACCACATGCACACGTCTGTTCCTGCCCTCTGCACCGGCAGAGAGCTCGGGGGAGCCAGATTCTGTCAGGCAGCTGCTGGGCTGGCCGCCTGTGTGGGAAGGGGCAGAGCCGACCTAGGGGCAAGTTGGGCCTCTTGCTCTCCCTGCTGCCCTGAGGATGCTGGGCCAAAGAGGTCTTGGGCATCCAGCCCCTTGCTGGTCCCTTCCCTCTGACGAGGCCCTCTGAGCTCCAGCACGTTGCAGTGTGGAGACAGCCCCTGCCAGCAACCTCCTCTCCAAAGAGGCCTCAACCGAGGCCTAGGCCCAGGGGAAAGGCACCAGCGGGGATGAGACTGGGGAGGTGCCCGGGCATGTCTGGACCCAGTCCCCGCAGCCTGCCCCTTGGTGGGGCTGTAACCCTGGAGGCAGGAAGGTCTGGGCAAGGCTGGCCAGGGGCAGGGGCCCTGCTGGGTCCTGCCCCTGGCCTGTGGGGCCTCTGAGCACAACCGGCCCTCTCCGACTGGAAGACATCCCCGGCTGCCTCCAAAGGCCGGTTTGCAAGCACTCCCGCCCACTGTTCCCACCAAGCACGCAAAATGCTCCCAAGCCGGGAGAAAAGCGCTTCGGGGTGGTGCTCTCTCCGGGCCCTTGCCCCTGAGCCTGGGGGCCAGGCAGGGGGAACACACTCCCAGGCCAAGGCAGAACGACATGCACACGTCTGTTCCTGCCCCCTACACCGGCAGAGAGCTCGGGGGAGCCAGAGACTGCCAGGCTGCTGCTGGGCTGGCTGGCTGTGTGGGACGGGGCAGAGCCGACCTAGGGGCAAGTTGGGCCTCTTGCTCTCCCTGCTGCCCTGAGGCTGCTGGGTCAAAGAGGTCTTGGGCATCCAGCCCTTTGCTGGTCCCTTCCCTCTGACGAGGCCCTCTGAGCTCCAGCACCTTGCAGTGTGGAGACAGCCCCTGCCAGCAACCTCCTCTCCAAGGAGGCCTAAACCGAGGCCTAGGCCCAGGGGAAAGGCACCAGCGGGGATGAGCCAGGGGAGGCGCCCGGGCATGTATGGACCCAGTCCCCGCAGCCTGCCCCTTGGTGGGGCAGTACCCCCGGAGTTCAGGAAGGTCTGGGAAAGGCTGGCCAGGGGCAGGGGACCTGTTGGGTCCGGCCCCTGGCCTGTGGGGCCTCTGAGCACATCCGGCCCTCTCCCGCTGGAAGTCCTCCCCGGCTGCCTCCAAAGGCCGGTTTGCGAACACTCACGCCCACTGTTCCCACCAGGCGCGCACAATGCTCCCAAGCCCAGGAGAAAAGCGCTTCGGGGTGGTGCTCTCACCGGGCCCTTGCCCCTGAGCCTGGGGGCAATGCAGGGGGAACACAATCCCAGGCCAAGGCAGAACCACATGCACACGTCTGTTCCTGCCCCCTGCACCGGCAGAGAGCTCAGGGGAGCCAGAGTCTGTCAGGCAGCTGCTGGGCTGGCCGCCTGTGTGGGAAGGGGCAGAGACGACCTGGGGGCAAGTTGGGCCTCTTGCTCTCCCTGCTGCCCTGAGGCTGCTGGGCCAAAGAGGTCTTGGGCATCCAGCCCCTTGCTGGTCCCTTCCCTCTGACGAGGCCCTCTGAGCTCCAGCACCTTGCAGTGTGGAGACAGCCCCTGCCAGCAACCTCCTCTCCCAGGAGCCCTCAACCGAGGCCTAGGCCCATGGGGAAAGGCACCAGCGGGGATGAGCCAGGGGAGGCGCCCGGGCATGTCTGGACCCAGTCCCCTCAGCCTGCCCCTTGGTGGGGCAGTACCCCCGGAGGCCAGGAAGGTCTGGGCAAGGCTGGCCAGGGCCAGGCGCCCTGCTGGGTCCTGCCCCTGGCCTGTGGGGCCTCTGAGCACAACCGGCCCTCTCCCACTGGAAGACCTCCCCGGCTGCCTCCAAAGGCCGGTTTGCAACACTCCCGCCCGCTGTTCCCGCCAGGCACGCACAATGCTCCCAAGATCGGGAGAAAAGCACTTCGGGGTGTTGCTCTCTCCGATCCCTTGCCCCTGAGCCTGGGGGCCAGGCAGTGGGTCCACACTCCCAGACCAAGGCAGAACCACATGCACACGTCTGTTCCTGACCCCTGCACTGGCAGAGAGCTCGGGGGAGCCAGAGTCTGTCAGGCAGGTGCTGGGCTGGCCGCCTGTGTGGGAAGGGGCAGAGCCGACCTAGGGGCAAGTTGGGCCTCTTGCTCTCCCTGCTTCCCTGAGGCTGCTGGGCCAAAGAGGTCTTGGGCATCCAGCCCCTTGCTGGTCCCTTCCCGCTGACGAGGCCCTCTGAACTCCAGCACCTTGCAGTGTGGAGACAGCCCCTGCCAGCAACCTCCTCTCCAAGGAGGCCTCAACCGAGACCTAGTCCCAGGGAATGGCACCAGCGGGGATGAACCTGGGGAGGCGCCCGGGAATGTCTGGACCCAGTCCCCGCAGCCTGCCCCTTGGTGGGGCAGTACCACCGGAGGCCAGGAAGGTCTGGGGAAGGCTGGCCAGGGGCAGGGGCCCTGCTGGGTCCTGCCCCTGGCCTGTGGGGCCTCTGAGCACAACCGGCCCTCTCCCACTGGAAGACCTCCCCGGCTGCCTCCAAAGGCCGGTTTGCAAGCGCTCCCGCCCACTGTTTCCAGCAGGCGCGCACAATGCTCCCAAGCCCGGGAGAAAAGCACTTCGGGGTGGTGCTCTCACCGGGCCCTTGCCCCTGAGCCTGGGGGCAATGCAGGGGGAACACACTCCCAGGCCAAGGCAGAACCACATGCACACGTCTGTTCCTGCCCTCTGCACCGGCAGAGAGCTCGGGGGAGCCAGATTCTGTCAGGCAGCTGCTGGGCTGGCCGCCTGTGTGGGAAGGGGCAGAGCCGACCTAGGGGCAAGTTGGGCCTCTTGCTCTCCCTGCTGCCCTGAGGATGCTGGGCCAAAGAGGACTTGGGCATCTAGCCCCTTGCTGGTCCCTTCCCTCTGACGAGGCCCTCTGAGCTCCAGCACGTTGCAGTGTGGAGACAGCCCCTGCCAGCAACCTCCTCTCCAAAGAGGCCTCAACCGAGGCCTAGGCCCAGGGGAAAGGCACCAGCGGGGATGAGACTGGGGAGGTGCCCGGGCATGTCTGGACCCAGTCCCCGCAGCCTGCCCCTTGGTGGGGCTGTAACCCTGGAGGCAGGAAGGTCTGGGCAAGGCTGGCCAGGGGCAGGGGCCCTGCTGGGTCCTGCCCCTGGCCTGTGGGGCCTCTGAGCACAACCGGCCCTCTCCGACTGGAAGACATCCCCGGCTGCCTCCAAAGGCCGGTTTGCAAGCACTCCCGCCCACTGTTCCCACCAAGCACGCAAAATGCTCCCAAGCCGGGAGAAAAGCGCTTCGGGGTGGTGCTCTCTCCGGGCCCTTGCCCCTGAGCCTGGGGGCCAGGCAGGGGGAACACACTCCCAGGCCAAGGCAGAACGACATGCACACGTCTCTTCCTGCCCCATACACCGGCAGAGAGCTCGGGGGAGCCAGAGACTGCCAGGCTGCTGCTGGGCTGGCTGGCTGTGTGGGACGGGGCAGAGCCGACCTAGGGGCAAGTTGGGCCTCTTGCTCTCCCTGCTGCCCTGAGGCTGCTGGGTCAAAGAGGTCTTGGGCATCCAGCCCTTTGCTGGTCCCTTCCCTCTGACGAGGCCCTCTGAGCTCCAGCACCTTGCAGTGTGGAGACAGCCCCTGCCAGCAACCTCCTCTCCAAGGAGGCCTAAACCGAGGCCTAGGCCCAGGGGAAAGGCACCAGCGGGGATGAGCCAGGGGAGGCGCCCGGGCATGTATGGACCCAGTCCCCGCAGCCTGCCCCTTGGTGGGGCAGTACCCCCGGAGTCCAGGAAGGTCTGGGAAAGGCTGGCCAGGGGCAGGGGACCTGTTGGGTCCGGCCCCTGGCCTGTGGGGCCTCTGAGCACATCCGGCCCTCTCCCGCTGGAAGTCCTCCCCGGCTGCCTCCAAAGGCCGGTTTGCGAACACTCACGCCCACTGTTCCCACCAGGCGCGCACAATGCTCCCAAGCCCGGGAGAAAAGCGCTTCGGGGTGGTGCTCTCACCGGGCCCTTGCCCCTGAGCCTGGGGGCAATGCAGGGGGAACACACTCCCAGGCCAAGGCAGAACCACATGCACACGTCTGTTCCTGCCCCCTGCACCGGCAGAGAGCTCAGGGGAGCCAGAGTCTGTCAGGCAGCTGCTGGGCTGGCCGCCTGTGTGGGAAGGGGCAGAGACGACCTGGGGGCAAGTTGGGCCTCTTGCTCTCCCTGCTGCCCTGAGGCTGCTGGGCCAAAGAGGTCTTGGGCATCCAGCCCCTTGCTGGTCCCTTCCCTCTGACGAGGCCCTCTGAGCTCCAGCACCTTGCAGTGTGGAGACAGCCCCTGCCAGCAACCTCCTCTCCCAGGAGCCCTCAACCGAGGCCTAGGCCCATGGGGAAAGGCACCAGCGGGGATGAGCCAGGGGAGGCTCCCGGGCATGTCTGGACCCAGTCCCCTCAGCCTGCCCCTTGGTGGGGCAGTACCCCCGGAGGCCAGGAAGGTCTGGGCAAGGCTGGCCAGGGGCAGGCGCCCTGCTGGGTCCTGCCCCTGGCCTGTGGGGCCTCTGAGCACAACCGGCTCTCTCCCACTGGAAGACCTCCCCGGCTGCCTCCAAAGGCCGGTTTGCAAGAGCTCCCGCCCACTGTTCCCAGCAGGCGCGCACAATGCTCCCAAGCCCGGGAGAAAAGCGCTTCGGGGTGGTGCTCTCACCGGGCCCTTGCCCCTGAGCCTGGGGGCAATGCAGGGGGAACACACTCCCAGGCCAAGGCAGAACCACATGCACACGTCTGTTCCTGCCCCCTGCACCGGCAGAGAGCTCAGGGGAGCCAGAGTCTGTCAGGCAGCTGCTGGGCTGGCCGCCTGTGTGGGAAGGGGCAGAGCCGACCTAGGGGCAAGTTGGGCCTCTTGCTCTCCCTGCTGCCCTGAGGCTGCTGGGCCAAAGAGGTCTTGGGCATCCAGCCCCTTGCTGGTCCCTTCCCTCTGACGAGGCCCTCTGAGCTCCAGCACCTTGCAGTGTGGAGACAGCCCCTGCCAGCAACCTCCTCTCGAAGGAGGCCTCACCCGAGGCCTAGGCCCAGGGGAAAGGCACCAGCGGGGATGAGCCTGGGAAGGCGCCCGGCCATGTCTGGACCCAGTCCCCGCAGCCTGCCCCTTGGTGGGGCTGTGCGCCCAGAGGCCAGGAAGGTCTGGGCAAGGCTGCCAGGGGCAGGGACCCTACTGGGTCCTGCCCCTGGCCTGTGGGGCCTCTGAGCACAACCGGCACTCTCCCGCTGGAAGACCGCCCCGTCTGCGTCCAAAGGCCTGTTTGCAAGCACTCAAGCCCGCTGTTCCCGCCAGGCCCGCACAATGCTCCCAAGCCCGGGAGAAAAGCGCTTCGGGCTGGTGCTCTCTCCGGGCCCTTGCCCCTGAGCCTGGGGGCCAGGCAGGGGGAACACACTCCCAGGCCAAGGCAGAACGACATGCACACGTCTGTTCCTGCTCCCTACACCGGCAGAGAGCTCGGGGGAGCCAGAGACTGCCAGGCTGCTGCTGGTCTGGCTGCCTGTGTTGGACGTGGCAGAGCCGACCTAGGGGCAAGTTGGGCCTCTTGCTCTCCCTGCTGCCCTGAGGCTGCTGGGTCAAAGAGGTCTTGGGCATCCAGCCGTTTGCTGGTCCCTTCCCTCTGACGAGGCCCTCTCAGCTCCAGCACCTTGCTGTGTGGAGACAGGCCCTGCCAGCAACCTCCTCTCCAAGGAGGCCTCAACCGAGGCCTAGGCCCAGGGGAAAGGCACCAGCGGGGATGAGCCAGGGGAGGCGCCCGGGCATGTCTGGACCCAGTCCCCGCAGCCTGCCCCTTGGTGGGGCTGTAACCCCGGGGGCAGGACGGTCTGGGCAAGGCTGGCCAGGGGCAGGGGCCCTCCTGGGTCCTGCCCCTGGCCTGTGGGGCCTCTGAGCACAACCGGCCCTCTCTCGCTGGAAGACCTCCCCGGCTGCCTCCAAAGGTCGGTTTGCAAGCACTCCCGCCCGCTGTTCCCACCAGCCACGCACAATGCTCCCAAGCCCGGGAGAAAAGCATTTTGGGGTGGTGCTCACACCGGGCCCTGGAAGACCTCCCCGGCTACCTCCAAAGGACAGTTTTCAGGCACTCCTGCCTGCTGTTCCCGCCACCCGCGCACAATGCTCCCAAGCCCGGGAGAAAAGCGCTTCGGGGTGGTGCTCTCTACAGGCCCTTGGAAGACCTCCCCGGCTGCCTCCAAAGGCCGGTTTGCAAGGACTCCTTCCTGCTGTTCCCGCCAGCCACGCACAATGCTCCCAAGCCCGGGAGAAAAGCATTTTGGGGTGGTGCTCACTCCGGGCCCTTGGAAGACCTCCCCGGCTGCCTCCAAAGGCCAGTTTGCAAGCACTCCTGCCTGCTGTTCCCGCCAGCCGCGCACAATGCTCCCAAGCCGGGGAGAAAAGCGCTTCAGGGTGGTGCTCTCTTCGGGCACTTTCAAGACCTCCCCGGCTGCCTCCAAAGGCAGGTTTGTAAGTACTCATTCCCGCTGCTTCCGCCAGCCACGCACAATGCTCCCAAGCCCGGGAGAAAAGCATTTTGGGGTGGTGATCATTCCGGGCCCTTGGAAGACCTCCCCGGCTGCCCCCAAAGGCCGGTTTGGAAGCACTCCCACTCGCTGTTCCCGCCATCCGCGCAAATGTTCCAAGCCCGGGAGAAAAGCGCTTCGGGGTGGTGCTCTCTCCTGGCCCTTGGAAGATCTCCCCGGCTGCCTCCAAAGGGCGGTTTGCAAGCACTCCTGCCTGCTGTTCCTGCCAGCCACGCACAATGCTCCCAAGCACGGGAGAAAAGTGCTTCGGGGTGGTTCTCTCTCCGGGCCCTTGGAAGACGTCCCTGGCTGCCTCCAAAGGCCGGTTTGCAAGCACTCATGCCCGTTGTTCCCACCAGCCGCGCACAATGCTCCCAAGCCCGGGAGAAAAGCATTTTGCGGTGGTGCTCACTCCGGGCCCTTGGAAGACCTCCCCGGCTGCCTCCAAAGGCCAGTTTGCAAGCACTCCTGCCTGCTGTTCCCGCCAGCCGCGCACAATGCTCCCAAGCCCGGGAGAAAAGCGCTTCGGGGTGGTGCTCTCTCCGGGCACTTTCAAGACCTCCCCGGCTGCCTCCAAAGGCCGGTTTGTAAGTACTCATTCCCGCTGCTTCCGCCAGCCACGCACAATGCTCCCAATCCCGGGAGAAAAGCATTTTGGGGTGGTGCCCTCTCCGGGCCCTTGGAAGACCTCCCGGGCTGCCTCCAAAGGCCGGTTTGTAAGCACTCATGTCCGCTGTTCCCGACAGCCGCACACAATGCTCCCAAGCCCGGGAGAAAAGCATTTTGGGGTGGTGATCAGTCCGGGCCCTTGGAAGACCTCCCCGGCTGACTCCAAAGGACAGTTTGCAAGCACTCATGCCCGCTGTTTCCGCCAGCCGCGCACAATGCTCCCAAGACCGTGAGAAAAGCGCTTCGGGGTGGTGTTCTCTCCTGGACCATGGAGGACGTCCCCGGCTGCCCCCAAAGGCCGGTTTGCAACCACTCCCACTCGCTGTTCCCGCCAGCCACACACAATGTTCCAAAACCCCGGAGAAAAGCGCTTCGCGGTGGTGCTCTCTCCGGGCCCTTGGAAGACTTCTCTGGCTGCCTCCAAAGGCCGGTTTGCAAGAATTCCCTCCCGCTGTTCCACCAGCCGCACACAATGCTCCAAAACCCGAGAGAAAAGCGCTTCGAGGTGGTGTTCTCTCCGGGCCCTTGGAAGACCTCCCCGGCTGCCTCCAAAGGCCGGTTTGCAAGCACTCCTGCCTGCTGTTCCCGCCACACGCGCACAATGCACCCAAGCCCGGGAGAAAAGCGCTTCGGGGTGGTGCTCTCTCCGGGCCTTTGGAAGACCTCCCCGGCTGCCTCCAAAGGCCGGTTTGCAAGGACTCCTTCCTGCTGTTCCCGCCAGGCACGCACAATGCTCCCAATCCCGGGAGAAAAGTGCTTCGGGATGGTGCTCTCTCCGGGCCCTTGGAAGACCTCCCCGGCTACCTCCAAAGGCGGGTTTGCAAGTACTCATTCCCGCTGTTCCCGCCAGCTGCGCACAATGCTCCCAAGCCCGGGAGAAAAGCATTTTGGGGTGGTGCTCTCTCCGGGCCCTTGGAAGACCACCCCGGCTGCCTCAAAAGGCCGGTTTGCAAGCACTCCGGCCCGCTGTTCCCGCCAGCCGCGTACAATGCTCCCTAGCCCGGGAGAAAAGCATTTTGGGGTGGTGCTCACTCCGGGCCCTTGAAAGACCTGCCCGGCTGCCTCCAAAGTCCGGTTTGCAAGAACTCATGCCCGCTGTTCCCACCAGCCGAGCACAATGCTCCCAAGACCGGGAGAAATGCGCTTCGGGGTGGTGTTCTCTCCGTGCCCATGGAGGACCTCCCCGGCTGCCACCAAAGGCCGGTTTGCAATCACTCCCACTCACTGTTCCGGCCAGCCACGCACATGCTCCAAAACGGGAGAGAAGCGCTTTGGGGTGGTGCTCTCTCCCGGCCCTTGGAAGACTTCCCCGGCTGACTCCAAAGGCCGGTTTGCAAGAACTCCCTCCCGCTGTCCCGCCAGCCGCACACAATGCTCCCAATCACGGGAGAAAAGCGCTTCGGGGTGGTGCTCTCTCAGGGCCCTTTGAAGACCTCCCCGGCTGCCTCCAATGGCCGGTATGCAAGCACTCATGCCCGCTGTTCCCACCAGCCGTGTACAATGCTCCCAAGCACGGGAGAAAAGCATTTTGGGGTGGTGCTCACTCCTTGCCCTTGGAAGACCTCCGCGCCTGCCTCCAAAGGCCGGTTTGCAAGCACTCCTGCCTGCTGTTCCCGCCACCCGCGCACACTGCTCCCAAGCCCGGGAGAAAAGCGCATCGGGGTGGTGTTCTCTCCGGGCCCATGGAGGACCTCCCCGGCTGCCCCCAAAGGCCGGTTTGCAAGCATTCCCACTAGCTGTTCCCGCCAGCCATGCAAATGCTCCCAAGCCGGGGGGAAAAGCATTTTGGTGTGGTGCTCTCTCCGGGCCCTTGCCCCTGTGCCTGGGGACCAGGCAGGGGGTCCACACTCCCAGGCCGACTCAGAACCACATGCACACGTTTGTTCCTGCCCCCTGCACAGGCAGAGAGCTCGGGGGAGCCAGAGTCTGCCAGGCAGCTGCTGGGCTGGCCGCCTGTGTGGGAAGGGGCAGAGCCGACCTAGGGGCAAGTTGGGCCTCTTTCTCTCCCTGCTGCCCTGAGGCTGCTGCGTCAAAGAGGTCTTGGGCATCCAGCCCCTTGCTGGTCCCTTCCCTCTGACGAGGCCCTCTGAGCTCCACCACCTTGCAGTGTGGAGACAGCCCCTGCCAGCAACCTCCTCTCCAAGGAGGCCTCAACCGAGGCCTAAGCCCAGGGGAAAGGCACCAGCGGGGATGAGACTGGGGAGGCGCCCGGGCATGTCTGGAGCCAGTCCCCGCAGCCTGCCCCTTGGTGGGGCTGTAACCCCGGAGGCAGGAATGTCTGGGCAAGGCAGGCCAGGGGCTGGGGCCCTGCTGGGTCCTGACCCTGGCCTGTGGGGCCTCTGAGCACAACCGGCCCTCTCCCACTGGAAGACCTCCCCGGCTGCCTCCAAAGTCCGGTTTGCAAGCGCTCCCTCCCACTGTTCCCAGCAGGCGTACACAATGCTCCCATGCCCGGGAGAAAAACGCTTCAGAGTGGTGCTCTCTCCGGGCCCTTGCCCCTGAACCTGGGGGCAAGGCAGGGTGTCCACACTCCCAGGCCAAGGCAGAACCACATGCACACGACTGATCTGCCCCCTGCACCGGCAGAGAGCTCGGCAGAGCCAGAGTCTGTCAGGCAGCTACTGGGCTGGCCGCCTGTGTGGGAAGGGGCAGAGCCGACCTAGGGGCAAGTTGGGCCTCTTGCTCTCCCTGCTGCCCTGAGGCTGCTGGGCCAAAGAGGTCTTGGGCATCCAGCCCCTTGCTGGTCCCTTCCCTCTGACGAGGCCCTCTGAGCTCCAGCACCTTGCAGTGTGGAGACAGCCCCTGCCAGCAACCTCCTCTCCAAGGAGGCCTAAACCGAGGCCTAGGCCCAGGGGAAAGGCACCAGCGGGGATGAGCCTGGGGAGGCGCCCGGGCATGTCTGCACCCAGTCCCCGCAGCCTGCCCCTTGGTGGGGCAGTACCCCCGGAGGCCAAGAAGGACTTGGAAAGGCTGGCCAGGGGCAGGGGACCTGCTGGGTCCTGCCCCTGGCCTGTGGGGCCTCTGAGCACATCCGGCCCTCTCCCGCTGGAAGACCTCCCCGGCTGCCTCCAAAGGCCGGTTTGCCAACACTCCGGCCCACTGTTCCCACCAGGCGCGCACAATGCTCCCAAGCCCGGGAGAAAAGTGCTTCGGGGTGGTGCTCCCACCGGGCCCTTGCCCCTGAGCCTGGGGGCAATGCAGGGGTTCCACACTCCCAGGACAAGGCAGAACCACATGCACACGTCTGTTCCTGCCCCCTGCACCGGCAGAGAGCTCAGGGGAGCCAGAGTCTGTCAGGCAGCTGCTGGGCTGGCCGCCTGTGTGGGAAGGGGCAGAGCCGACCTAGGGGCAAGTTGGGCCTCTTGCTCTTCCTGCTGCCCTGAGGCTGCTGGGCCAAAGAGTTCTTGGGCATCCAGCCCCTTGCTGGTTCCTTCCCTCTGACGAGGCCCTCTGAGCTCCAGCACCTTGCCGTGTGGAGACAGCCCCTGCCAGCAACCTCCTCTGCAACGAATCCTCAACCCATGCCTAGGCCCAGGGGAAAGGCACCAGCGGGGATGAGCCTGGGGAGGGGCCCGGCCATGTCTGAACCCAGTCCCCGCAGCCTGCCCCTTGGTGGGGCAGTACCCCCGGAGGCCAGGAAGTTCTGGGCAAGGCTGGCCAGGGGCAGGGGCCCTGCTGGGTCCTGCCCCTGGCCTGTGGGGCCTC
Organism: Dama dama; assembly: GCF_033118175.1. Lineage (NCBI taxonomy): Eukaryota > Metazoa > Chordata > Mammalia > Artiodactyla > Cervidae > Dama > Dama dama. Next base: position 4,581,225 of record NC_083712.1, on the reverse strand, counting down.
TGAGCACAACCGGCCCTCTCCCACTGGAAGACCTCCCCGGCTGCCTCCAAAGTCCTGTTTGCAAACACTCAGGCCCGCTCTTCACGCCAGGCTCGCACAATGCTCCCAAGCCCGGGAGAAAAGGGCTTTGGAGTGATGCTCTCACCGGGCCCTTGCCCCTGAGCATGGGGGCAAGGCAGGGGGAACACACTCCCAGACCAAGGCAGAACCACATGCCCACGTCTGTTCCTGTCCCCTGCACCGGCAGAGAGCTTGGGGGAGCCAGAGTCTGTCAGGCAGCTGCTGGGTTGGCCGCCTGTGTGGAAAGGGGCAGAGCCGCCCTAGGGGCAAGTTGGGCCTCTTGCTCTCCCTGCTGCCCTGAGGCTGCTGGGCCAAAGACGTCTTGGGCATCCAGCCCCTTACTGGTCCCTTCCCTCTGACGAGGCCCTCTGAGCTCCAGCACCTTGCAGTGTGGAGACAGCCCCTGCCAGCAACCTCCTCTCCAAAGAGGCCTCAACCGAGGCCTACGCCCAGGGGAAAGGCACCAGCGGGGATGATCTTGGGGAGGCGCACGGACATGTCTTACCCAGTCGCCGCAGCCTGCCCCTTGGTGGGGCAGTACACCCGGAGGCCAGGAAGTTCTGGGCAAGGCTGGCCAGGGGCAGGGGCCCTGCTGGGTCCTGACCCTGGCCTGTGGGGCCTCTGAGCACAACCGGCCCTCTCCCACTGGAAGACCTCCCCGGCTGCCTCCAAAGTCCTGTTTGCAAACACTCCCGCCCGCTGTTCACGCCAGGCTCGCACAATGCTCCCAAGCCCGGGAGAAAAGCGCTTTGGAGTGATGCTCTCTGCGGGCCCTTGCCCCTGAGCCTGGGGGCAAGGCAGGGGGAACACACTCCCAGGCCAAGGCAGAACCACATGCCCACATCTGTTCCTGTCCCCTGCACCGGCAGAGAGCTTGGGGGAGCCAGAGTCTGTCAGGCAGCTGCTGGGTTGGCCGCCTGTGTGGGAAGGGGCAGAGCCACCCTAGGGGCAAGTTGGGCCTCTTGCTCTCCTTGCTGCCCTGAGGCTGCTGGGCCAAAGACGCCTTGGGCATCCAGCCCCTTGCTGGTCCCTTCCCTCTGACGAGGCCCTCTGAGCTCCACCACCTTGCAGTGTGGAGACAGCCCCTGCCAGCAACCTCCTCTCCAAGGAGGCCTCAACCGAGGCCTAAGCCCAGGGGAAAGGCACCAGCGGGGATGAGACTGGGGAGGCGCCCGGGCATGTCTGGAGCCAGTCCCCGCAGCCTGCCCCTTGGTGGGGCTGTAACCCCGGAGGCAGGAATGTCTGGGCAAGGCAGGCCAGGGGCTGGGGCCCTGCTGGGTCCTGACCCTGGCCTGTGGGGCCTCTGAGCACAACCGACCATCTCCCACTGGAAGACCTCCCCGGCTGCCTCCAAAGTCCGGTTTGCAAGCGCTCCCTCCCACTGTTCCCAGCAGGCGTACACAATGCTCCCAAGCCCGGGAGAAAAACGCTTCAGAGTGGTGCTCTCTCCGGGCCCTTGCCCCTGAACCTGGGGGCAAGGCAGGGTGTCCACACTCCAGGCCAAGGCAGAACCACATGCACACGACTGATCTGCCCCCTGCACCGGCAGAGAGCTCGGCAGAGCCAGAGTCTGTCAGGCAGCTACTGGGCTGGCCGCCTGTGTGGGAAGGGGCAGAGCCGACCTAGGGGCAAGTTGGGCCTCTTGCTCTCCCTGCTGCCCTGAGGCTGCTGGGCCAAAGAGGTCTTGGGCATCCAGCCCCTTGCTGGTCCCTTCCCTCTGACGAGGCCCTCTGAGCTCCAGCACCTTGCAGTGTGGAGACAGCCCCTGCCAGCAACCTCCTCTCCAAGGAGGCCTAAACCGAGGCCTAGGCCCAGGGGAAAGGCACCAGCGGGGATGAGCCTGGGGAGGCGCCCGGGCATGTCTGCACCCAGTCCGCGCAGCCTGCCCCTTGGTGGGGCAGTACCCCCGGAGGCCAAGAAGGACTTGGAAAGGCTGGCCAGGGGCATGGGACCTGCTGGGTCCTGCCCCTGGCCTGTGGGGCCTCTGAGCACATCCGGCCCTCTCCCGCTGGAAGACCTCCCCGGCTGCCTCCAAAGGCCGGTTTGCCAACACTCCGGCCCACTGTTCCCACCAGGCGCGCACAATGCTCCCAAGCCCGGGAGAAAAGTGCTTCGGGGTGGTGCTCCCACCGGGCCCTTGCCCCTGAGCCTGGGGGCAATGCAGGGGTTCCACACTCCCAGGACAAGGCAGAAGCACATGCACACGTCTGTTCCTGCCCCCTGCACCGGCAGAGAGTTCAGGGGAGCCAGAGTCTGTCAGGCAGCTGCTGGGCTGGCCGCCTGTATGGGAAGGGGCAGAGCCGACCTAGGGGCAAGTTGGGCCTCTTGCTCTTTTTGCTGCCCTGAGGCTGCTGGGCCAAAGAGGTCTTGGGCATCCAGCCCCTTGCTGGTTCCTTCCCTCTGACGAGGCCCTCTGAGCTCCAGCACCTTGCAGTGTGGAGACAGCCCCTGCCAGCAACCTCCTCTGCAACGAATCCTCAACCCATGCCTAGGCCCAGGGGAAAGGCACCAGCGGGGATGAGCCTGGGGAGGGGCCCGGCCATGTCTGGACCCAGTCCCCGCAGCCTGCCCCTTGGTGGGGCAGTACCCCCGGAGGCCAGGAAGTTCTGGGCAAGGCTGGCCAGGGGCAGGGGCCCTGCTGGGTCCTGCCCCTGGCCTGTGGGGCCTCTGAGCACAACCGGCCCTCTCCCACTGGAAGACCTCCCCGGCTGCCTCCAAAGTCCTGTTTGCAAACACTCCGGCCCGCTGTTCACGCCAGGCTCGCACAATGCTCCCAAGCCCGGGAGAAAAGGGCTTTGGAGTGATGCTCTCACCGGGCCCTTGCCCCTGAGCATGGGGGCAAGGCAGGGGGAACACACTCCCAGACCAAGGCAGAACCACATGCCCACGTCTGTTCCTGTCCCCTGCACCGGCAGAGAGCTTGGGGGAGCCAGAGTCTGTCAGGCAGCTGCTGGGTTGGCCGCCTGTGTGGAAAGGGGCAGAGCCGCCCTAGGGGCAAGTTGGGCCTCTTGCTCTCCCTGCTGCCCTGAGGCTGCTGGGCCAAAGACGTCTTGGGCATCCAGCCCCTTACTGGTCCCTTCCCTCTGACGAGGCCCTCTGAGCTCCAGCACCTTGCAGTGTGGAGACAGCCCCTGCCTGCAACCTCCTCTCCAAGGAGGCCTCAACCGAGGCCTAGGCCCAGGGGAAATGCACCAGCGGGGATGAGCCAGGGGAGGCGCCCGAGCATGTCTGGACCCAGTCCCCGCAGCCTGCCCCTTGGTGGGGCAGTACCCTCGGAGGCCAGGAAGGTCTGGGCAAGGCTGGCCAGGGGCAGGGGCCGTGCTGGGTCCTGCCCCTGGCCTGTGGGGCCTCTGAGCACAACCGGCCCTCTCCCACTGGAAGACCTCCCCGGCTGCCTCTAAAGGCCGGTTTGCAAGCGCTCCCGCCCACTGTTCCCAGCAGGCGCGCACAATGCTCCCAAGCCCGGGAGAAAAGCGCTTCGGGTTGGTGCTCTCACCGGGCCCTTGCCCCTGAGCCTGGGGGCAATGCAGGGGGAACACACTCCCAGGCCAAGGCAGAACCACATGCACACGTCTGTTCCTGCCCCCTGCACCGGCAGAGAGCTCAGGGGAGCCAGAGTCTGTCAGGCAGCTGCTGGGCTGGCCGCCCGTGTGGGAAGGGGCAGAGCCGACCTAGGGGCAAGTTGGGCCTCTTGCTCTCCCTGCTGCCCTGAGGCTGCTGGGCCAAAGAGGTCTTGGGCATCCAGCCCCTTGCTGGTCCCTTCCCTCTGACGAGGCCCTCTGAGCTCCATCACCTTGCAGTGTGAAGACAGCCCCTGCCAGCAACCTCCTCTCCAAGGAGGCCTCAACCGAGGCCTAAGCCCAGGGGAAAGGCACCAGCGGGGATGAGACTGGGGAGGCGCCCGGGCATGTCTGGACCCAGTCCCCGCTGCCTGCCCCTTGGTGGGGCTGTAACCCCGGAGGCAGGAATGTCTGGGCAAGGCAGGCCAGGGGCTGGGGCCCTGCTGGGTCCTGCCCCTGGCCTGTGGGGCCTCTGAGCACAACCGGCCCTCTCCCACTGGAAGACCTCCCCGGCTGCCTCCAAAGGCCGGTTTGCAAGCACTCCCACCCGCTGTTCCCACCAGGCACGCACAATGCTCCCAAGCCCGGGAGAAAAGCGCTTCGGGCTGGTGCTCTCTCCGGGCCCTTGCCCCTGAGCCTGGGGGCCAGGCAGGGGGAACACACTCCCAGGCCAAGGCATTACGACATGCACACGTCTGTTCCTGCCCCCTACACCGGCAGAGAGCTCGGGGGAGCCAGAGACTGCCAGGCTGCTGCTGGGCTGACTGCCTGTGTGGGACGGGGTAGAGCCGACCTAGGGGCAAGTTGGGCCTCTTGCTCTCCCTGCTGCCCTGAGGCTCCTGGGTCAAAGAGGTCTTGGGCATCCAGCCCTTTGCTGGTCCCTTCCCTCTGACGAGGCCCTCTGAGCTCCATCACCTTGCAGTGTGGAGACAGCCCCTGCCAGCAACCTCCTCTCCAAGGAGACCTCAACCGAGGCCTAGGCCTAGGGGAAAGGCACCAGCGGGGATGAGCCTGGGGAGGCGCCCGGCCATGTCTGGACCCGGTCCCCCCAACCTGCCCCTTGGAGGGGCAGTACCCCCGGAGGCCAGGAAGGTCTGGGCAAGGCTGCCAGGGGCAGGGACACTGCTGGGTCCTGCCCCTGGACTGTGGGGCGTCTGAGCACAACCGGCACTCTCCCGCTGGAAGACCTCCCCGTCTGCCTCCAAAGGACGGTTTGCAAGCACTCCCAGCCGCTGTTTCCGCCAGGCACGCACAATGCTCCCAAGCCCGGGAGAAAAGCGCTTCGGGCTGGTGCTCTCTCCGGGCCCTTGCCCCTGAGCCTGGGGGCCAGGCAGGGGGAACACACTCCCAGGCCAAGGCAGAACGACATGCACACGTCTGTTCCTGCCCCATACACCGGCAGAGAGCTCGGGGGAGCCAGAGACTGCCAGGCTGCTGCTGGGCTGGCTGCCTGTGTGGGACGGGGCAGAGCCGACCTAGGGGCAAGTTGGGCCTCTTTCTCTCCCTGCTGCCCTGAGGCTGCTGCGTCAAAGAGGTCTTGGGCATCCAGCCCTTTGCTGGTCCCTTCCCTCTGACGAGGCCCTCTGAGCTCCAGCACCTTGCAGTGTGGAGACAGCCCCTGCCAGCAACCTCCTCTCCAAAGAGGCCCAAACCGAGGCCTAGGCCCAGGGGAAAGGCACCAGCGGGGATGAGCCAGGGGAGGCGCACGGACATGTCTGGACCCAGTCCCCGCAACCTGCCCCTTGGTAGGGCAGTACCCCCGGAGGCCAGGAAGGTCTGGGCAAGGCTGGCCAGGGGCAGGGGCCCTGCTGGGTCCTGCCCCTGGCCTGTGGGGCCTCTGAGCACAATCGGCCCTCTCCCACTGGAAGACCTCCCCGGCTGCCTCCAAAATCCTGTTTGCAAACACTCCCGCCCGCTGTTCACGCCAGGCTCACACAATGCTCCCAAGCCCGGGAGAAAAGCGCTTCAGGGTGGTGCTCTCTCCGGGCACTTGCCCCTCAACCTGGGGGCAAGGCAGGGTGTCCACACTCCCAGGCCAAGGCAGAGCCACATGCACACGACTGATCTGCCCCCTGCACCGGCAGAGAGCTCGGCAGAGCCAGAGTCTGTCAGGCAGCTGCTGGGCTGGCTGCCTGTGTGGGACAGGGCAGAGCCGACCTAGGGGCAAGTTGGGCCTCTTGCTCTCCCTGCTGCCCTGAGGCTGCTGGGCCAAAGAGGTCTTGGGCATCCAGCCCCTTGCTGGTCCCTTCCCTCTGACGAGGCCCTCTGAGCTCCAGCACCTTGCAGTGTGGAGACAGCCCCTGCCAGCAACCTCCTCTCCAAGGAGGCCTAAACCAAGGCCTAGGCCCAGGGGAAAGGCACCAGCGGGGATGAGTCTGGGGAGGCGCCCGGGCATGTCTGGACCCAGTCCCCGCAGCCTGCCCCTTGGTGGGGAAGTACCCCCGGAGGCCAGGAAGGTCTGAGCAAGGCTGGCCAGGGGCAGGGGACCTGCTGGGTCCTGCCCCTGGCCTGTGGGGCCTCTGAGCACATCCGGCCCTCTCCCGCTCAAGACCTCCCCGGCTGCCTCCAAAGGCCGGTTTGCCAACACTCCCGCCCACTGTTCCCACCAGGCGCGCACAATGCTCACAAGCCCGGGAGAAAAGTGCTTCGGGGTGGTGCTCCCACCGGGCCCTTGCCCCTGAGCCTGGGGGCCATGCAGGGGCTTCACACTCCCAGGACAAGGCAGAACCACATGCACACGTCTGTTCCTGCCCCCTGCACCGGCAGAGAGCTCAGGGGAGCCAGAGTCTGTCAGGCAGCTGCTGGGCTGGCCGCCTGTGTGGGAAGGGGCAGAGCCGACCTAGGGGCAAGTTGGGCCTCTTGCTCTCACTGCTGCCCTGAGGCTTCTGGGCCAAAGAGGTCTTGGGCATCCAGCCCCTTGCTGGTTCCTTCCCTCTGACGAGGCCCTCTGAGCTCCAGCACCTTGCAGTGTGGAGACAGCCCCTGCCAGCAACCTCCTCTGCAACGAATCCTCAACCCATGCCTAGGCCCAGGGGAAAGGCACCAGCGGGGATGAGCCTGGGGAGGCGCCCGGCCATGTCTGGACCCAGTCCCCGCAGCCTGCCCCTTGGTGGGGCTGTACTCCCGGAGGCAGGAAGGTCTGGGCAAGGCTGGCCAGGGGCAGGGGCCCTGCTGGGTCCTGCCCCTGGCCTGTGGGGCCTCTGAGCACAACCGGCCCTCTCCCACTGGAAGACCTCCCCGGCTGCCTCCAAAGGCCGGTTTGCAAGCACTCCCGCCCACTGTTCCCACAAGGCGCGCACAATGCTCCCAAGCCCGGGAGAAAAGCGCTTCGGGGTGGTGCTCTCTCCGGGCATTTGCCCCTGAGCCTGGGGGCCAGGCAGGGGATCCATACTCCCAGGCCAAGGCAGAACCACATGCACACGTCTGTTCCTGCCCCCTTCACCGGCAGAGAGCTGGGGGGGCCAGAGTCTGTCAGGCAGCTGTTGGGCTGGCCGCCTGTGTGGGAAGGGGCAGAACCGACCTAGGGGCAAGTTGGGCCTCTTGCTCTCCCTGCTGCCCTGAGGCTGCTGGGCCAAAGAAGTCTTGGGCATCCAGCCCCATGCTGGTCCCTTCCCTGTGACGAGGCCCTCTGAGCTCCACCACCTTGCAGTGTGGAGACAGACCCTGCCAGCAACCTCCTCTCCAAGGAGGCCTCAACCGAGGCCTAGACCCAGGGGAAAGGCACCAGCGGGGATGAGCCAGTGGAGGCGCCCGGGCATGTCTGGACCCAGTCCCTGCAGCCTGCCCCTTGGTGGGGCAGTAACCCCGGAGGCCAGGAAGGTCTGGGCAAGGCTGGCCAGGGGCACGTGCCCTGCTGGGTCCTGCCCCTGGCCTGTGCGGCCTCTGAGCACAACCGGCCCTCTCCCACTGGAAGACCTCCCCGGCTGCCTCCAAAGGCCGGTTTGCCAACACTCGTGCCCGCTGTTCCCGCCAGGCACGCACAATGCTCCCAAGCCCTGGAGAAAAGCGCTTCGGGGTGTTCCTCTCTCCGGGCCCTTGCCCCTGAGCCTGGGGGCCAGGCAGGGGGAACACACTCCCAGGCCAAGGCAGAACGACATGCACACGTCTGTTCCTGCCCCCTACACCGGCAGAGAGCTCGGGGGAGCCAGAGACTGCCAGGCTGCTGCTGGGCTGGCTGCCTGTGTGGGAAGGGGCAGAGCCGACCTAGGGGCAAGTTGGGCCTCTTGCTCTCCCTGCTGCCCTGAGGCTGCTGGGTCAAAGAGGTCTTGGGCATCCAGCCCTTTGCTGGTCCCTTCCCTCTGACGAGGCCCTCTGAGCTCCAGCACCTTGCAGTGTGGAGACAGCCCCTGCCAGCAACCTCCTCTCCAAAGAGGCCTCAACCGAGGCCTACGCCCAGGGGAAAGGCACCAGCGGGGATGATCCTGGGGAGGCGCGCGGACATGTCTTACCCAGTCCCCGCAGCCTGCCCCTTGGTGGGGTAGTACCCCTGGAGGCCAGGAAGGTCTGGGCAAGGCTGGCCAGGGGCAGGGGCCCTGCTGGGTCCTGCCCCTGGCCTGTGGGGCCTCTGAGAACAACCGGCCCTCTCCCACTGGAAGACCTCCCCGGCTGCCTCTAAAGGCCGGTTTGCAAGCGCTCCCGCCCACTGTTCCCAGCAGGCGCGCACAATGCTCCCAAGCCCGGGAGAAAAGCGCTTCGGGTTGGTGCTCTCACCGGGCCCTTGCCCCTGAGCCTGGGGGCAATGCAGGGGGAACACACTCCCAGGCCAAGGCAGAACCACATGCACACGTCTGTTCCTGCCCCCTGCACCGGCAGAGAGCTCAGGGGAGCCAGAGTCTGTCAGGCAGCTGCTGGGCTGGCCGCCTGTGTGGGAAGGGGCAGAGCCGACCTAGGGGCAAGTTGGGCCTCTTGCTCTCCCTGCTGCCCTGAGGCTGCTGGGCCAAAGAGGTCTTGGGCATCCAGCCCCTTGCTGGTCCCTTCCCTCTGACGAGGCCCTCTGAGCTCCATCACCTTGCAGTGTGAAGACAGCCCCTGCCAGCAACCTCCTCTCCAAGGAGGCCTCAACCGAGGCCTAAGCCCAGGGGAAAGGCACCAGCGGGGATGAGACTGGGGAGGCGCCCGGGCATGTCTGGACCCAGTCCCCGCTGCCTGCCCCTTGGTGGGGCTGTAACCCCGGAGGCAGGAATGTCTGGGCAAGGCAGGCCAGGGGCTGGGGCCCTGCTGGGTCCTGCCCCTGGCCTGTGGGGCCTCTGAGCACAACCGGCCCTCTCCCACTGGAAGACCTCCCCGGCTGCCTCCAAAGGCCGGTTTGCAAGCACTCCCACCCGCTGTTCCCACCAGGCACGCACAATGCTCCCAAGCCCGGGAGAAAAGCGCTTCGGGCTGGTGCTCTCTCCGGGCCCTTGCCCCTGAGCCTGGGGGCCAGGCAGGGGGAACACACTCCCAGGCCAAGGCAGAACGACATGCACACGTCTGTTCCTGCCCCATACACCGGCAGAGAGCTCGGGGGAGCCAGAGACTGCCAGGCTGCTGCTGGGCTGGCTGCCTGTGTGGGACGGGGCAGAGCCGACCTAGGGGCAAGTTGGGCCTCTTTCTCTCCCTGCTGCCCTGAGGCTGCTGCGTCAAAGAGGTCTTGGGCATCCAGCCCTTTGCTGGTCCCTTCCCTCTGACGAGGCCCTCTGAGCTCCAGCACCTTGCAGTGTGGAGACAGCCCCTGCCAGCAACCTCCTCTCCAAGGAGGCCTAAACCAAGGCCTAGGCCCAGGGGAAAGGCACCAGCGGGGATGAGTCTGGGGAGGCGCCCGGGCATGTCTGGACCCAGTCCCCGCAGCCTGCCCCTTGGTGGGGAAGTACCCCCGGAGGCCAGGAAGGTCTGAGCAAGGCTGGCCAGGGGCAGGGGACCTGCTGGGTCCTGCCCCTGGCCTGTGGGGCCTCTGAGCACATCCGGCCCTCTCCCGCTCAAGACCTCCCCGGCTGCCTCCAAAGGCCGGTTTGCCAACACTCCCGCCCACTGTTCCCACCAGGCGCGCACAATGCTCCCAAGCCCGGGAGAAAAGTGCTTCGGGGTGGTGCTCCCACCGGGCCCTTGCCCCTGAGCCTGGGGGCCATGCAGGGGCTTCACACTCCCAGGACAAGGCAGAACCACATGCACACGTCTGTTCCTGCCCCCTGCACCGGCAGAGAGCTCAGGGGAGCCAGAGTCTGTCAGGCAGCTGCTGGGCTGGCCGCCTGTGTGGGAAGGGGCAGAGCCGACCTAGGGGCAAGTTGGGCCTCTTGCTCTCACTGCTGCCCTGAGGCTTCTGGGCCAAAGAGGTCTTGGGCATCCAGCCCCTTGCTGGTTCCTTCCCTCTGACGAGGCCCTCTGAGCTCCAGCACCTTGCAGTGTGGAGACAGCCCCTGCCAGCAACCTCCTCTGCAACGAATCCTCAACCCATGCCTAGGCCCAGGGGAAAGGCACCAGCGGGGATGAGCCTGGGGATGCGCCCGGCCATGTCTGGACCCAGTCCCCGCAGCCTGCCCCTTGGTGGGGCTGTACCCCCGGAGGCAGGAAGGTCTGGGCAAGGCTGGCCAGGGGCAGGGGCCCTGCTGGGTCCTGCCCCTGGCCTGTGGGGCCTCTGAGCACAACCGGCCCTCTCCCACTGGAAGACCTCCCCGGCTGCCTCCAAAGGCCGGTTTGCAAGCACTCCCGCCCACTGTTCCCACAAGGCGCGCACAATGCTCCCAAGCCCGGGAGAAAAGCGCTTCGGGGTGGTGCTCTCTCCGGGCCTTTGCCCCTGAGCCTGGGGGCCAGGCAGGGGATCCATACTCCCAGGCCAAGGCAGAACCACATGCACACGTCTGTTCCTGCCCCCTTCACCGGCAGAGAGCTGGGGGGGCCAGAGTCTGTCAGGCAGCTGTTGGGCTGGCCGCCTGTGTGGGAAGGGGCAGAACCGACCTAGGGGCAAGTTGGGCCTCTTGCTCTCCCTGCTGCCCTGAGGCTGCTGGGCCAAAGAAGTCTTGGGCATCCAGCCCCATGCTGGTCCCTTCCCTGTGACGAGGCCCTCTGAGCTCCACCACCTTGCAGTGTGGAGACAGACCCTGCCAGCAACCTCCTCTCCAAGGAGGCCTCAACCGAGGCCTAGACCCAGGGGAAAGGCACCAGCGGGGATGAGCCAGTGGAGGCGCCCGGGCATGTCTGGACCCAGTCCCCGCAGCCTGCCCCTTGGTGGGGCAGTAACCCCGGAGGCCAGGAAGGTCTGGGCAAGGCTGGCCAGGAGCACGTGCCCTGCTGGGTCCTGCCCCTGGCCTGTGCGGCCTCTGAGCACAACCGGCCCTCTCCCACTGGAAGACCTCCCCGGCTGCCTCCAAAGGCCGGTTTGCCAACACTCGTGCCCGCTGTTCCCGCCAGGCACGCACAATGCTCCCAAGCCCTGGAGAAAAGCGCTTCGGGGTGTTCCTCTCTCCGGGCCCTTGCCCCTGAGCCTGGGGGCCAGGCAGGGGGAACACACTCCCAGGCCAAGGCAGAACGACATGCACACGTCTGTTCCTGCCCCCTGCACCGGCAGAGAGCTCAGGGGAGCCAGAATCTGTCAGGCAGCTGCTGGGCTGGCCGCCTGTGTGGGAAGGGGCAGAGCCGACCTAGGGGCAAGTTGGGCCTCTTCCTCTCCCTGCTGCCCTGAGGCTGCTGGGCCAAAGAGGTCTTGGGCATCCAGCCCCTTGCTGGTCGCTTCCCGCTGACGAGGCCCTCTGAGCTCCAGCACCTTGCAGTGTGGAGACAGCCCCTGCCAGCAACCTCCTCTCCAAGGAGGCCTCAACCGAGGCCTAGTCCCAGGAAAAGGCACCAGCGGGGATGAACCTGGGGAGGCGCCCGGGCCTGTCTGGACCCAGTCCCCGCAGCCTGCCCCTTGGTGGGGCAGTACCCCCGGAGGCCAGGAAGGTCTGGGCAAGGTTGGCCAGGGACAGGGGCCCTGCTGGGTCCTGCCCCTGGCCTGTGGGGCCTCTGAGCACAACCGGCCCTCTCCCACTGGAAGACCTCCCCAGGCTGCCTCCAAAGGCCGGTTTGCAAACACTCCCGCCCGCTGTTCACGCCAGGCATACACAATGCTCCCAAGCCCGGGAGAAAAGCGCTTCGGGGTGGTGCTCTCTCCGGGCCCTTGCCCCTGAGCCTGTGGGGAGGGCATGGGGAACACACTCCCAGACCAAGGCAGAACGACATGCACACGTCTGTTCCTATCCCCTGCACCGGCAGAGAGCTCGGGGGAGCCAGAGGCTGTCAGGCAGCTGCTGGGCTGGCCGCCTGTGTGGGAAGGGGCAGAGCCGACCTAGGGGCAAGTTGGGCCTCTTGATCTCCCTGCTGCCCTGAGGCTGCTGGGCCAAATAGGTCTTGGGTATCTAGCCCCTTACTGGTCCCTTCCCTCTGTCGAGGCCCTCTGAGCTCCAGCACCTTGCAGTGTGGAGACAGCCCCTGCCAGCAATCTCCTCTCCAAGGAGGTCTCAACCAAGGCCTAGGCCCATGGGAAAGGCACCAGAAGGGATGAGCCAGGGGAGGCGCCCGGGCATGTCTGGACCCAGTCCCCGCAGCCTGCCCCTTGGTGGGACAGTAACCCCGGAGGCCAGGAAGGTCTGGGCAAGGCTGGCCAGGGGCAGGGGCCCTGCTGTGTCCTGCCCCTGGCCTGTGGGGCCTCTGAGCACAACCGGCCCTATCCCACTGGAAGACGTCCCCGGCTGCCTCCAAAGGCCGGTTTGCAAGCACTCCCGCCCACTGTTCCCGCCAGGCGCGCACAATGCTCCCAAGCCCGGGAGAAAAGCGCTTCGGGGTGGTGCTCTCTCCGGGCCCTTGCCCCTGAGCCTGGTGGCCAGGCAGAGGTCCACACTCCGAGGCCAAGGCAGAACCACATGCACACGTCTGTTCCTGTCCCCTGCACCGGCAGAGAGCTTGGGGGAGCCAGAGTCTGTCAGGCAGCTGCTGGGTTGGCCGCCTGTGTGGGAAGGGGCAGAGCCGCCCTAGGGGCAAGTTGGGCCTCTTGCTCTCCCTGCTGCCCTGAGGCTGCTGGGCCAAAGAGGTCTTGGGCATCCAGCCCCTTACTGGTCCCTTCCTTCTGACGAGGCCCTCTGAGCTCCAGCACCTTGCAGTGTGGAGACAGCCCCTGCCAGCAACCACCTCTCCAAGGAGGCCTCACCGAGGCCTAGGCCCAGGGGAAAGGCACCAGCGGGGATGAGCCAGGGGAGGCGCCCGGGCATGTCTGGACCCAGTCCCCGCAGCCTGCCCCTTGGTGGGGCTGTAACCCCGGAGGCAGGACGGTCTGGGCAAGGCTGCCCAGGGGCAGGGGCCCTCCTGGGTCCTGCCCCTGGCCTGTGGGGCCTCTGAGCACAACCGGCCCTCTCCCACTGGAAGACGTCCCCGGCTGCCTCCAAAGGCCGGTTTGCAAGCACTCCCGCCTACTGTTCCCACCAGGCGCGCACAATGCTCCCAAGCCCGGGAGAAAAGCGCTTCGGGGTGGTGCTCTCTCCGGGCCCTTGCCCCTGAGCCTGGGGGCCAGGCAGGGGGTCCACACTCCCTGACCAAGGCAGAACCACATGCACACGTCTGTTCCTGCCCCCTGCACAGGCAGAGAGCTCGGGGGAGCCAGAGTCTGTCAGGCAGCTGCGGGGCTGGCCGCCTGTGTGGGAAGGGGCAGAGCCGACCTAGGGGCAAGTTGGGCCTCTTGCTCTCCCTGCTGCCCTGAGGCTGCTGGGCCAAAGAGCTCTTGGGCATCCAGCCCCTTACTGGGCCCTTCCCTCTGACGAGGCCCTCTGAGCTCCAGCACCTCGCAGTTTGGAGACAGCCCCTGCCAGCAACCTCCTCTCCAAGGAGGCCTCAACCGAGGCCTAGGCCCAGGGAAAAGGCACCAGCGGGGATGAGCCAGGGGAGGCGCCCGAGCATGTCTGGACCCAGTCCCCGCAGCCTGCCCCTTGGTGGGGCAGTACCCCCGGAGGCCAGGAAGGTCTGGGCAAGGCTGGCCAGGGGCAGGGGCCCTGCTGGGTCCGGACCCTGTCCTGTGGGGCCTCTGAGCACAACCGGCCCTCTCCCACTGGAAGACCTCCCCGGCTGCCTCCAATGGCCGGTTTGCAAGCCCTCATGCTCGCTGTTCCCACCAGCCGCGCACAATGCTCCCTAGCCCGGGAGAAAAGCATTTTTGGGTGGTGCTCACTTCGGGCCCTTGGAAGACCTCCCTGGCTGCCTCCAAGGCCGGTTTGCAAGCACTTCTGCCTGCTGTTCCCGCCACACGCGCACAATGCTCCCAAGCCCGGGAGAAAAGCGTTTCGGGGTGGTGTTCTCTCTGGGCCCAAGAAAGACCTCCCGGGCTGCCCCCAAAGGCCGGTTTGCAAGCACTCCCACTCGCTGTTCCCGCCATCCGTGCAAATGCTCCAAGCCCAGGAGAAAAGCGCTTCGGGGTGGTGCTCTCTCCCGGCCCTTGGAAGACCTCCCCGGCTGCCTCCAAAGGCCGGTTTGCAAGCACTCATGCCCGCTGTTCCCGCCCGCCGCGCACAATGCTCCCAAGCCCGGGAGAAAAGCGCTTCGGGGTGGTGCTCTCTCCTGGCCCTTGGAAGACCTCCCCGGCTCCCTCCAAAGGCTGGTTTTCAAGAACTCCCTCCCGCTGACCCGCCAGCCGCACACAATGCTCCCAAGCCCGGGAGAAAAGCATTTTGGGGTGGTGCTCTCTCCGGGCCTTTGGAAGACCTCGCCGGCTGCCTACAAAGGCCGGTTTGCAAGCACTCATGTCCACTGTTCCCGACAGCCGTGCACAATGCTCCCAATTCCGGGAGAAAAGTGCTTCGGGATGGTGCTCTCTCCGGGCACTTGGAAGACCTCCCCGGCTGCCTCAAAAGGCCGGTTTGCAGACACTCCCACTCGCTGTTCCCGCCAGCCACGCACAATCCTCCAAAACCCCGGAGAAAAGCCCTTCGGGGTGGTGTTCTCTCCGTGCCCATGGAAGACCTCCCGGGGTGCCCCCAAAGGCCGGTTTGGAAGCACTCCCACTCGCTGTTCCCGCCATCTGCGCAAATGTTCCAAGCCCGGGAGAAAAGCGCTTCTGGGTGGTGCTCTCTCCGGGCCCTTGGAAGACCTCCCCGGCTGCCTCCAAAGGCCAGTTTGCAAGCACTCCTGCCTGCTGTTCCCGCCAGTCGCGCACAATGCTCCCAAGCCCAGGAGAAAAGCGCTCCGGGGTGGTGCTCTCTCCTGGCACTTTCAAGACCTCCCCGGCTGCCTCCAAAGGCCGGTTTGTAAGTACTCATTCCCGCTGCTTCCGCCAGCCACGCATAATGCTCCCAAGCCCGGGAGAAAAGCATTTTGGGGTGGTGCTCACACCGGGCCCTGGAAGACCTCCCCGGCTGGCTCCAAAGGCCGGTTTTCAAGCACTCCTGCCTGCTGTTCCCGCCACCCGCGCACAATGCTCCCAAGCCCGGGAGAAAAGCGCTTCGGGGTGGTGCTCTCTCCGGGCCTTGGAAGACCTCCCCGTCTGCCTCCAATGGCCAGTTTGCAAGCACTCATTCCCGCTGTTCCCGCCAGCCACGCACAATGCTCCCAAGCCCGGGAGAAAAGCATTTTGGGGTGGTGCTCACACCGGGCCCTGGAAGACCTCCCCGGCTGGCTCCAAAGGCCGGTTTTCAAGCACTCCTGCCTGCTGTTCCCGCCACCCGCGCACAATGCTCCCAAGCCCGGGAGAAAAGCGCTTCGGGGTGGTGCTCTCTACAGGCCCTTGGAAGACCTCCCCGGCTGCCTCCAAAGGCCAGTTTGCAAGCACTCCTGCCTGCTGTACCCGCCAGTCGCGCACAATGCTCCCAAGCCCAGGAGAAAAGCGCTTCGTGGTGGTACTCTCTCCGGGCACTTTCAAGACCTCCCCGGCTGCCTCCAAAGGCCGGTTTGTAAGTACTCATTCCCGCTGCTTTCGCCAGCCACGCACAATGCTCCCAATCCCGGGAGAAAAGCATTTTGGGGTGGTGCTCTCTCCGGGCCCTTGGAAGACCTCCCGGGCTGCCTCCAAAGGCCGGTTTGTAAGCACTCATGTCCGCTGTTCCCGACAGCCGCACACAATGCTCCCAAGCCCGGGAGTAAAGCATTTTGGGGTGGTGATCAGTCCGGGCCCTTGGAAGACCTCCCTGGCTGCCTCCAAAGGACAGTTTGCAAGCACTCATGCCCGCTGTTCCCGCCAGCCGCGCACAATGCTCCCAAGACCGTGAGAAAAGCGCTTCGGGGTGGTGTTCTCTCCTGGACCATGGAGGACGTCCCCGGCTGCCCCCAAAGGCCGGTTTGCAAGCACTCCCACTCGCTGTTCCCGCCAGCCACACACAATGTTCCAAAATCCCGGAGAAAAGCGCTTCGGGGTGGTTCTCTCTCCGGGCCCTTGGAAGACTTCTCTGGCTGCCTCCAAAGGCCGGTTTGCAAGAATTCCCTCCCGCTGTTCCACCAGCCGCACACAATGCTCCAAAACCCGAGAGAAAAGCGCTTCGAGGTGGTGTTCTCTCCGGGCCCTTGGAAGACCTCCCGGGCTGCCTCCAAAGGCCGGTTTGCAAGCACTCCTGCCTGCTGTTCCCGCCACACGCGCACAGTGCACCCACACCCGGGAGAAAAGCGCTTCGGGGTGGTGCTCTCTCCGGGCCTTTGGAAGACCTCCCCGGCTGCCTCCAAAGGCCGGGTTGCAAGGACTCCTTCCTGCTGTTCCCGCCAGGCACGCACAATGCTCCCAATCCTGGGAGAAAAGTGCTTCGGGATGGTGCTCTCTCCGGGCCCTTGGAAGACCTCCCCGGCTACCTCCAAAGGCGGGTTTGCAAGTAGTCATTCCTGCTGTTCCCGCCAGCTGCGCACAATGCTCCCAAGCCCGGGAGAAAAGCATTTTGGGGTGGTGCTCTCTCCGGGCCCTTGGAAGACCACCCCGGCTGCCTCCAAAGGCCGGTTTGCAAGCACTCCCGGCCACTGTTCCTACAAGGCGCGCACAATGCTCCCAAGCCCGGGAGAAAAGCGCTTCGGGGTGGTGCTCTCTCCGGGCCCTTGCCCCTGAGCCTGGGGGCCAGGCAGGGGGAACACACTCCCAGGCCAAGGCAGAACCACATGCACACGTCTGTTCCTGTCCACTGCACCACGGAGAGCTCGGGGGAGCCAGAGTCTGTCAGGCAGCTGCTTGTCTGGCGGCCTTGTGTGCAGGGGCATAGCCGACCTAGGGGCTAGTTGGGCCTCTTGCTCTCCCTGCTGCCCTGAGGCTGCTGGGCCAAAGAGGACTTGGGCATCCAGCCCCTTGCTGGTCCCATCCCTCTGACGAGGCCCTCTGAGCTACAGCACCTTGCAGTGTGGAGACATCCCCTGCCAGCAACCTCCTCTCCAAGGAGGCCTCAACCGAGACCTAGGCCCAGGGGAAAGGCACCAGCGGGGAAGAGCCAGGGGAGGCGCCCGGGCATGTCTGGACCCAGTCCCCGCAGCCTGCCCCTTGGTGGCGCAGTACCCCTGGAGGCCAGGAAAGTCTGGGCAAGGCTGGCCAGGGCAGGGGCCCTGCTGGGTCCTGCCCCTGGCCTGTGGGGCCTCTGAGCACAACCGGCCCTCTCTCGCTGGAAGACCTCCCCGGCTGCCTCCAATGGCCGGTTTGCAAGCCCTCATGCCCGCAGTTCCCACCAGCCGCGCACAATTCTCCCAAGCCCGGGAGAAAAGCATTTTTGGGTGGTTCTCACTCCGGGCCCTTGGAAGACCTCCCCGGCTGCCTCCAAGGCCGGTTTGCAAGCACTTCTGCCTGCTGTTCCCGCCACCCGCGCACAATGCTCCCAAGCCCGGGAGAAAAGCATTTCGGGGTGGTGTTCTCTCTGGGCCCAAGAAAGACCTCCCGGGCTGCCCCCAAAGGCCGGTTTGCAAGCACTCCCACTCGCTGTTCCCGCCATCCGTGCAAATGCTCCAAGCCCAGGAGAAAAGCGCTTCGGGGTGGTGCTCTCTCCCGGCCCTTGGAAGACCTCCCCGGCTGCCTCCAAAGGCTGGTTTTCAAGAACTCCCTCCCGCTGTCCCGCCAGCCGCACACAATGCTCCCAATCACGGGAGAAAAGCGCTTCGGGGTGGTGCTCTCTCCGGGCCCTTGGAAGACCTCCCCGGCTGCCTCCAAAGGCCGGTTTGCAAGCACTCATGCCCGCTGTTACCGCCAGCCGCGCACAATGCTCCCAAGCCCGGGAGAAAAGCGCTTCGGGGTGGTGCTCTCTCCCGGCCCTTGGAAGACCTCCCCGGCTGCCTCCAAAGGCTGGTTTTCAAGAACTCCCTCCCACTGACCCGCCAGCCGCACACAATGCTCCCAAGCCCGGGAGAAAAGCATTTTGGGGTGGTGCTCTCTCCGGGCCCTTGGAAGACCTCCCGGGCTGCCTACAAAGGCCGGTTTGCAAGCACTCATGCCCGCTGTTCCCGCCAGCCGCGCACAATGCTCCAAAACAAGGGAGAGGAGCGCTTTGGGGTGGTGCTCTCTCCCGGCCCTTGGAAGACTTCCCCGGCTGCCTCCAAAGTCCGGTTTGCAAGAACTCATGCCCGCTGTTCCCGCCAGCCGCGCACAATGCTCCCAAGACCGGGAGAAATGCGCTTCGGGGTGGTGTTCTCTCCGTGCCCATGGAGGACCTCCCCGGCTGCCCCCAAAGGCCGGTTTGCAATCACTCCCACTCACTGTTCCCGCCAGCCACGCACATGCTCCAAAACACGGGAGAGAAGCGCTTTGGGGTGGTGCTCTCTCCCGGCCCTTGGAAGACTTCCCCGGCTGCCTCCAAAGGCCGGTTTGCAAGAACTCCCTCCCGCTGTCCCGCCAGCCGCACACAATGCTCCCAATCACGGGAGAAAAGCGCTTCGGGGTGGTGCTCTCTCAGGGCCCTTTGAAGACCTCCCCGGCTGCCTCCAATGGCCGGTATGCAAGCACTCATGCCCGCTGTTCCCACCAGCCGTGCACAATGCTCCCAAGCACGGGAGAAAAGCATTTTGGGGTGGTGCTCACTCCTTGCCCTTGGAAGACCTCCGTGCCTGCCTCCAAAGGCCGGTTTGCAAGCACTCCTGCCTGCTGTTCCCGCCACCCGCGCACACTGCTCCCAAGCCCGGGAGAAAAGCGCATCGGGGTGGTGTTCTCTCCGGGCTCATGGAGGACCTCCCTGGCTGCCCCCAAAGGCCGGTTTGCAAGCACTCCACTATCTGTTCCCGCCAGCAATGCAAATGCTCCCAAGCTGGGGAGAGAAGCATTTTGGGGTGGTGCTCTCTCCGGGCCCTTGCCCCTGTGCCTGGGGGCCAGGCAGGGGGTCCACACTCCCAGGCCAAGTCAGAACCACATGCAGACGTTTGTTCCTGCCCCCTGCACCGGCAGAGAGCTCGGGGGAGCCAGAGTCTGCCAGGCAGCTGCTGGGCTGGCTGCCTGTGTGGGAAGGGGCAGAGCCGAACTAGGGGCAAGTTGGGCTTCTTGCTCTCCCTGGTGCCCTGAGGCTGCTGGGCCAAAGAGGTCTTGGGCATCCAGCCCCTTGCTGGTCCCTTCCCTCTGACGAGGCCCTCTGAGCTCCAGCACCTTGCAGTCTGGAGACAGTCCCTGCCAGCAACCTCCTCTCCAAGGAGGCCTCACCCGAGGCCGAGGCCCAGGGGAAAGGCACCAGCGGGGATGAGCCTGGGGAGGCGCCCGGGCATGTTTGGACCCTGTCCCCGCAGCCTGCCCCTTAGTGGGGCAGTACCCCCGGAGGCCAGAAAGGTCTGGGCAAGGCTGGCCAGGGGCAGGGGCCCTGCTGGGTCCTGCCCCTGGCCTGTGGGGCCTCTGAGCACAACCGGCCCTCTCCCACTGGAACCTCCCCGGCTGCCTCCAAAGGCCGGGTTGCAAGCACACCCGCCCACTGTTCCCACCAGGCGCGCACAATGCTCCCAAGCCCGGGAAAAAAGCGCTTCGGGGTGTTGCTCTCTCCGGGCCCTTGCCCCTGAGCCTGGGGGCCAGGCAGGGGGTCCACACTCCCAGGCCAAGGCAGAACCACATGCACACGTCTGTTCCTGCCCCCTGCACCGGCAGGGAGCTCGGGGGAGCCAGAGTCTGTCAGGCAGCTGCAGGACTGGCCGCCTGTGTGGGAAGGGGCAGAGCCGACCTAGGGGCAAGTTGGGCCTCTTGCTCTGCCTGCTGCCCTGAGGCTGCTGGGCCAAAGAGGTGTTGGGCATCCAGCCCCTTGCTGGTCCCTTCCCTCTGACGAGGCCCTCTGAGCTCCAGCACCTTGCAGTGTGGAGACAGCCCCTGCCAGCAACCTCCTCTCCAAAGAGGCCTCAACCGAGGCCTAGGCCCAGGGGAAAGGCACCAGCGGGGATGAGCCAGGGGAGGCGCCCGGGCATGTCTGGACCCAGTCCCCGCAGCCTGCCCCTTGGTGGGGCAGTACCCCCGGAGGCCAGGAAGGTCTGGGCAAGGCTGGTCAGGGGTAGGGGCCCTGCTGGGTCCTTCTCCTGGCCTGTGGGGCCTCTGAACACAACCGGCCCTCTCCCGCTGGAAGACCTCCCCGGCTGCCTCCAAAGGCCCGTTTGCCAACACTCCCGCCCGCTGTTCCCGCCAGGCACGCACAATGCTCCCAAGCCCGGGAGAAAAGCGCTTCGGGGTGGTGCTCTCACCAGGCCCTTGCCCCTGAGCCTGGGGGACAGGCAGCGGGTCCACACTCCAAGGCCAAGTCAGAACCACATGCACATGTCTGTTCCTGCCCCTGCACCGGCAGAAAGCTCGGGGGAACCAGAGTCTGTCAGGCAGCTGCTGGGCTGGCCGTCTGTGTGGGAAGTGGCAGAGCCGACCTTGGGGCAAGTTGGGCCGCTTGCTCTGCCTGCTGCCCTGAGGCTGCTGGGCCAAAGAGGTCTTGGGCATCCAGCCCCTTGCTGGTCCCTTCCCTCTGACGAGGCCCTCTGAGCTCCAGCACCTTGCAGTGTGGAGACAGCCCATGCCAGCAACCTCCTCTCCAAGGAGGCCTCACCCGAGGCCGAGGCCCAGGGGAAAGGCACCAGCGGGGATGAGCCTGGGGAGGCGCCTGGGCATGTTTGGACCCAGTCCCCGCAGCCTGCCCCTTAGTGGGGCAGTACCCCCGGAGGCCAGAAAGGTCTGGGCAAGGCTGGCCAGGGGCAGGGGCCCTGCTGGGTCCTGCCCCTGGCCTGTGGGGTCTATGAGCACAACCGGCCCTCTCCCACTGGAACCTCCCCGGCTGCCTCCAAAGGCCGGGTTGCAAGCACTCCCGCCCACTGTTCCCACCAGGCGCGCACAATGCTCCCAAGCCCGGGAAAAAAGCGCTTCGGGGTGGTGCTCTCTCCGGGCCCTTGCCCCTGAGCC
Source organism: Dama dama (assembly GCF_033118175.1). Lineage (NCBI taxonomy): Eukaryota > Metazoa > Chordata > Mammalia > Artiodactyla > Cervidae > Dama > Dama dama. The sequence continues at coordinate 4,560,327 of NC_083712.1, read as the reverse complement.
TGGGGGCCAGGCAGGGGGTCCACACTCCCAGGCCAAGGCAGAACCACATGCACACGTCTGTTCCTGCCCCCTGCACCGGCAGAGAGCTCGGGGGAGCCAGAGTCTGTCAGGCAGCTGCTGGACTGGCCGCCTGTGTGGGAAGTGGCAGAGCCGACCTAGGGGCAAGTTGGGCGTCTTGCTCTCCCTGCTGCCCTGAGGCTGCTGGGCCAAAGAGGTCTTGGGCATCCAGCCCCTTGCTGGTCCCTTCCCTCTGACGAGGCCCTCTGAGCTCCAGCACCTTGCAGTGTGGAGACAGCCCCTGCCAGCAACCTCCTCTCCAAGGAGGCCTCAACCGAGGCCTAGGCCCAGGGGAAAGGCACCAGAGGGGATGAGCCAGGGGAGGCGCCCGGGCATGTCTGGACCCAGTCCCCGCAGCCTGCCCCTTGGTGGGGCAGTACCCCCGGAGGCCAGGAAGGTCTGGGCAAGGCTGGCCAGGGGCAGGGGCCCTGCTGGGTCCTTCTCCTGGCCTGTGGGGACTCTGAACACAACCAGCACTCTCCCGCTGGAAGACCTCCCCGGCTGCCTCCAAAGGCCGATTTGCCAACACTCCCGCCCGCTGTTCCCGCCAGGCATGCACAATGCTCCCAAGCCCGGGAGAAAAGCGCTTCGGGGTGGTGCTCTCACCGGGCCCTTGCCCCTGAGCCTGGGGGACAGGCAGCGGGTCCACACTCCAAGGCCAAGGCAGAACCACATGCACATGTCTGTTCGTGCCCCTGCACCGGCAGAGAGCTCGGGGGAACCAGAGTCTGTCAGGCAGCTGCTGGGCTGGCCGTCTGTGTGGGAAGAGGCAGAGCCGACCTTGGGGCAAGTTCGGCCGCTTGCTCTGCCTGCTGCCCTGAGGCTGCTGGGCCAAAGAGGTCTTGGGCATCCAGCCCCTTGCTGGTCCCTTCCCTCTGACGAGGCCCTCTGAGCTCCAGCACCTTGCAGTGTGGAGACAGCCCCTGCCAGCAACCTCCTCTCCAAGGAGGCCTCACCCTAGGCCTAGGCCCAGGGGAAAGGCACCAGCAGGGTTGAGCCTGGGGAGGTGCCCAGGCATGTCTGGTCCCAGTCCCCGCAGCCTGCCCCTTTTTGGGACAGTACCCCCAAAGGCCAGGAAGGTCTGGGCAAGGCTGGCCAGGGGCAGGGGCCCTGCTGGGGTCTGCCCCTGGCCTGTGAGTCCTCTGAGCACAACCGGCCCTCTCCCACTGGAAGACCTCCCCGGCTGCCTCCAAAGGCCCGTTTGCCAACACTCCTGCCCGCTGTTCCCGCCAGGCACACACAATGCTCCCAAACCCGGGAGAAAAGCGCTTCAGGGTGGTGCTCTCTCCGGGCCCTTGCCCCTGAGCCTGGGGGCCAGGCAGGGGGTCCACACTCCCAGGCCAAGGCAGAACCACATGCACACCTCTGTTCCTGCCCCCTGCACCGGAAGAGAGCTCGGGGGAGCCAGAGTCTGTCAGGCAGCTGCTGGGCTGACTGCCTGTGTGGGAAGGGGCAGAGCCGACCTAGGGGCAAGTTGGGCCTCTTGCTCTCCCTGCTGCCCTGAGGCTGCTGGGCCAAAGAGGTCTTGGGCATCCAGCCCCTTGCTGGTCCCTTCCCTCTGACGAGGCCCTCTGAGCTCCAGCACCTTGCAGTGTGGAGACAGCCCCTGCCAGCAACCTCCTCTCCAAGGAGGCCTCAACCGAGGCCTAGGCCCAGGGGAAAGGGACCAGCGGGGATGAGCCAGTGGAGGCGCCCGGGCATGCCCGGACCCAGTCCCCGCAGCCTGCCCCTTGGTGGGGCAGTACCCCCGGAGGCCAGGAAGGTCTGGGCAAGGCTGGTCAGGGGCAGGGGCTTTGCTGGGTCCTGCCCATGGCCTGTGGGACCTCTGAGCACAACCGGCCCTCTCCCACTGGAAGACCTCCCCGGCTGCCTCCAAAGGCCCGTTTGCCAACACTCCCGCCCGCTGTTCCCGCCAGGCACACACAATGCTCCCAAACCCGGGAGAAAAGCGCTTCGGGGTGGTGCTCTCTCCGGGCCCTTGCCCCTGAGCCTGGGGGACAGGCAGGGGGAACACACTCCCAGACCAAGGCAGAACCACATGCACACGTCTGTTCCTGCCCCCTGCACCGGCAGAGAGCTCGCGGGAGCCAGAGTCTGTCAGGCCGGTGCTGGGCTGGCCGCCTGTGTGGGAAGAGGCAGAGCCGACCTAGGGGCAAGTTGGGCCTCGTCCTCTCCCTGCTGCCCTGAGGCTGCTGGGCCAAAGAGGTCTTGAGCATCCAGCCCCTTGCTTGTCCCTTCCCTCTGACGAGGCCCTCGGAGCTCCAGCACCTTGCAGTGTGGAGACAGCCCCTGCCAGCAACCTCCTCTCCAAGGAGGCCTCACCCGAGGCCTAGGCCCAGGGCAAAGGCACCAGCGGGGATGAGCCTGGGGAGGCGCCCGGGCATGTCTGGACCCAGTCCCCGCAGCCTGCCCCTTGGAGGGGCACTACCCCCGGAGGCCAGGAAGGTCTGGGAAAGGCTGGCCAGGGGCAGGGGCCCTGCTGGGTCCTGTCCCTGGCCTGTGGGGCCTCTGAGCACAACCGGCCCTCTCCCACTGGAAGACCTCCCCGGCTGCCTCCAAAGGCCGGTTTGCAAGCACTCTCGCCCGATGTTCCCGGCACGCCCGCACAATGCTCCCAAGCCCGGGAGAAAAGCGCTTCGCGGTGGTGCTCTCTCCGGGCCCTTGCCCCTGAGCCTGGGGCAAGGCAGGGGGAACACACTCCCAGGCCAAGGCAGAACCACATGCCCACGTCTGTTCCTGTCCCCTGCACCGGCAGAGTGCTCGGGGGAGCCAGAGTCTGTCAGACAGCTGCTGGGCTGGCGGCCTGTGTGGGAAGGGGCAGAGCCGACCTAGGGGCAAGTTGGGCCTCTTGCTCTCCCTGCTGCCCTGAGGCTGCTGGGCCAAAGAGGTCTTGAGCATCCAGCCCCTTGCTGGTTCCTTCCCTCTGACGAGGCCCTCTGAGCTCCAGCACCTTGCAGTGTGGAGACAGCCCCTGCCAGCAACCTCCTCTCCAAGGAGGCCTCACCCGAGGCCTAGGCCCAGGGCAAAGGCACCAGCGGGGATGAGCCTGGGGAGGCGCCCGTGCATGTTTGGACCCAGTCCCCGCAGCCTGCCCCTTGGTGGGGCAGTACCCCGGAGGCCAGGAAGATCTGGGCAAGGCTGGCCAGGGGCAGGGGCCCTGCTGGGTCCTGCCCATGGCCTGTGGGGCCTCTGAGCACAACCGGCCCTCTCCCACTGGAAGACCTCCCCGGCTGCCTCCAAAGGCCGGTTTGCAAGCACTCCCGCCCACTGTTCCCACCAGGCGCGCACAATGCTCCCAAGCCCGGGAGAAAAGCGCTTCGGGGTGGTGCTCTCTCCGGGCCCTTGCCCATGAGCCTGGGGGCCAGCCAGGGGGTCCACACTCCCAGGCCAAATCAGAACCACATGCACATGTCTGTTCCTGCACCCTGCACCGGCAGACATCTCGGCGGAGCCAGAGTCTGCCAGGCAGCTGCTGGGATGTCTGCCTGTGTGGGAAGGGGCAGAGCCGACCTAGGGGCAAGTTGGGCCTCTTGCTCTCCCTGCTGCCCTGAGGCTGCTGGGCCAAAGAGGTCTTGGGCATCCAGCCCCTTGCTGGTCCCTTCCCTCTGACGAGGCCCTCTGAGTTCCAGCACCTCGCAGTGTGGAGACAGCCCCTGCCAGCAACCTCCTCTTCAAGGAGGCCTCAACGGAGGCCTAGGCCCAGGGGAAAGGCACCAGCGGGGATGAGCCTGGGGAGGCGCCCGGGCATGTCTGGACCCAGTTCCCGCAGCCTTCCCCTTGGTGGGGCAGTACCCCCGGAGGGCAGGAAGGTGTGGGCAAGGCTGGCCAGGGGCAGGGGACCTGCTGGTTCCTGCCCCTGGCCTGTGGGGCCTCTGAGCACATCCGGCCCTCTCCCGCTGGAAGACCTCCCCGGCAGCCTCCAAAGGCCAGTTTGCCAACACTCCTGCCCACTGTTCCCACCAGGCGCGCACAATGCTCCCAAGCCCGGGAGAAAAGCTCTTCGGGGTGGTGCTCTCACCGGGCCCTTGCCCCTGAGCCTGGGGGCAATGCAGGGGGAACACAGTCCCAGGCCAAGGCAGAACCACATGCACACGGCTGTTCCTGCCCCCTGCACCGGCAGAGAGCTCGGGGGAGCCAGAGTCTGTCAGGCAGCAGCTGGGCTGGCGGCCTCTGTGGGAAGGGGCAGAGCCGACCTAGGCGCAAGTTGGGCCTCTTGCTCTCCCTGCTGCCCTGAGGCTGCTGGGCCAAAGAGGTCTTGGGCATCCAGCCCCTTGCTGGTCCCTTCCCTCTGACGAGGCCCTCTGAGCTCCAGCACCTTGCAGTGTGGAGACAGCCCCTGCCAGCAACCTCCTCTCCAAGGAGGCCTCAACCGAGTCCTAGGCCCAGGGGAAAGGCACCAGCGGGGATGAGCCTGGGGAGGCGCCTGGGCATGTCTGGACCCAGTCCCCGCAGCCTGCCCCTTGGTGGGGCTGTAACCCCGGAGGCAGGAAGGTCTGGGCAAGGCTGGCCAGGGGCAGGGGCCCTGCTGGGTCCTGCCCCTGGCCTGTGGAGCCTCTGAGCACAACCGGCCCTCTCCCACTGGAAGACCTCCCCGGCTGCCTCCAAAGGCCGGTTTGCAAGCACTCCCGCCCACTGTTCCCACCAGGCACGCACAATGCTCCCAAGCCCGGGAGAAAAGCGCTTCGGGGTGGTGCTCTCTCCGGGCCCTTGCCCCTGAGCCTGGGGACCAGGCAGGGGGTCGACACTCCCAGACCAAGGCAGAACCACATGCACCCGTCTGTTGCTGCCTCCTGCACCGGCAGAGAGCTCGCGGGAGCCAGAGTCTGTCAGGCAGCTGCTGGGCTGGCCGCCTGTGTGGGAAGGGGCAGAGCCCACCTAGGGGCAAGTTGGGCCTCTTGCTCTCCCTGCTGCCCTGAGGCTGCTGGGCCAAAGAGGTCTTGGGCATCCAGCCCCTTGCTGGTCCCTCCCATCTGACGAGGCCCTCTGAGCTCCAGCACCTTGCAGTGTGGAGACAGCCCCTGCCAGCAACCTCCTCTCCAAGGAGGCCTCAACCGAGGCCTAGGCCCAGGGGAAAGTCACCAGCGAGGATGAGCCTGGGGAGGCGCCCAGGCATGTCGGGACCCAGTCCCCGCAGCCTGCCCCTTGGAGGGGCAGTACCCCCGGAGGCCAGGAAGGTCTGGAAAAGGCTGGGACCCCTGCCCCTGGCCTGTGGGGCCTCTGAGCACAACCGGCCCTCTCCCACTGGAAGACCTCCCCGGCTGCCTCCAAAGGCCGGTTTGCAAGCACTCCCGCCCGATGTTCCCGGCAGGCCCGCACAATGCTCCCAAGCCCGGGAGAAAAGCGCTTCGCGGTGGTGCTCTCTCCGGGCCCTTGCCCCTGAGCCTGGGGCAAGGCAGGGGGAACACACTCCCAGGCTAAGGCAGAACCACATGCCCACGTCTGTTCCTGTCCCCTGCACCGGCAGAGTGCTCGGGGGAGCCAGAGTCTGTCAGGCAGCTGCTGGGCTGGCGGCCTGTTTGGGAAGGGGCAGAGCCGACCTAGGGGCAAGTTGGGCCTCTTGCTCTCCCTGCTGCCCTGAGGCTGCTGGGCCAAAGAGGTCTTGGGCATCCAGCCCCTTGCTGGTTCCTTCCCTCTGACGAGGCCCTCTGAGGTCCAGCACCTTGCAGTGTGGAGACAGCCCCTGCCAGCAACCTCCTCTCCAAGGAGGCCTCACCCGAGGCCTAGGCCCAGGGCAAAGGCACCAGCGGGGATGAGCCTGGGGAGGCGCCCGGGCATGTTTGGACCCAGTTCCCGCAGCCTGCCCCTTGGTGGGGCAGTACCCCGGAGGCCAGGAAAGTGTGGGCAAGGCTGGCCAGGGGCAGGGGCCCTGCTGGGTCCTGCCCCTGGCCTGTGGGGCCTCTGAGCACAACCGGCCCTCTCCCGCTGGAAGACCTCCCCGGCTGCCTCCAAAGGCCGATTTGCCAACACTCCCGCCCGCTGTTCCTGCCAGGCACGCACAATGCTCCCAAGCCCGGGAGAAAAGCGCTTCGGGGTGGTGCTCTCTCCGGGCCCTTGCCCCTGAGCCTGGGGGCCAGGCAGGGGGTCCACACTCCCAGGCCAAGGCAGAACCACATGCACAAGTCTGTTCCTGCCCCCTGCAGCGGCAGAGAGCTCGGGGGAGTCAGAGTCTGCCAGGCAGCTGCTGGGCTGGCCGTCTGTGTGGGAAGGGGCAGAGCCGACCTAGGGGCAAGTTGGTCCTCTTCCTCTGCCTGCTGCCCTGAGGCTGCTGGGCCAAAGAGGTCTTGAGCATCCAGCCCCTTGCTGGTCCCTTCCCTCTGACGAGGCCCTCTGAGCTCCAGCACCTTGCAGTGTGGAGACAGCCCCTGCCAGCAACCTCCTCTCCAAGGAGGCCTCACCCGAGGCCTAGGCCCAGGGCAAAGGCACCAGCGGGGATGAGCCTGGGGAGGCGCCCGGGCATGTCTGGACCCAGTCCCCGCAGCCTGCCCCTTGGAGTGGTAGTATCCCCAGAGGCCAGGAAGGTCTGGGAAAGGCTGGCCAGGGGCAGGGGCCCTGCTGGGTCCTGCCCCTGGCCTGTGGGGCCTCTGAGCACAACCGGCCCTCTCCCACTGGAAGACCTCCCCGGCTGCTTCCAAAGGCCGGTTTGCAAGCACTCCCGCCCACTGTTCCCACCAGACGCGCACAATGCTCCCAAGCCCGGGAGAAAAGCGCTTCGGGGTGGTGCTCTCTCCGGGCCCTTGCCCATGAGCCTGGGGGCCAGCCAGGGGGTCCACACTCCCAGGCCAAATAAGAACCACATGCACATGTCTGTTCCTGCCCCCTGTACCGGCAGAGATCTCAGGGGAGCCAGAGTCTGCCAAACAGCTGCTGGGATGTCTGCCTGTGTGGGAAGGGGCAGAGCCGACCTAGGGGCAAGTTGGGCCTCTTGCTCTCCCTGCTTCCCTGAGGCTGCTGGGCCAAAGAGGTCTTGGGCATCCAGCCCCTTGCTTGTCCCTTCCCTCTGACGAGGCCCTCTGAGTTCCAGCACCTCGCAGTGTGGAGACAGCCCATGCCAGCAACCTCCTCTCCAAGGAGGCCTCAACCGAGGCCTAGGCCCAGGGGAAAGGCACCAGCGGGGATGAGCCTGGGGAGGCGCCCGGGCATGTCTGGACCCAGTTCCCGCAGCCTTCCCCTTGGTGGGGCAGTACCCCCGGAGGGCAGGAAGGTGTGGGCAAGGCTGGCCAGGGGCAGGGGACCTGCTGGTTCCTGCCCCTGGCCTGTGGGGCCTCTGAGCACATCCGGCCCTCTCCCGCTGGAAGACCTCCCCGGCTGCCTCCAAAGGCCAGTTTGCCAACACTCCTGCCCACTGTTCCCACCAGGCGCGCACAATGCTACCAAGCCCGGGAGAAAAGCGATTCGGGGTGGTGCTCTCACCGGGCCCTTGCCCCTGAGCCTGGGGGCAATGCAGGGGGAACACAGTCCCAGGCCAAGGCAGAACCACATGCACACGTCTGTTCCTGCCCCCTGCACCGGCAGAGAGCTCGGGGGAGCCAGAGTCTGTCAGGCAGCTGCTGGGCTGGCGGCCTGTGTGGGAAGGGGCAGAGCCTACCTAGGGCAAGTTGGGCCTCTTGCTCTGCCTGCTGCCCTGAGGCTGCTGGGCCAAAGAGGTCTTGAGCATCCAGCCCCTTGCTGGTCCCTTCCCTCTGACGAGGCCCTCTGAGCTCCAGCACCTTGCAGTTTGGAGACAGCCCCTGCCAGCAACGTCCTCTCCAAGGAGGCCTCACCCGAGGCCGAGGCCCAGGGGAAAGGCACCAGCGGGGATGAGCCTGGGGAGGCACCCGGGCATGTCTGGTCCCAGTCCCCGCAGCCTGCCCCTTTTTGGGACAGTACCCCCAAAGGCCAGGAAGGTCTGGGCAAGGCTGGCCAGGGGCAGGGGCCGTGCTGGGGTCTGCCCCTGGCCTGTGGGTCCTCTGAGCACAACCGGCCCTCTCCCGCTGGAAGACCTCCCCGGCTGCCTCCAAAGGCCGGTTTGCCAACACTCCCGCCCGCTGTTCCCGCCAGGCACGCACAATGCTCCCAAGCCCGGGAGAAAAGTGCTTCGGGGTGGTGCTCTCTCGGGGCCCTTGCCCCTGAGCCTGGGGCGAGGCAGGGGGAACACACTCCCAGGCCAAGGCAGAACCACATGCACACGTCTGTTCCTGCCCCCTGCACCGGCAGAGAGCTCGGGGGATCCAGAGTCTGCCAGGCAGCTGCTGTTCTGGCCGCCTGTGTGGGAAGGGGCAGAGCCGACCTAGGGGCAAGTTGGGCCTCTTGCTCTCCCTGCTGCCCTGAGGCTGCTGGGCGAAAGAGGTCTTGGGCATCCAGCCCCTTGCTGGTCCCTTCCCTCTGTCGAGGCCCTCTGAGCTCCAGCACCTTGCAGTGTGGAGACAGCCCCTGCCAGCAACCTCCTCTCCAAGGAGGCCTCAACCGAGGCCTAGGCCCAGGGGAAAGGCACCAGCGGGGATGAGCCTGGGGAGGCGCCCGGGCATGTCTGGACCCAGTCCCCGAAGCCTGCCCCTTTTTGGGGCAGTACCCCGGGAGGCCAGGAAGGTCTGGGCAAGGCTGGCCAGGGGCAGGGGCCCTGCTGGGTCCTGCCCCTGGCCTGTGGGGCCTCTGAGCAGAAGCGGCCCTCTCCCGCTGGAAACCTCTCCGGCTCCCTCCAAAGGCCGGTTTGCCAACACTCCCGCCCGCTGTTCCCGGCAGGCACGCACAATGCTCCCAAGCCCGGGAGAAAAGCACTTCGCTGTGGTACTCTCTCCGGGCCCTTGCCCCTGAGCCTGGGGCCCAGGCAGGGGATCCACACTCCCAATCCAAGGCAGAACCACATGCACACGTCTGTTCCTGCCCCCTGCACCGGCAGAGAGCTCGCGGGAGCCAGAGTCTGTCAGGTAGCTGCTGGGCTGGCCGCCTGTGTGGGAAGGGGCAGAGCCGACCTAGGGGCAACTTGGGCCTCTTGCTCTCCCTGATGCCCTGAGGCTGCTGGGCCAAAGAGGTCTTGGGCAACCAGCCCCTTGCTGGTCCCTTCCCTCTGACGAGGCCCTCTGAGCTCCAGCACCTTGCAGTGTGGAGACAGCCCCTGCCAGCAACCTCCTCTCCAAGGAGGCCTCAACCGAGGCCTAGGCCCAGGCGAAAGGCACCAGCGGGGATGAGCCAGTGGAGGCGCCCGGGCATGTCTGGACCCAGTCCCCGCAGCCTGCCCCGTGGTGGGGCAGTACCCCCGGATACCAGGAAGGTCTGGGCAAGGCTGGCCAGGGGCAGGGGCCCTGCTGGGTCCTGCCCCTGGCCTGTGGGGCCTCTGAGCACAACCGGCCCTCTCCCACTGGAAGACCTCCCCGGCTGCCTCCAAAGGCCGGATTGCCAACACTCCCGCCCGCTGTTCCCACCAGGCACACACAATGCTCCCAAACCCGGGAGAAAAGCGCTTCGGGGTGGTGCTCTCTCTGGGCCCTTGCCCCTGAGCCTGGGGGCCAGGCAGGGGGAACACACTCCTAGGCCAAGGCAGAACCACATGCACACGTCTGTTCCTGTCCCCTGCACCGGCAGAGAGCTCGGGGGAGCCAGAGTCTGCCAGGCAGCTGCTAGGTTGGCTGCCTGTGTGGGAAGGGGCAGAGCCGACCTAGGGGCAAGTTGGGCCTCTTGCTCTCCCTGCTGCCCTGAGGCTGCTGGGCCAAAGAGGTCTTGGGCATCCAGCCCCTTGCTGGTCCCTTCCCTCTGACGAGGCCCTCTGTGTTCCAGCACCTCGCAGTGTGGAGACAGCCCCTGCCAGCAACCTCCTCTCCAAGGAGGCCTCAACCGAGGCCTAGGCCCAGGGGAAAGGCACCAGCGGGGATGAGCCTGGGGAGGCGCCCGGGCATGTCTGGACCCAGTCTCCGCAGCCTGCCCTTTGGTGGGGCAGTATCCCCGGAGGCCAGGAAGGCCTGGGCAAGGCTGGCCAGGGGCAAGGGACCTGCTGGGTCCTGCCCCTGGCCTGTGGGGCCTCTGCGCACATCCGGCCCTCTCCCGCTGGAAGACCTCCCCGGCTGCTTCCAAAGGCCGGTTTGCCAACACTGCCGCCCGCTGTTCCCACCAGGCGCGCACAATGCTCCCAAGCCCGGGAGAAAAGCGCATCGGGGTGGTGCTCTCTCCGGGTACTTGCCCCTGAGCCTATGGGCAAGGCAGGGGGAACACACTCCCAGACGAAGGCAGAACCACAGGCACACGTCTGTTCCTTCCCCCTGCATCGGCAGAGAGCTCGGGGGAGCCAGAGTCTGTCAGGCAGCTGCTGGGCTGGCGGCCTGTGTGGGAAGGGGCAGAGCCGACCTAGGGGCAAGTTGGGCCTCTTGCTCTCCCTGCTGCCCTGAGGCTACTGGGCCAAAGAGGTCTTGGGCATCCAGCCCCTTGCTGGTCCCTTCCCTCTGTCGAGGCCCTCTGAGCTCCAGCACCTTGCAGTGTGGAGACAGCCCCTGCCAGCAACCTCCTCTCCAAGGAGGCCTCAACCGAGGCCTAGGCCCAGGGGAAAGGCACCAGCGGGGATGAGCCTGGGGAGGCGCCCGGGCATGTCTGGACCCAGTCCCCGCAGCCTGCCCCTTGGTGGGGCTGTAACCCCGGAGGCAGGAAGGTCTGGGCAAGGCTGGCCAGGGGCAGGGGCCCTGCTGAGTCCTGCCCCTGGCCTGTGGGGCCTCTGAGCACAACCGGCCCTCTCCCACTGGAAGACCTCCCCGGCTGCCTCCAAAGGCCGGTTTGCAAGCACTCCCGTCCACTGTTCCCACCAGGCACGCACAATGCTCCCAAGCCCGGGAGAAAAGCGCTTCGGGGTGGTGCTCTCTCCGGGCCCTTGCCCCTGAGCCTGGGGACCAGGCAGGGGGTCGACACTCCCAGACCAAGGCAGAACCACATGCACACGTCTGTTCCTGCCCCCTGCACAGGCAGAGAGCTCGGGGGAGCCAGAGTCTGTCAGGCAGCTGCTGGGCAGGCCGCCTGTGTGGGAAGGGGCAGCGCCGACCTAGGGCAAGTTGGGCCTCTTGCTCTGCCTGCTGCCCTGAGGCTGCTGGGCCAAAGAGGTCTTGGACATCCAGCCCCTTGTTGGTCACTTCCCTCTGACGAGGCCCTCGGAGCTCCAGCACCTTGCAGTGTGGAGACAGCCCCTGCCAGCAACCTCCTCTCCAAGGAGGCCTCACCCGAGGCCTAGGCCCAGGGCAAAGGTACCAGCGGGGATGAGCCTGGGGAGGCGCACGGGCATGTCTGGACCCAGTCCCCGCAGCCTGCCCCTTGGAGGGGCAGTACCCCCGGAGGCCAGGAAGGTCTGGGCAAGGCTGGCCAGGGGCAGGGGCCCTGCTGGGTCCTTCTCCTGGCCTGTGGGGCCTATGAGCACAACCGGCCCTCTCCCGCTGGAAGACCTCCCCGGCTGCCTCCAAAGGCCAGTTTGCCAACACTCCTGCCCACTGTTCCGACCAGGCGCGCACAATGCTCCCAAGCCCGGGAGAAAAGCGCTTCGGGGTGGTGCTCTCTCCGGGCCCTTGACCCTGAGCCTGGTGGCAATGCAGGGGAAACACAGTCCCAGGCCAAGGCAGAACCACATGCACACGTCTGTTCCTGCCCCTGCAGCGGCAGAGAGCTCGGGGGAGTCAGAGTCTGTCAGGCAGCTGCTGGGCTGGCCGTCTGTGTGGGAAGTGGCAGAGCCGACCTTGGGGCAAGTTGGGCCGCTTGCTCTGCCTGCTGCCCTGAGGCTGCTGGGCCAAAGAGGTCTTGGGCATCCAGCCCCTTGCTGGTCCCTTCCCTCTGACGAGGCCCTCTGAGCTCCAGCACCTTGCAGTGTGGAGACAGCCCCTGCCAGCAATCTCCTCTCCAAGGAGGCCTCACCCGAGGCCTAGGCCCAGGGGAAAGGCACCAGCAGGAATGAGCCTGGGGAGGTGCCCGGGCATGTCTGGACCCAGTCCCCGCAGCCTGCCCCTTGGTGGGACAGTACCCCCAAAGGCCAGGAAGGTCTGGGCAAGGCAGGCCAGGGGCAGGGGCCATGCTGGGTCCTGCCCCTGGCCTGTGGGGCCTCTGAGCACAACCGGCCCTCTCCCACTGGAAGACCTCCCCGGCTGCCTCCAAAGGCCGGTTTGCAAGCACTCCCGCCCACTGTTCCCACCAGGCACGCACAATGCTCCCAAGCCCGGGAGAAAAGCGCTTCGGGGTGGTGCTCTCTCCGGGCCCTTGCCCCTGAGCCTGGGGACGAGGCAGGGGTTCGAAACTCCCAGACCAAGGCAGAACCACATGCACACGTCTGTTCCTGTCCCTTGCACCGGCAGAGTGCTCGGGGGAGCCAGAGTCTGTCAGGCAGCTGCTGGGCTGGCGGCCTGTGTGGGAAGGGGCAGAGCCGACCTAGGGGCAAGTTGGGCCTCTTGCTCTCCCTGGTGCCCTGAGGCTGCTGGGCCAAAGAGGTCTTGGGCATCCAGACCCTTGCTGGTCGCTTCCCTCTGACGAGGCCCTCTGAGCTCCAGCACCTTGCAGTGTGGAGACAGCCCCTGCCAGCAACCTCCTCTCCAAGGAGGCCTCAACTGAGGCCTAGGCCCAGGGGAAAGGCACCAGCGGGGATGAGCCACGGGAGGCGACCGGGCATGTCTGGACCCAGTCCCCGCAGCCTGCCCCTTGGTGGGGCAGTACCCCCGGAGGCCAGGAAGATCTGGGCAAGGCTGGCCAGGGGCAGGGGCCCTACTGGGTCCTGCCCCTGGCCTGTGGGGCCTCTGAGCACAACCGGCCCTCTCTCGCTGGAAGACCTCCCCGGCTGCCTCCAATGGCCGTTTTGCAAGCCCTCATGCCCGCAGTTCCCACCAGCCGCGCACAATTCTCCCAAGCCTGGGAGAAAAGCATTTTTGGGTGGTGCTCACTCCGGGCCCTTGGAAGACCTCCCCGGCTGCCTCCAAGGCCGGTTTGCAAGCACTTCTGCCTGCTGTTCCCGCCACCCGCGCACAATGCTCCCAAGCCCGGGAGAAAAGCATTTTTGGGGTGGTGCTCACTCCGGGCCCTTGGAAGACCTCCCCGGCTGCCTCCAAGGCCGGTTTGCAAGCACTTCTGCCTGCTGTTCCCGCCACCCGCGCACAATGCTCCCAAGCCCGGGAGAAAAGCATTTCGGGGTGGTGTTCTCTCTGGGCCCAAGAAAGACCTCCCGGGCTGCCCCCAAAGGCCGGTTTGCAAGCACTCCCAATCGCTGTTCCCGCCATCCGTGCAAATGCTCCAAGCCCAGGAGAAAAGCGCTTCGGGGTGGTGCTCTCTCCCAGCCCTTGGAAGTCCTCCCCGGCTGCCTCCAAAGGCTGGTTTTCAAGAACTCCCTCCCGCTGTCCCGCCAGCCGCACACAATGCTCCCAATCACGGGAGAAAAGCGCTTCGGGGTGGTGCTCTCTCCGGGCCCTTGGAAGACCTCCCCGGCTGCCTCCAAAGGACGGTTTTCAAGCACTCCTGCCTGCTGTTCCCAACACCCGCGCACAATGCTCCCAAGCCCGGGAGAAAAGCGCTTCGGGGTGGTGCTCTCTACAGGCCCTTGGAATACTTCCCGGCTGCCTCCAAAGGCCGGTTTGCAAGGACACCTTCCTGCTGTTCCCGCCAGCCACGCACAATGCTCCCAAGCCCGGGAGAAAACCATTTTGGGGTGGTGCTCACTTCGGGCCCTTGGAAGACCTCCCCGGCTGCCTCCAAAGGCCAGTTTGCAAGCACTCCTGCCTGCTGTTCCCGCCAGCCGCGCACAATGCTCCCAAGCCCGGGAGAAAAGCGCTTCAGGGTGGTGATCTCTCCGGGCACTTTCAAGACCTCCCCGGCTGCCTCCAAAGGCAGGTTTGTAAGTACTCATTCCCGCTGCTTCCGCCAGCCACGCACAATGCTCCCAAGCCCGGGAGAAAAGCATTTTGGGGTGGTGATCAGTCCGGGCCCTTGGAAGACCTCCCCGGCTGCCCCCAAAGGCCGGTTTGGAAGCACTCCCACTCGCTGTTCCCGCCATCCGCGCAAATGTTCCAAGCCCGGGAGAAAAGCGCTTCGGGGTGGTGCTCTCTCCTGGCCCTTGGAAGACCTCCCCGGCTGCCTCCAAAGTCCGGTTTGCAAGCACTTCCGCCCGCTGTTTCCGCCAGCCGTGCACAATGCTCCCAATCACGGGAGAAAAGCGCTTCGGGGTGGTGCTCTCTGCGGGCCCTTGGAAGACCTCCCCGTCTGCCTCCAATGGCCGGTTTGCAAGCACTCATGCCCGCTGTTCCCACCAGCCGCGCACAATGCTCCCAAGCCCGGGAGAAAAGCTTTTTGGGGTGGTACTCACACCGGGCCCTGGAAGACCTCCCCGGCTGCCTCCAAAGGCCGGTTTTCAAGCACTCCTGCCTGCTGTTCCCGCCACCCGCGCACAATGCTCCCAAGCCCGGGAGAAAAGCGCTTCGGGGTGGTGCTCTCTACAGGCCCTTGGAAGACCTCCCCGGCTGCCTCCATAGGCCGGTTTGCAAGGACTCCTTTCTGCTGTTCCCGCCAGCCACGCACAATGCTCCCAAGCCCGGGAGAAAAGTGCTTCGGGGTGGTGCTCTCTCCGGGCCCTTGGAAGACGTCCCCGGCTGCCCCCAAAGGCCAGTTTGCAAGCACTCATGCCCGTTGTTCCCACCAGCCGCGCACAATGCTCCCAAGCCCGGGAGAAAAGCATTTTGGGGTGGTGCTCACTCCGGGCCCTTGGAAGACCTCCCCGGCTGCCTCCAAAGGCCAGTTTGCAAGCACTCCTGCCTGCTGTTCCAGCCAGCCGCGCACAATGCTCCCAAGCTCGGGAGAAAAGCGTTACGGGGTGGTGCTCTCTCCGGGCACTTTCAAGACCTCCCAGGCTGCCTCCAAAGGCCGGTTTGTAAGTACTCATTCCCGCTGCTTCCGCCAGCCAGGCACAATGCTCCCAAGCCCGGGAGAAAAGCATTTTGGGGTGGTGCTCTCTCCGGGCCCTTGGAAGACCTCCCCGGCTGCCTCCAAAGGCCGGTTTGCAAGCACTCATGTCCGTTGTTCCCGACAGCCGCGCACAATGCTCCCAAGCCCGGGAGAAAAGCATTTTGGGGTGGTGATCAGTCCGGGCCCTTGGAAGACCTCCCCGGCTGCCTGCAAAGGCGGGTTTGCAAGCACTCATGCCCGCTGTTCCCGCCAGCCGCGCGCAATGTTCCCAAGACCGTGAGAAAAGCGCTTCGGGGTGGTGTTCTCTCCGGGACCATGGAGGACCTCCCCGGCTGCCCCCAAAGGCCGGTTTGCAAGCACTCCACTCGCTGTACCCGCCAGCCACACACAATGTTCCAAAACCCCGGAGAAAAGCGCTTCGGGGTGGTGCTCTCTCCGGGCCCTTGGAAGACTTCTCTGGCTGCCTCCAAAGGCCGGTTTGCAAGAATTCCCTCCCGCTGTCCCACCAGCCGCACACAATGCTCCAAAACCCGAGAGAAAAGCGCTTCGAGGTGGTGCTCTCTCCGGGCCCTTGGAAGACCTCCCCGGCTGCCTCCAAAGTCCGGTTTGCAAGAACTCATGCCCGCTGTTCCCGCCAGCCGCGCACAATGCTCCCAAGACCGGGAGAAATGCGCTTCGGGGTCGTGTTCTCTCCGTGCCCATGGAGGACCTCCCCGGCTGCCCCCAAAGGCCAGTTTGCAATCACTCCCACTCACTGTTCCCGCCAGCCACGCACATGCTCCAAAACACGGGAGAGAAGCGCTTTGGGGTGGTGCTCTCTCCCGGCCCATGGAAGACTTCCCCGGCTGCCTCCAAAGGCCGGTTTGCAAGAACTCCCTCCCGCTGTCCCGCCAGCCGCACACAATGCTCCCAATCACGGGAGAAAAGCGCTTCGGGGTGGTGCTCTCTCAGGGCCCTTTGAAGACCTCCCCGGCTGCCTCCAATGGCCGGTATGCAAGCACTCATGCCCGCTGTTCCCACCAGCCGTGCACAATGCTCCCAAACACGGGAGAAAAGCATTTTGGGGTTGTGCTCACTCCTTGCCCTTGGAAGACCTCCGCGCCTGCCTCCAAAGGCCGGTTTGCAAGCACTCCTGCCTGCTGTTCCCGCCACCCGCGCACACTGCTCCCAAGCCCGGGAGAAAAGCGCATCGGGGTGGTGTTCTCTCCGGGCCCATGGAGGACCTCCCTGGCTGCCCCCAAAGGCCGGTTTCCAAGCACTCCACTATCTGTTCCCGCCAGCCATGCAAATGCTCCCAAGCTGGGGAGAGAAGCATTTTGGGGTGGTGCTCTCTCCGGGCCCTTGCCCCTGTGCCTGGGGGCCAGGCAGGGGGTCCACACTCCCAGGCCAAGTCAGAACCACATGCACACGTTTGTTCCTGCCCCCTGCACCGGCAGAGAGCTCGGGGGAGCCAGAGTCTGCCAGGCAGCTGCTGGGCTGGCTGCCTGTGTGGGAAGGGGCAGAGCCGAACTAGGGGCAAGTTGGGCTTCTTGCTCTCCCTGCTGCCCTGAGGCTGCTGGGCCAAAGAGGTCTTGGGCATCCAGCCCCTTGCTGGTCCCTTCCCTCTGACGAGGCCCTCTGAGCTCCAGCACCTTGCAGTCTGGAGACAGCCCCTGCCAGCAACCTCCTCTCCAAGGAGGCCTCACCCGAGGCCGAGGCCCAGGGGAAAGGCACCAGCGGGGATTAGCCTGGGGAGGCGCCCGGGCATGTTTGGACCCAGTCCCCGCAGCCTACCCTTAGTGGGGCAGTACCCCCGGAGGCCAGAAAGGTCTGGGCAAGGCTGGCCAGGGGCAGGGGCCCTGCTGGGTCCTGCCCCTGGCCTGTGGGGCCTCTGAGCACAACCGGCCCTCTCCCACTGGAACCTCCCCGGCTGCCTCCAAAGGCCGGGTTGCAAGCACTCCCGCCCACTGTTCCCACCAGGCGCGCAAAATGCTCCCAAGCCCGGGAAAAAAGCGCTTCGGGGTGGTGCTCTCTCCGGGCCCTTGCCCCTGAGCCTGGGAGCCAGGCAGGGGGTCCACACTCCCAGGCCAAGGCAGAACCACATGCACACGTCTGTTCCTGCCCCCTGCACCGGCAGAGAGCTCGGGGGAGCCAGAGTCTGTCAGGCAGCTGCTGGACTGGCCGCCTGTGTGGGAAGTGGCAGAGCCGACCTTGGGGCAAGTTGGGCCGCTTGCTCTGCCTGCTGCCCTGAGGCTGCTGGGCCAAAGAGGTCTTGGGCATCCAGCCCCTTGCTGGTCCCTTCCCTCTGACGAGGCCCTCTGAGCTCCAGCACCTTGCAGTCTGGAGACAGCCCCTGCCAGCAACCTCCTCTCCAAGGAGGCCTCACCCGAGGCCGAGGCCCAGGGGAAAGGCACCAGCGGGGATTAGCCTGGGGAGGCGCCCGGGCATGTCTGGACCCAGTCCCCGCAGCCTGCCACTTGGTGGGGCAGTACCCCCGGAAGCCAGGAAGGTCTGGGCAAGGCTGGCCAGGGGCAGGGGCCCTGCTGGGTCCTGACCCTGGCCTGTGGGGCCTCTGAGCCCAACCGGCCCTCTCCCACTGGAAGACCTCCCCGGCTGCCTCCAAAGGCCGGTTTGCAAGCACTCGCGCCCACTGTTCCCACCAGGCGCGCACAATGCTCCCAAGACCGACAAAAAAGTGCTTCGGGGTGATGGTCTCTCCGGGCCCTTGCCCCTGAGCCTGGGGACGAGGCAGGGGTTCGAAACTCCCAGACCAAGGCAGAACCACATGCACACGTCTGTTCCTGTCCCTTGCACCGGCAGAGTGCTCGGGGGAGCCAGAGTCTGTCAGGCAGCTGCTGGGCTGGCGGCCTGTGTGGGAAGGGGCAGAGCCGACCTAGGGGCAAGTTGGGCCTCTTGCTCTCCCTGGTGCCCTGAGGCTGCTGGGCCAAAGAGGTCTTGGGCATCCAGACCCTTGCTGGTCGCTTCCCTCTGACGAGGCCCTCTGAGCTCCAGCACCTTGCAGTGTGGAGACAGCCCCTGCCAGCAACCTCCTCTCCAAGGAGGCCTCAACTGAGGCCTAGGCCCAGGGGAAAGGCACCAGCGGGGATGAGCCACGGGAGGCGACCGGGCATGTCTGGACCCAGTCCCCGCAGCCTGCCCCTTGGTGGGGCAGTACCCCCGGAGGCCAGGAAGATCTGGGCAAGGCTGGCCAGGGGCAGGGGCCCTACTGGGTCCTGCCCCTGGCCTGTGGGGCCTCTGAGCACAACCGGCCCTCTCTCGCTGGAAGACCTCCCCGGCTGCCTCCAATGGCCGTTTTGCAAGCCCTCATGCCCGCAGTTCCCACCAGCCGCGCACAATTCTCCCAAGCCTGGGAGAAAAGCATTTTTGGGTGGTGCTCACTCCGGGCCCTTGGAAGACCTCCCCGGCTGCCTCCAAGGCCGGTTTGCAAGCACTTCTGCCTGCTGTTCCCGCCACCCGCGCACAATGCTCCCAAGCCCGGGAGAAAAGCATTTCGGGGTGGTGTTCTCTCTGGGCCCAAGAAAGACCTCCCGGGCTGCCCCCAAAGGCCGGTTTGCAAGCACTCCCAATCGCTGTTCCCGCCATCCGTGCAAATGCTCCAAGCCCAGGAGAAAAGCGCTTCGGGGTGGTGCTCTCTCCCAGCCCTTGGAAGTCCTCCCCGGCTGCCTCCAAAGGCTGGTTTTCAAGAACTCCCTCCCGCTGTCCCGCCAGCCGCACACAATGCTCCCAATCACGGGAGAAAAGCGCTTCGGGGTGGTGCTCTCTCCGGGCCCTTGGAAGACCTCCCCGGCTGCCTCCAAAGGACGGTTTTCAAGCACTCCTGCCTGCTGTTCCCAACACCCGCGCACAATGCTCCCAAGCCCGGGAGAAAAGCGCTTCGGGGTGGTGCTCTCTACAGGCCCTTGGAATACTTCCCGGCTGCCTCCAAAGGCCGGTTTGCAAGGACACCTTCCTGCTGTTCCCGCCAGCCACGCACAATGCTCCCAAGCCCGGGAGAAAACCATTTTGGGGTGGTGCTCACTTCGGGCCCTTGGAAGACCTCCCCGGCTGCCTCCAAAGGCCAGTTTGCAAGCACTCCTGCCTGCTGTTCCCGCCAGCCGCGCACAATGCTCCCAAGCCCGGGAGAAAAGCGCTTCAGGGTGGTGATCTCTCCGGGCACTTTCAAGACCTCCCCGGCTGCCTCCAAAGGCAGGTTTGTAAGTACTCATTCCCGCTGCTTCCGCCAGCCACGCACAATGCTCCCAAGCCCGGGAGAAAAGCATTTTGGGGTGGTGATCAGTCCGGGCCCTTGGAAGACCTCCCCGGCTGCCCCCAAAGGCCGGTTTGGAAGCACTCCCACTCGCTGTTCCCGCCATCCGCGCAAATGTTCCAAGCCCGGGAGAAAAGCGCTTCGGGGTGGTGCTCTCTCCTGGCCCTTGGAAGACCTCCCCGGCTGCCTCCAAAGTCCGGTTTGCAAGCACTTCCGCCCGCTGTTTCCGCCAGCCGTGCACAATGCTCCCAATCACGGGAGAAAAGCATTTTGGGGTGGTGCTCTCTCAGGGCCCTTTGAAGACCTCCCCGGCTGCCTCCAATGGCCGGTATGCAAGCACTCATGCCCGCTGTTCCCACCAGCCGTGCACAATGCTCCCAAACACGGGAGAAAAGCATTTTGGGGTTGTGCTCACTCCTTGCCCTTGGAAGACCTCCGCGCCTGCCTCCAAAGGCCGGTTTGCAAGCACTCCTGCCTGCTGTTCCCGCCACCCGCGCACACTGCTCCCAAGCCCGGGAGAAAAGCGCATCGGGGTGGTGTTCTCTCCGGGCCCATGGAGGACCTCCCTGGCTGCCCCCAAAGGCCGGTTTCCAAGCACTCCACTATCTGTTCCCGCCAGCCATGCAAATGCTCCCAAGCTGGGGAGAGAAGCATTTTGGGGTGGTGCTCACTCCTTGCCCTTGGAAGACCTCCCCGGCTGCCTCCAAAGGCCGGGTTGCAAGCACTCCCGCCCACTGTTCCCACCAGGCGCGCACAATGCTCCCAAGCCCGGGAAAATAGCGCTTCGGGGTGGTGCTCTCTCCGGGCCCTTGCCCCTGAGCCTGGGGGCCAGGCAGGGGATCCACACTCCCAGGCCAAGGCAGAACCACATGCACACGTCTGTTCCTACCCCCTGCACCGGCAGAGAGCTCGGGGGAGCCAGAGTCTGTCAGACAGCTGCTGGGCTGGCCGCCTGTGTGGGAAGTGGCAGAGCCGACCTAGGGGCAAGTTGGGCCTCTTGCTCTGCCTGCTGCCCTGAGGCTGCTGGGCCAAAGAGGTCTTGGGCATCCAGCCCCTTGCTGGTCCCTTCCCTCTGACGAGGCCCTCTGAGCTCCAGCACCTTGCAGTGTGGAGACAGCCCCTGCAATCAACCTCCTCTCTAAGGAGGCCTCAACCGAGGCCTAGGCCCAGGGGAAAGGCACCAGCGGGGATGAGCCAGGGGAGGCGCCTGGGCATGTCTGGACCCAGTCCCTGCAGCCTGCCCCTTGGTGGGGCAGTACCCCCGGAGGCCAGGAAGGTCTGGGCAAGGCTGGCCAGGGGCAGGGGCCCTGCTGGGTCCTTCTCCTGGCCTGTGGGGCCTCTGAGCACAACCGGCCCTCTCCCGCTGGAAGACCTCCCCGGCTGCCTCCAAAGGCCGATTTGCCAACACTCCCGCCCGCTGTTCCCGCCAGGCACGCACAATGCTCCCAAGCCCGAGAGAAAAGCGCTTCGGGGTGGTGCTCTCACCGGGCCCTTGCCCCTGAGCCTGGGGGACAGGCAGCGGGTCCACACTCCAAGGCCAAGGCAGAACCACATGCACACGTCTGTTCCTGCCCCTGCAGCGGCAGAGATCTCGGGGGAGTCAGAGTCTGTCAGGCAGCTGCTGGGCTGGCCGTCTGTGTGGGAAGTGGCAGAGCCAACCTTGGGGCAAGTTGGGCCGCTTGCTCTGCCTGCTGCCCTGAGGCTGCTGGGCCAAAGAGGTCTTGGGCATCCAGCCCCTTGCTGGTCCCTTCCCTCTGACGAGGCCCTCTGAGCTCCAGCACCTTGCAGTGTGGAGACAGCCCCTGCCAGCAACCTTCTCTCCAAGGAGGCCTCACCCGAGGCCTAGGCCCAGGGGAAAGGCACCAGCAGGAATGAGCCTGGGGAGGTGCCCGGGCATGTCTGGACCCAGTCCCCGCAGCCTGCCCCTTGGTAGGACAGTACCCCCAAAGGCCAGGAAGGTCTGGGCAAGGCTGGCCAGGGGCAGGGGCCCTGCTGGTTCCTGCCACTGGCCTGTGGGGCCTCTGAGCACAACCGGCCCTCTCCCACTGGAAGACCTCCCCGGCTGCCTCCAAAGGCCGGTTTGCAAGCACTCCCGCCCGATGTTCCCTGCAGGCACGCACAATGCTCCCAAGCCCGTGAGAAAAGCGCTTCGCGGTGGTGCTCTCTCCGGGCCCTTGCCCCTGATCCTGGGGCAAGGCAGGGGGAACACACTCCCAGGCCAAGGCAGAACCACATGCCCACGTCTGTTCCTGTCCCCTGCACCGGCAGAGAGCTCGGGGGAGGCAGAGACTGTCAGGCAGCTGCTGGGCTGGCGGCCTGTGTGGGAAGGGGCAGAGCCGACCTAGGGGCAAGTTGGGCCTCTTGCTCTCCCTGCTGCCCTGAGGCTGCTGGGCCAAAGAGGTCTTGGGCATCCAGCCCCTTGCTGGTTCCTTCCCTCTGACGAGGCCCTCTGAGCTCCAGCGCCTTGCAGTGTGGAGACAGCCCCTGCCAGCAACCTCCTCTCCAAGGAGGCCTTAACCGAGGCCTAGGCCCAGGGCAAAGGCACCAGCGGGGATGAGCCTGGGGAGGCGCCCGGGCATGTTTGGACCCAGTCCCCGCAGCCTGCCCCTTGGTGGGGCAGTACCCCCGGAGGCCAGAAAGGTCTGGGCAAGGTTGGCGAGGGGCAGGGGCCCTGCTGGGTCCTGCCCCTGGCCTGTGGGGCCCCTGAGCACAACCGGCCCTCTCCCACTGGAAGACCTCCCCGGCTGCCTCCAAAGGCCGGGTTGCAAGCACTCCCGCCCACTGTTCCCACCAGGCGCGCACAATGCTCCCAAGCCCGGGAAAATAGCGCTTCGGGGTGGTGCTCTCTCCGGGCCCTTGCCCCTGAGCCTGGGGGCCAGGCAGGGGATCCACACTCCCAGGCCAAGGCAGAACCACATGCACACGTCTGTTCCTACCCCCTGCACCGGCAGAGAGCTCGGGGGAGCCAGAGTCTGTCAGACAGCTGCTGGGCTGGCCGCCTGTGTGGGAAGTGGCAGAGCCGACCTAGGGGCAAGTTGGGCCTCTTGCTCTGCCTGCTTCCCTGAGGCTGCTGGGCCAAAGAGGTCTTGGGCATCCAGCCCCTTGCTGGTCCCTTCCCTCTGACGAGGCCCTCTGAGCTCCAGCACCTTGCAGTGTGGAGACAGCCCCTGCAATCAACCTCCTCTCTAAGGAGGCCTCAACCGAGGCCTAGGCCCAGGGGAAAGGCACCAGCGGGGATGAGCCAGGGGAGGCGCCTGGGCATGTCTGGACCCAGTCCCTGCAGCCTGCCCCTTGGTGGGGCAGTACCCCCGGAGGCCAGGAAGGTCTGGGCAAGGCTGGCCAGGGGCAGGGGCCCTGCTGGGTCCTTCTCCTGGCCTGTGGGGCCTCTGAGCACAACCGGCCCTCTCCCGCTGGAAGACCTCCCCGGCTGCCTCCAAAGGCCGATTTGCCAACACTCCCGCCCGCTGTTCCCGCCAGGCACGCACAATGCTCCCAAGCCCGAGAGAAAAGCGCTTCGGGGTGGTGCTCTCACCGGGCCCTTGCCCCTGAGCCTGGGGGACAGGCAGCGGGTCCACACTCCAAGGCCAAGGCAGAACCACATGCACACGTCTGTTCCTGCCCCTGCAGCGGCAGAGATCTCGGGGGAGTCAGAGTCTGTCAGGCAGCTGCTGGGCTGGCCGTCTGTGTGGGAAGTGGCAGAGCCAACCTTGGGGCAAGTTGGGCCGCTTGCTCTGCCTGCTGCCCTGAGGCTGCTGGGCCAAAGAGGTCTTGGGCATCCAGCCCCTTGCTGGTCCCTTCCCTCTGACGAGGCCCTCTGAGCTCCAGCACCTTGCAGTGTGGAGACAGCCCCTGCCAGCAACCTTCTCTCCAAGGAGGCCTCACCCGAGGCCTAGGCCCAGGGGAAAGGCACCAGCAGGAATGAGCCTGGGGAGGTGCCCGGGCATGTCTGGACCCAGTCCCCGCAGCCTGCCCCTTGGTAGGACAGTACCCCCAAAGGCCAGGAAGGTCTGGGCAAGGCTGGCCAGGGGCAGGGGCCCTGCTGGTTCCTGCCACTGGCCTGTGGGGCCTCTGAGCACAACCGGCCCTCTCCCACTGGAAGACCTCCCCGGCTGCCTCCAAAGGCCGGTTTGCAAGCACTCCCGCCCGATGTTCCCTGCAGGCACGCAAAATGCTCCCAAGCCCGTGAGAAAAGCGCTTCGCGGTGGTGCTCTCTCCGGGCCCTTGCCCCTGATCCTGGGGCAAGGCAGGGGGAACACACTCCCAGGCCAAGGCAGAACCACATGCCCACGTCTGTTCCTGTCCCCTGCACCGGCAGAGAGCTCGGGGGAGGCAGAGACTGTCAGGCAGCTGCTGGGCTGGCGGCCTGTGTGGGAAGGGGCAGAGCCGACCTAGGGGCAAGTTGGGCCTCTTGCTCTCCCTGCTGCCCTGAGGCTGCTGGGCCAAAGAGGTCTTGGGCATCCAGCCCCTTGCTGGTTCCTTCCCTCTGACGAGGCCCTCTGAGCTCCAGCGCCTTGCAGTGTGGAGACAGCCCCTGCCAGCAACCTCCTCTCCAAGGAGGCCTTAACCGAGGCCTAGGCCCAGGGCAAAGGCACCAGCGGGGATGAGCCTGGGGAGGCGCCCGGGCATGTTTGGACCCAGTCCCCGCAGCCTGCCCCTTGGTGGGGCAGTACCCCCGGAGGCCAGAAAGGTCTGGGCAAGGTTGGCGAGGGGCAGGGGCCCTGCTGGGTCCTGCCCCTGGCCTGTGGGGCCCCTGAGCACAACCGGCCCTCTCCCACTGGAAGACCTCCCCGGCTGCCTCCAAAGGCCGGGTTGCAAGCACTCCCGCCCACTGTTCCCACCAGGCGCGCACAATGCTCCCAAGCCCGGGAAAATAGCGCTTCGGGGTGGTGCTCTCTCCGGGCCCTTGCCCCTGAGCCTGGGGGCCAGGCAGGGGATCCACACTCCCAGGCCAAGGCAGAACCACATGCACACGTCTGTTCCTACCCCCTGCACCGGCAGAGAGCTCGGGGGAGCCAGAGTCTGTCAGACAGCTGCTGGGCTGGCCGCCTGTGTGGGAAGTGGCAGAGCCGACCTAGGGGCAAGTTGGGCCTCTTGCTCTGCCTGCTTCCCTGAGGCTGCTGGGCCAAAGAGGTCTTGGGCATCCAGCCCCTTGCTGGTCCCTTCCCTCTGACGAGGCCCTCTGAGCTCCAGCACCTTGCAGTGTGGAGACAGCCCCTGCAATCAACCTCCTCTCTAAGGAGGCCTCAACCGAGGCCTAGGCCCAGGGGAAAGGCACCAGCGGGGATGAGCCAGGGGAGGCGCCTGGGCATGTCTGGACCCAGTCCCTGCAGCCTGCCCCTTGGTGGGGCAGTACCCCCGGAGGCCAGGAAGGTCTGGGCAAGGCTGGCCAGGGGCAGGGGCCCTGCTGGGTCCTTCTCCTGGCCTGTGGGGCCTCTGAGCACAACCGGCCCTCTCCCGCTGGAAGACCTCCCCGGCTGCCTCCAAAGGCCGATTTGCCAACACTCCCGCCCGCTGTTCCCGCCAGGCACGCACAATGCTCCCAAGCCCGAGAGAAAAGCGCTTCGGGGTGGTGCTCTCACCGGGCCCTTGCCCCTGAGCCTGGGGGACAGGCAGCGGGTCCACACTCCAAGGCCAAGGCAGAACCACATGCACACGTCTGTTCCTGCCCCTGCAGCGGCAGAGATCTCGGGGGAGTCAGAGTCTGTCAGGCAGCTGCTGGGCTGGCCGTCTGTGTGGGAAGTGGCAGAGCCAACCTTGGGGCAAGTTGGGCCGCTTGCTCTGCCTGCTGCCCTGAGGCTGCTGGGCCAAAGAGGTCTTGGGCATCCAGCCCCTTGCTGGTCCCTTCCCTCTGACGAGGCCCTCTGAGCTCCAGCACCTTGCAGTGTGGAGACAGCCCCTGCCAGCAACCTTCTCTCCAAGGAGGCCTCACCCGAGGCCTAGGCCCAGGGGAAAGGCACCAGCAGGAATGAGCCTGGGGAGGTGCCCGGGCATGTCTGGACCCAGTCCCCGCAGCCTGCCCCTTGGTAGGACAGTACCCCCAAAGGCCAGGAAGGTCTGGGCAAGGCTGGCCAGGGGCAGGGGCCCTGCTGGTTCCTGCCACTGGCCTGTGGGGCCTCTGAGCACAACCGGCCCTCTCCCACTGGAAGACCTCCCCGGCTGCCTCCAAAGGCCGGTTTGCAAGCACTCCCGCCCACTGTTCCCACCAGGCGCGCACAATGCTCCCAAGCCCGGGAGAAAAGCGCTTCGGGGTGGTGCTCTCTCCGGGCCCTTGCCCATGAGCCTGGGGGCCAGCCAGGGGGTCCACACTCCCAGGCCAAATCAGAACCACCTGCACATGTCTCTTTCTGATCCCTGCACCGGCAGAGATCTCGGGGGTGCCAGAGTCTGCCAGGCAGCTGCTGGGATGTCTGCCTGTGTGGGAAGGGGCAGAGCCGACCTACGGGCAAGTTGGGCCTCTTGCTCTCCCTGCTGCCCTGAGGCTGCTGGGCCAAAGAGGTCTTGGGCATCCAGCCCCTTGCTGGTCCCTTCCCTCTGACGAGGCCCTCTGAGTTCCAGCACCTCGCAGTGTGGAGACAGCCCCTGCCAGCAACCTCCTCTCCAAGGAGGCCTCAACCGAGGCCTAGGCCCAGGGGAAGGCACCAGCGGGGATGAGCCTGGGGAGGCGCCCGGGCATGTCTGGACCCAGTTCCCGCAGCCTTCCCCTTGGTGGGGCAGTACCCTCGGAGGCCAGGAAGGTGTGGGCAATGCTGGCCAGGGGCAGGGGACCTGCTGGTTCCTGCCCCTGGCCTGTGGGGCCTCTGAGCACATCCGGCCCTCTCCCGCTGGAAGACCTCCCCGGCTGCCTCCAAAGGCCAGGTTGCCAACACTCCTGCCCACTGTTCCCACCAGGCGCGCACAATGCTCCCAAGCCCGGGAGAAAAGCGATTCGGGGTGGTGCTCTCACCGGGCCCTTGCCCCTGAGCCTGGGGGCAATGCAGGGGGAACACAGTCCCAGGCCAAGGCAGAACCACATGCACACGTCTGTTCCTGCCCCCTGCACCGGCAGAGAGCTCGGGGGAGTCAGAGTTGTCAGGCAGCTGCTGGGCTGGCGGCCTGTGTGGGAAGGGGCAGAGCCGACCTAGGGGCAAGTTGGGCCTCATGCTCTCCCTGCTGCCCTGAGGCTGCTGGGCCAAAGAGGTCTTGGGCATCCAGCCCCTTGCTGGTCCCTTCCCTCTGACGAGGCCCTCTGAGCTCCAGCACCTTGCAGTGTGGAGACAGCCCCTGCCAGCAACCTCCTCTCCAAGGAGGCCTCAACCGAGGCCTAGGCCCAGGGGAAAGGCACCAGCGGGGATGAGCCTGGGTAGGCGCCCGGGCATGTCTGGACCCAGTCCCCGCAGCCTGCCCCTTGGTGGGGCTGTAACCCCGGAGGCAGGAAGGTCTGGGCAAGGCTGGCCAGGGGCAGGGGCCCTGCTGGGTCCTGCCCCAGGCCTGTGGGGCCTCTGAGCACAACCGGCCCTCTCCCACTGGAAGACCTCCCCGGCTGCCTCCAAAGGCCGGTTTGCAAGCACTCCCGCCCACTGTTCCCACCAGGCACGCACAATGCTCCCAAGCCCGGGAGAAAAGCGCTTCGGGGTTGTGCTCTCTCCGGGCCCTTACCCCTGAGCCTGGGGACCAGGCAGGGGGTCGACACTCCCAGACCAAGGCAGAACCACATGCACACGTCTGTTCCTGCTCCCTGCACCGGCAGAGAGCTCGCGGGAGCCAGAGTTTGTCAGGCAGCTGCTGGGCTGGCCGCCTGTGTGGGAAGGGGCAGAGCCGACCTAGGGCAAGTTGGGCCTTTTGCTCTGCCTGCTGCCCTGAGGCTGCTGGGCCAAAGAGCTCTTGAGCATCCAGCCCCTTGCTGGTCCCTTCCCTCTGACGAGGCCCTCGGAGCTCCAGCACCTTGCAGTGTGGAGACAGCCCCTGCCAGCAACCTCCTCTCCAAGGAGGCCTCACCCGAGGCCTAGGCCCAGGGCAAAGGCACCAGCGGGGATGAGCCTGGGGAGGCGCCCGGGCATGTCTGGACCCAGTCCCCGCAGCCTGCCCCTTGGAGGGGCAGTACCCCCGGAGGCCAGGAAGGTCTGGGAAAGGCTGGCCAGGGGCAGGGGCCCTGCTGGGTCCTGCCCCTGGCCTGTGGGGCCTCTGAGCACAACCGGCCCTCTCCCACTGGAAGACCTCCCCGGCTGCCTCCAAAGGCCGGTTTGCAAGCACTCCCGCCCTATGTTCCCGGCAGGCCCGCACAATGCTCCCAAGCCCGGGAGAAAAGCGCTTCGCGGTGGTGCTCTCTCCGGGCCCTTGCCCCTGATCCTGGGGTAAGGCAGGGGGAACACACTCCCAGGCCAAGGCAGAACCACATGCCCACGTCTGTTCCTGTCCCCTGCACCGGCAGAGTGCTCGGGGGAGCCAGAGTCTGTCAGACAGCTGCTGGGCTGGCCGTCTGTGTGGGAAGGGGCAGAGCCGACCTAGGGGCAAGTTGGGCCTCTTGCTCTCCCTGCTGCCCTGAGGCTGCTGGGCCAAAGAGGTCTTGGGCATCCAGCCCCTTGCTGGTTCCTTCCCTCTGACGAGGCCCTCTGAGCTCCAGCACCTTTCAGTGTGGAGACAGCCCCTGCCAGCAACCTCCTCTCCAAGGAGGCCTCACCCGAGGCCTAGGCCCAGGGCAAAGGCACCAGCGGGGATGAGCCTGGGGAGGCGCCCGGGCATGTTTGGACCCAGTCCCCGCAGCCTGCCCCTTGGTGGGGCAGTACCCCGGAGGCCAGGAAGATCTGGGCAAGGCTGGCCAGGGGCAGGGGCCCTGCTGGGTCCTGCCCATGGCCTGTGGGGCCTCTGAGCACAACCGGCCCTCTCCCACTGGAAGACCTCCCCGGCTGCCTCCAAAGGTCAGTTTGCCAACACTCCTGCCCACTGTTCCCACCAGGCGCGCACAATGCTCCCAAGCCCGGGAGAAAAGGGCTTCGGGGTGGTGCTCTCACCGGGCCCTTGCCCCTGAGCCTGGGGGCAATGCAGGGGGAACACAGTCCCAGGCCAAGGCAGAACCACATGCACACGTCTGTTCCTGCCCCCTGCACCGGCAGAGAGCTCGGGGGAACCAGAGTCTGTCAGGCAGCTTCTGGGCTGGCGGCCTGTGTGGGAAGGCGCAGAGCCGACCTAGGGGCAAGTTGGGCGTCTTGCTCTCCCTGCTGCCCTGAGGCTTCTGGGCCAAAGAGGTCTTGGGCATCCAGCCCCTTGCTGGTCCCTTCCCTCTGACGAGGCCCTCTGAGCTCCAGCACCTTGCAGTGTGGAGACAGCCCCTGCCAGCAACCTCCTCTCCAAGGAGGCCTCACCCGAGGCCTAGGCCCAGGGCAAAGGCACCAGCGGGGATGAGCCTGGGGAGGCGCCCGGGCATGTCTGGACCCAGTCCCCGCAGCCTGCCCCTTGGTGGGGCGGTAACCCCGGAGGCAGGAAGGTCTGGGCAAGGCTGGCCAGGGGCAGGGGACCTGCTGGGTCCTGCCCCTGGCCTGTGGGGCCTCTGAGCACAACCGGCCCTCTCCCACTGGAAGACCTCCCCGGCTGCCTCCAAAGGCCGGTTTGCAAGCACCTCCGCCCACTGTTCCCACCAGGCACGCACAATGCTCCCAAGCCCGGGAAAATAGCGCTTCGGGGTGGTGCTCTCTCCGGGCCCTTGCCCCTGAGCCTGGGGGCCAGGCAGGGGATCCACACTCCCAGGCCAAGGCACAACCACATGCACACGTCTGTTCCTACCCCCTGAACCGGCAGAGAGCTCGGGGGAGCCAGAGTCTGTCAGACAGCTGCTGGGCTGGCCGCCTGTGTGGGAAGGGGCAGAGCCCACCTAGGGGCAAGTTGGGCCTCTTGCTCTCCCTGCTGCCCTGAGGCTGCTGGGCCAAAGAGGTCTTGGGCATCCAGCCCCTTACTGGTCCCTCCCATCTGACGAGGCCCTCTGAGCTCCAGCACCTTGCAGTGTGGAGACAGCCCCTGCCGGCAACCGCCTCTCGAAGGAGGCCTAAACCGAGGCCTAGGCCCAGGGGAAAGTCACCAGCGAGGATGAGCCTGGGGAGGCGCCCAGGCATGTCGGGACCCAGTCCCCGCAGCCTGCCCCTTGGAGGGGCAGTACCCCCGGAGGCCAGGAAGGTCTGGGAAAGGCTGGCCAGGGGCAGCGGCCCTGCTGGGTCCTGCCCCTGGCCTGTGGGGCCTCTGAGCACAACCGGCCCTCTCCCACTGGAAGACCTCCCCGGCTGCCTCCAAAGGCCGGTTTGCAAGCACTCCCGCCCGATGTTCCCGGCAGGCCCGCACAATGCTCCCAAGCCCGGGAGAAAAGCGCTTCGCGGTGGTGCTCTCACCGGGCCCTTGCCCCTGAGCCTGGGGGCAAGTCAGGGGGAACACACTCCCAGACCAAGGCAGAACCACATGCACACGTCTGTTCCTGCCCCCTGCACCGGCAGAGAGCTCGGGGGAGCCAGAGTCTGTCAGGCAGCTGCTGGGCTGGCGGCCTGTGTGGGAAGGGGCAGAGCCAAATTAGGGCAAGTTGGGCCTCTTGCTCTGCCTGCTGCCCTGAGGCTGCTGGGCCAAAGAGGTCTTGAGCATCCAGCCCCTTGCTGGTCCCTTCCCTCTGACGAGGCCCTCGGAGCTACAGCACCTTGCAGTGTGGAGACAGCCCCTGCCAGCAACCTCCTCTCCAAGGAGGCCTCACCCGAGGCCTAGGCCCAGGGAAAAGGCACCAGCGGGGATGAGCCTGGGGAGGCGCCCGGGCATGTCTGGACCCAGTCCCCGCATCCTGCCCCTTGGAGGGGCAGTACCCCCGGAGGCCAGGAAGGTCTGGGAAAGGCTGGCCAGGGGCAGGGGCCATGCTGGGTCCTGCCCCTGGCCTGTGGGGCCTCTGAGCACATCCGGCCCTCTCCCACTGGAAGACCTCCCCGGCTGCCTCCAAAGGCCGGTTTGCAAGCACTCCCGCCCGATGTTCCCTGCAGGCACGCACAATGCTCCCAAGCCCGTGAGAAAAGCGCTTCGCGGTGGTGCCCTCTCCGGGCCCTTGCCCCTGAGCCTGGGGCAAGGCAGGGGGTACACACTCCAAGGCCAAGGCAGAACCACATGCCCACGTCTGTTCCTGTCCCCTGCACCGGCAGAGAGCGCGGGGGAGCCAGAGACTGTCAGGCAGCTGCTGGGCTGGCGGCCTGTGTGGGAAGGGGCAGAGCCGACCTAGGGGCAAGTTGGGCCTCTTGCTCTCCCTGCTGCCCTGAGGCTGCTGGGCCAAAGAGTACTTGGGCATCCAGCCCCTTGCTGGTTCCTTCCCTCTGACGAGGCCCTCTGAGCTCCAGCACCTTGCAGTGTGGAGACAGCCCCTGCCAGCAACCTCCTCTCCAAGGAGGCCTCACCCGAGGCCGAGGCCCAGGGGAAAGGCACCAGCGGGGATGAGCCTGGGGAGACACCCGGGCCTGTCTGGACCCAGTCCCCGCAGAATGCCCCTTTTTGGGACAGTACCCCCAAAGGCCAGGAAGGTCTGGGCAAGGCTGGCCAGGGGCTGGGGCCCTGCTGTGGTCTGCCCCTGGCCTGTGGGTCCTCTGAGCACAACCGGCCCTCTCCCGCTGGAAAACCTCCCCGGCTGCCTCCAAAGGCCGGTTTGCCATAACTCCCGCCCGCTGTTCCCGCCAGGCACGCACAATGCTCCCAAGCCCGGGAGAAAAGCGCTTCGGGGTGGTGCTCTCTCCGGGCCCTTGCCCCTGAGCCTGGGGCGAGGCAGGGGGAACACACTCCCAGGCCAAGGCAGAACCACATGCCCACGTCTGTTCCTGCCCCCTGCACCGGCAGAGAGCTCGGGGGATCCAGAGTCTGCCAGGCAGCTGCTGTTCTGCCCGCCTGTGTGGGAAGGGGCAAAGCCGACCTAGGGGCAAGTTGGGCCTCGTGCTCTCCCTGCTGCCCGGAGGCTGCTGGGCCAAAGAGGTCTTGGGCATCCAGCCCCTTGCTGGTCCCTTCCATCTGACGAGGCCCTCTGAGCTCCGGCACCTTGCAGTGTGGAGACAGCCCCTGCCAGCAACCTCCTCTCCAAGGAGGCCTCAACCGAGGCCTAGGCCCAGGGGAAAGGCACCAGCGGGGATGACCCTGGGGAGGCGCCCGGGCATGTCTGGACCCAGTCCCCGCAGCCTGCCCCTTGGTGGGGCAGTAGCCCCGGAGGCCAGGAAGGTCTGGGAAAGGCTGGCCAGGGGCAGGGGCCCTGCTGGGTCCTGCCACTGGCCTGTGAGTCCTCTGAGCACAACCGGCCCTCTCCCGCTGGAAGACCTCCCCGGCTGCCTCCTAAGGCCGGTTTGCAAACACTCCCGCCTGCTGTTCCCGCCAGGCACGCACAAAGCTCCCTAGCCCGGGAGAAAAGCGCTTCGGGGTGGTGCTCTCTCTGGGCCCTTGCCCCTGAGCCTGGGGGCCAGGCAGGGGGAACACACTCCCAGGCCAAGGCAGAACCACATGCACACGTCTGTTCCTGCCCCCTGCACCGGCAGAGAGCTCGGCGAGCCAGAGTCTGCCAGGCAGCTGCTGGGCTGGCGGCCTCTGTGGGAAGGGGCAGAGCCGACCTAGGGGCAAGTTGGTCCTCTTGCTCTCCCTGCTGCCCTGAGGCTGCTGGGCGAAAGAGGTCTTGGGCATCCAGCCCCTTGCTGGTCCCTTCCCTCTGTCGAGGCCCTCTGAGCTCCAGCACCTTGCAGTGTGGAGACAGCCCCTGCCAGCAACCTCCTCTCCAAGGAGGCCTCAACCGAGGCCTAGGCCCAGGGGACAGGCACCAGCGGGAATGAGCCTGGGGAGGCGCCCGGGCATGTCTGGACCCAGTCCCCGAAGCCTGCCCCTTGGTGGGGCAGTACCCCGGGAGGCCAGGAAGGTCTGGGCAAGGCTGGCCAGGGGCAGGGGCCCTGCTGGGTCCTGCCCCTGGCCTGTGGGGCCTCTGAGCACAAGCGGCCCTCTCCCGCTGGAAACCTCTCCGGCTTCCTCCAAAGGCCGGTTTGCCAACACTCCCGCCTGCTGTTCCCACCAGGCACGCACAATGCTCCCAAGCCCGGGAGAAAAGCACTTCGCTGTGGTACTCTCTCCGGGCCCTTGCCCCTGAGCCTGGGGCCCAGGCAGGGGATCCACACTCCCAGGCCAAGGCAGAACCACATGCACACGTCTGTTCCTGCCCCCTGCACCGGCAGAGAGCTCGCGGGAGCCAGAGTCTGTCAGGTAGCCGCTGGGCTGGACGCCTGTGTGGGAAGGGGCAGAGCCGACCTAGGGGCAACTTGGGCCTCTTGCTCTCCCTGCTGCCCTGAGGCTGCTGGGCCAAAGAGGTCTTGGGCAACCAGCCCCTTGCTGGTCCCTTCCCTCTGACGAGGCCCTCTGAGCTCCAGCACCTTGCAGTGTGGAGACAGCCCCTGCCAGCAACCTCCTCTCCAAGGAGGCCTCAACCGAGGCCTAGGCCCAGGGTAAAGGCACCAGCGGGGATGAGCCAGTGGAGGCGCCTGGGCATGTCCGGACCCAGTCCCCGCAGCCTGCCCCTTGGTGGGGCAGTACCCCCGGATGCCAGGAAGGTCTGGGCAAGGCTGGCTAGGGGCAGGGGCCCTGCTGGGTCCTGCCCCTGGCCTGTGGGGCCTCTGAGCACAACCGGCCCTCTCCCACTGGAAGACCTCCCCGGCTGCCTCCAAAGGCCGGATTGCCAACACTCCCGCCCGCTGTTCCCGCCATTCACACACAATGCTCCCAAACCAGGGAGAAAAGCGCTTCGGGGTGGTGCTCTCTCCGGGCCCTTGCCCCTGAGCCTGGGGGCCAGGCAGGGGGAACACACTCCTAGGCCAAGGCAGAACCACATGCACACGTCTGTTCCTGTCCCCTGCACCGGCAGAGAGCTCGGGGGAGCCAGAGTCTGCCAGGCAGCTGCTAGGTTGGCTGCCTGTGTGGGAAGGGGCAGAGCCGACCTAGGGGCAAGTTGGGCCTCTTGCTCTCCCTGCTGCCCTGAGGCTGCTGGTCCAAAGAGGTCTTGGGCATCCAGCCCCTTGCTGGTCCCTTCCCTCTGACGAGGCCCTCTGAGCTCCAGCACCTTGCAGTGTGGAGACAGCCCCTGCAATCAACCTCCTCTCTAAGGAGGCCTCAACCGAGGCCTAGGCCCAGGGGAAAGGCACCAGCGGGGATGAGCCAGGGGAGGCGCCCGTGCATGTCTGGACCCAGTCCCCGCAGCCTGCCCCTTGGTGGGGCAGTACCCCCGGAGGCCAGGAAGGTCTGGGCAAGGCTGGCCAGGGGCAGGGGCCCTGCTGGTTCCTTCTCCTGGCCTGTGGGGCCTCTGAGCACAACCGGCCCTCTCCCGCTGGAAGACCTCCCCGGCTGCCTCCAAAGGCCAGTTTGCCAACACTCCTGCCCACTGTTCCCACCAGGCACGCACAATGCTCCCAAGCCCGGGAGAAAAGCGCTTCGGGGTGGTGCTCTCTCCGGGCCCTTGCCCCTGAGCCTGGGGACCAGGTAGGGGGTCGACACTCCCAGACCAAGGCAGAACCAGATGCACACGTCTGTTCCTGCCTCCTGCACCGGCAGAGAGCTCGCGGGAGCCAGAGTCTGTCAGGCAGCTGCTGGGCTGGCGGCCTGTGTGGGAAGGCGCAGAGCCCACCTAGGGGCAAGTTGGGCCTCTTGCTCTCCCTGCTGCCCTGAGGCTGCTGGGCCAAAGAGGTCTTGGGCATCCAGCCCCTTGCTGGTCCCTTCCATCTGACGAGGCCCTCTGAGCTCCAGCACCTTGCAGTGTGGAGACAGCCCCTGCCGGCAACCGCCTCTCCAAGGAGGCCTAAACCGAGGCCTAGGCCCAGGGGAAAGTCAGCAGCGAGGATGAGCCTGGGGAGGCGCCCGGGCATGTCTGGACCCAGTCCCCGCAGCCTGCCCCTTTTTGGGACAGTACCCCCAAAGGCCAGGAAGGTCTGGGCAAGGCTGGCCAGGGGCAGGGGCCCTGCTGGGTCCTGCCTCTGGCCTGTGGGGCCTCTGAACACAAGCGGCCCTCTCCGGCTGGAAACCTCTCCGGCTGCCTCCAAAGGCCGGTTTGCCAACACTCCCGCCTGCTGTTCCCGGCAGGCACGCACAATGCTCCCAAGCCCGGGAGAAAAGCACTTCGCTGTGGTACTCTCTCCGGGCCCTTGCCCCTGAGCTTGGGGCCCAGGCAGGGGATCCACACTCCCAGGCCAAGGCAGAACCACATGCACACGTCTGTTCCTGCCCCCTGCCCCGGCAGCGAGCTCGCGGGAGCCAGAGTCTGTCAGGTAGCTGCTGGGCTGGCCGCCTGTGTGGGAAGGGGCAGAGCCGACCTAGGGGCAACTTGGGCCTCTTGCTCTCCCTGCTGCCCTGAGGCTGCTGGGCCAAAGAGGTCTTGGGCAACCAGCCCCTTGCTGGTCCCTTCCCTCTGACGAGGCCCTCTGAGTTCAGGAACCTCGCAGTGTGGAGACAGCCCCTGCCAGCAACCTCCGCTCCAAGGAGGCCTCAACCGAGGCCTAGGCCCAGGGGAAAGGCACCAGCGGGGATGAGCCTGGGGAGGCGCCCGGGCATGTCTGGACCCAGGCACCGCAGCCTGCCCCTTGGTGGGGCAGTATCCCCGGAGGCCAGGAAGGTCTGGGCAAGGCTGGCCAGGAGCAAGGGACCTGCTGGGTCCTGCCCCTGGCCTGTGGGGCCTCTGAGCACATCCGGCCCTCTCCCGCTGGAAGACCTCCCCGGCTGCCTCCAAAGGCCGGTTTGCAAACACTCCCGCCCACTGTTCCCACCAGGCGCGCACAAAGCTCCCAAGCCCGAGGGAAAAGCGCTTCGGGGTGGTGCTCTCTCCGGGTACTTGCCCCTGAGCCTATGGGCAAGGCAGGGGGAACACACTCCCAGACGAAGGCAGAACCACATGCCCACGTCTGTTCCTTCCCCCTGCATCTGCTGAGAGCTCGGGGGAGCCAGAGTCTGTCAGGCAGCTGCTGGGCTGGCGGCCTGTGTGGGAAGGGGCAGAGCCGACCTAGGGCCAGGTTGGGCCTCTTGCTCTCCCTGCTGCCCTGAGGCTGCTGGGCCAAAGAGGTCTTGGGCATCCAGCCCCTTGCTGGTCCCTTCCCTCTGTCGAAGCCATCTGAGCTCCAGCACCTTGCAGTGTGGAGACAGCCCCTGCCAGCAACCTCCTCTCCAAGGAGGCCTCAACCGAGGCCTAGGCCCAGGGGAAAGGCACCAGCAGGGATGAGCCTGGGTAGGCGCCCGGGCATGTCTGGACCCAGTCCCCGCAGCCTGCCCTTTGGTGGGGCTGTAACCCCGGAGGCAGGAAGGTCTGGGAAAGGCTGGCCAGGGGCAGGGGCCCTGCTGGGTCCTGCCCCTGGCCTCTGGGGCCTCTGAGCACATCCGGCCCTCTCCCACTGGAAGACCTCCCCGGCTGCCTCCAAAGGCCGGTTTGGAAGCATTCCCGCCCACTGTTCCCACCAGGCACGCACAATGCTCCCAAGCCCGGGAGAAAAGCGCTTCGCGGTGGTGCTCTCTCCGGGCCGTTGCCCCTGAGCCTGGGGACCAGGCAGGGGGTCGACACTCCCAGACCAAGGCAGAAGCACATGCACACGTCTGTTCCTGCCCCCTGCACTGGCAGAGAGCTCGCGGGAGCCAGAGTCTGTCAGGCAGCTGCTGGGCTGGCCGCCTGTCTGGGAAGGGGCAGAGCCGACCTAGGGCAAGTTGGGCCTCTTGCTCTGCCTGCTGCCCTGAGGCTGCTGGGCCAAAGAGGTCTTGAGCATCCAGCCCCTTGCTGGTCCCTTCCATCTGACGAGGCCCTCGGAGCTCCAGCACCTTGCAGTGTGGAGACAGCCCCTGCCAGCAACCTCCTCTCCAAGGAGGCCTCACCCGAGGCCTAGGCCCAGGGCAAAGGCACCAGCGGGGATGAGCCTGGTGAGGCGCCCGGGCATGTCTGGACCCAGTCCCCGCAGCCTGCCCCTTGGAGGGGCAGTACCCACGGAGGCCAGGAAGGTCTGGGAAAGGCTGGCCAGGGGCAGGGGCCCTGCTGGGTCCTGCCCCTGGCCTGTGGGGCCTCTGAGCACATCCGGCCCTCTCCCACTGGAAGACCTCCCCGGCTGCCTCCAAAGGCCGGTTTGCAAGCACTCCCGCCCGATCTTCCCTGCAGGTACGCACAATGCTCCCAAGCCCGAGAGAAAAGCGCTTCGCGGTGGTGCCCTCTCCGGGCCCTTGCCCCTGAGCCTGGGGCAAGGCAGGGGGAACACACTCCCAGGCCAAGGCGGAACCACATGCCCACGTCTGTTCCTGTCCCCTGCACCGGCAGAGTGCTCGGGGGAGCCAGAGTCTGTCAGGCAGCTGCTGGGCTGGCGGCCTGTGTGGGAAGGGGCAGAGCCGACCTAGGGGCAAGTTGGGCCTCTTGCTCTCCCTGCTGCCCTGAGGCTGCTGGGCCAAAGAGGTCTTGGGCATCCAGCCCCTTGCTGGTCCCTTCCCTCTGACGAGGCCCTCTGAGCTCCAGCACCTTGCAGTGTGGAGACAGCCCCTGCCAGCAACCTCCTCTCCAAGGAGGCCTCAACCGAGGCCTAGGCCCAGGGGAAAGGCACCAGCGGGGATGAGCCAGGGGAGGCGCCCGGGCATGTCTGGACCCAGTCCCCGCAGCCTGCCCCTTGGTGGGGCAGTACCCCCGGAGGCCAGGAAGTTCTGGGCAAGGCTGTTCAGGGGCAGGGGCCCTGCTGGGTCCTTCTCCTGGCCTGTGGGGCCTCTGAACACAACCGGCCCTCTCCCGCTGGAAGACCTCCCCGGCTGCCTCCAAAGGCCGATTTGCCAACACTCCCGCCCGCTGTTCCCGCCAGGCACGCACAATGCTCCCAAGCCCGGGAGAAAAGCGCTTCGGGGTGGTGCTCTCACCGGGCCCTTGCCCCTGAGCCTGGGGGACAGGCAGCGGGTCCACACTCCAAGGCCAAGGCAGAACCACATGCACACGTCTGTTCCTGCCCCTGCACCGGCAGAGAGCTCGGGGGAACCAGAGTCTGTCAGGCAGCTGCTGGGCTGGCCGTCTGTGTGGGAAGTGGCAGAGCCGACCTTGGGGCAAGTTGGGCCGCTTGCTCTGCCTGCTGCCCTGAGGCTGCTGGGCCAAAGAGGTCTTGGGCATCCAGCCCCTTGCTGGTCCCTTCCCTCTGACGAGGCCCTCTGAGCTCCAGCACCTTGCAGTGTGGAGACAGCCCCTGCCAGCAACCTCCTCTCCAAGGAGGCCTCACCCGAGGCCGAGGCCCAGGGGAAAGGCACCAGCGGGGATGAGCCTGGGGAGGCGCCCTGGCATGTTTGGACCCAGTCCCCGCAGCCTGCCCCTTAGTGGGGCAGTAACCCCGGAGGCCAGAAAGGTCTGGGCAAGGCTGGCCAGGGGCAGGGGCCCTGCTGGTTCCTGCCCCTGGCCTGTGGGGCCTCTGAGCACAACCGGCCCTCTCCCACTGGAACCTCCCCGGCTGCCTCCAAAGGCCGGGTTGCAAGCACTCCCGCCCACTGTTCCCACCAGGCGCGCACAATGCTCCCAAGCCCGGGAGAAAAGCGCTTCAGGGTGGTGCTCTCTTCGGGCCCTTGCCCCTGAGCCTGGGGGCCAGGCAGGGGGTCCACACTCCCAGGCCAAGGCAGAACGACATGCACACGTCTGTTCCTGCCCCCTGCACCGGCAGAGAGCTCGGGGGAGCCAGAGTCTGTCAGGCAGCTGCTGGACTGGCCGCCTGTGTGGGAAGTGGCAGAGCCGACCTAGGGGCAAGTTGGGCCTCTTGCTCTCCCTGCTGCCCTGAGGCTGCTGGGCGAAAGAGGTCTTGGGCATCCAGCCCCTTGCTGGTCCCTTCCCTCTGACGAGGCCCTCTGAGCTCCAGCACCTCGCAGTGTGCAGACAGACCCTGCCAGCAACCTCCTCTCCAAGGAGGCCTCAACCGAGGCCTAGGCCCAGGGGAAAGGCACCAGCGGGGATGAGCATGGGGAGGCGCCCGGTAATGTCTGGACCCAGTCCCCGCAGCCGCCCCTTGGTGGGGCAGTACCCCCGGAGGCCAGGAAGGTCTGGGCAAGGCTGGCCAGTGGCAGGGGCCCTACTGGGTCCTGCCCCTGGCCTGTGGGGCCTCTGAGCACCACCGGCCCTCTCCTGCTTGAAGACCTCCCCGACTGTCTGCAAAGGCCGGTTTGCGAACACTCGCGCTCGCTGTTCCCGCCAGGCGCGCACAATGCTCCCAAGCCCGGGAGAAAAGCGCTTCGGGGTGGTGCTCTCTCCGGGTACTTGCCCCTGAGCCTATGGGCAAGGCAGGGAGAACACACTCCCCGACGAAGGCAGAACCACATGCACACGTCTGTTCCTTCCCCCTGCATCGGCAGAGAGCTCGGCGGAGCCAGAGTCTGTCAGGCAGCTGCTGGGCTGGCGGCCTGTGTGGGAAGGGGCAGAGCCGACCTAGGGGCAAGTTGGGCCTCTTGCTCTCCCTGCTGCCCTGAGGCTGCTGGGCCAAAGAGGTCTTGAGCATCCAGCCCCTTGCTGGTCCCTTCCCTCTGACGAGGCCCTCTGAGCTCCAGCACCGTGCAGTGTGGAGACAGCCCCTGCCAGCAACCTCCTCTCCAAGGAGGCCTCAACCGAGGCCTAGGCCCAGGGGAAAGGCACCAGCGGGGATGAGCCTGGGGAGGCGCCCGGACATGTCTGGACCCAGGCCCGCAGCCTGCCCCTTGGTGGGGCAGTACTCCCGGAGGCCAGGAAGGTCTGGGCAAGGCTGGCCAGGGGCAGGGGCCCTGCTGGGTCCTACCCCTGGCCTGTGGGGCCTCTGAGCACAACCGGCCCTCTCCCACTGGAAAACCTCCCCGGCTGCCTCCAAAGGCCAGTTTGCAAACACTCCCGCCCGCTGTTCCCGCAAGGCACACACAATGCTCCCAAGCCCGGGAGAAAAGCGCTTCGGGGTGGTGCTCTCTCCGGGCCCTTGCCCCTGAGGCTGGGGGCCAGGCAGGGGGAACACACTCCCAGGCCAAGGCAGAACCACATGCACACGTCTGTTCCTGTCCCCTGCACCGGCAGAGAGCTCGGGGGAGCCAGAGTCTGTCAGGCAGCTGCTTGTCTGGCGGCCTTGTGGGCAGGGGCAGAGCCGACCTAGGGGCAAGTTTGGCCTCTTGCTCTCCCTGCTGCCCTGAGGCTGCTGGGCCAAAGAGGACTTCGGCATCCAACCCCTTGCTGGTCCCTTCCCTCTGACGAGGCCCTCTGAGCTCCAGCACCTTGCAGTGTGGAGACAGCCCCTGCCAGCAACCTCCTCTCCAAGGAGGCCTCAACCGAGACCTAGGCCCAGGGGAAAGGCACCAGCGGGGAAGAGCCAGGGGAGGCGCCCGGGCATGTCTGGACCCAGTCCCCGCAGCCTGCCCCTTGGTGGCGCAGTACCCCTGGAGGCCAGGAAGGTCTGGGCAAGGGTGGCCAGGGGCAGGTGCCCTGCTGGGTCCTGCCCCTGGCCTACGGGGCCTCTGAGCACAACCGGCCCTCTCCCACTTGAAGACCTCCCCGGCTGCCTCCAAAGGCCGGTTTGCAAACACTCCCGCCCACTGTTCCCATAGGCGCGCACAATGCTCCCAAGCCCGGGAGAAAAGCGCTTCCGGGTGGTGCTATCTCCGTGCCCTTTCCCCTGAGCCTGGGGGCCAGGCAGGGGTTCCACACTCCCAGGCCAAGTCAGAACCACATGCACACGTCTGTTCCTGCCCCCTGCACCGGCAGAGAGCTCGGGGGAGCCAGAGTCTGTCAGGCAGCTGCTGGGCTGGCTGCCTGTGTGGGAAGGGGCAGAGCCGACCTAGGGGCAAGTTGGGCCTGGTGCTCTCCCTGCTGCCCTGAGGCTGCTGGGCCAAAGAGGTCTTGGGCATCCAGCCCCTTGCTGGTCCCTTCCCTCTGACGAGGCCCTCTGAGCTCTAGCACCTCGCAGTGTGGAGACAGACCCTGCCAGCAACCTCCGCTCCAAGGAGGCCTCAACCGAGGCCTAGGCCCAGGGCAAAGGCACCAGCGGGGATGAGACTGGGGAGGCGCCCGGGCATGTCTGGACCCAGACCCCGCAGCCTGCCCCTTGGTGGGGCAGTACCCCCGGAGGCCAGGAAGGTCTGGGCAAGGCTGGCCAGGGGCAGGGGCCCTGCTGGGTCCTTCTCCTGGCCTGTGGGGCCTCTGAGCACAACCGGCCCTCTCCCGCTGGAAGACCTCCCCGGCTGCCTCCAAAGGCCGATTTGCCAACACTCCCGCCCGCTGTTCCCGCCAGGCACGCACAATGATCCCAAGCCCGAGAAAAAAGCGCTTCGGGGTGGTGCTCTCACCGGCCCCTTGCCCCTGAGCCTGGGGGACAGGCAGCGGGTCCACACTCCAAGGCCAAGGCAGAACCACATGCACACGTCTGTTCCTGCCCCTGCAGCGGCAGAGAGCTCGGGGGAGTCAGAGTCTGTCAGGCAGCTGCTGGGCTGGCCGTCTGTGTGGGAAGTGGCAGAGCCGACCTTGGGGCAAGTTGGGCCGCTTGCTCTGCCTGCTGCCCTGAGGCTGCTGGGCCAAAGAGGTCTTGGGCATCCAGCCCCTTGCTGGTCCCTTCCCTCTGACGAGGCCCTCTGAGCTCCAGCACCTTGCAGTGTGGAGACAGCCCCTGCCAGCAACCTCCTCTCCAAGGAGGCCTCACCCGAGGCCTAGGCCCAGGGGAAAGGCACCAGCAGGAATGAGCCTGGGGAGGTGCCCGGGCATGTCTGGACCCAGTCCCCGCAGCCTGCCCCTTGGTGGGACAGTACCCCCAAAGGCCAGGAAGGTCTGGGCAAGGCTGGCCAGGGGCAGGGGCCCTGCTGGGTCCTGCCCCTGGCCTGTGGGGCCTCTGAGCACAACCGGCCCTCTCCCACTGGAAGACCTACCCGGCTGCCTCCAAAGGCCGGTTTGCAAGCACTCCCGCCCACTGTTCCCACCAGGCGCGCACAATGCTCCCAAGCCCGGGAGAAAAGCGCTTCGGGGTGGTGCTCTCTCCGGGCCCTTGCCCATGAGCCTGGGGGCCAGCCAGGGGGTCCACACTCCGAGGCCAAATCAGAACCACATGCACATGTCTGTTCCTGCCCCCTGCACCGGCAGAGAGCTCGGGGGAGCCAGAGTCTGCCAGGCAGCTGCTGGGATGTCTGCCTGTGTGGGAAGGGGCAGAGCCCACCTAGGGGCAAGTTGGGCCTCTTGC
Source organism: Dama dama (assembly GCF_033118175.1). Classification (NCBI taxonomy): domain Eukaryota; kingdom Metazoa; phylum Chordata; class Mammalia; order Artiodactyla; family Cervidae; genus Dama; species Dama dama. Next base: position 4,519,005 of record NC_083712.1, on the reverse strand, counting down.
TCTCCCTGCTGCCCTGAGGCTGCTGGGCCAAAGAGGTCTTGGGCATCCAGCCCCTTGCTGGTCCCTTCCCTCTGACGAGGCCCTCTGAGTTCCAGCACCTCGCAGTGTGGAGAGAGCCCCTGCCAGCAACCTCCTCTCCAAGGAGGCCTCAACCGAGGCCTAGGCCCAGGGGAAAGGCACCAGCGGGGATGAGCCTGGGGAGGCGCCCGGGCATGTCTGGACCCAGTTCCCGCAGCCTTCCCCTTGGTGGGGCAGTACCCCCGGAGGCCAGGAAGGTGTGGGCAAGGCTGGCCAGGGGCAGGGGACCTGCTGGTTCCTGCCCCTGGCCTGTGGGACCTTTGAGCACATCCGGCTCTCTCCCACTGAAAGACCTCCCCGGCTGCCTCCAAAGGCCAGGTTGCCAACACTCCTGCCCACTGTACCCACCAGGCGCGCACAATGCTCCCAAGCCCGGGAGAAAAGCGCTTCGGGGTGGTGCTCTCACCGGGCCCTTGCCCCTGAGCCTGGGGGCAATGCAGGGGGAACACCGTCCCAGGCCAAGGCAGAACCACATGCACACGTCTGTTCCTGCCCCCTGCACCGGCAGAGAGCTCGGGGGAGCCAGAGTCTGTCAGGCAGCTGCTGGGCTGGCGGCCTGTGTGGGAAGGGGCAGAGCCGACCTAGGGGCAAGTTGGGCCTCTTGCTCTCCCTGCTGCCCTGAGGCTGCTGGGCCAAAGAGGTCTTGGGCATCCAGCCCCTTGCTGGTCCCTTCCCTCTGACGAGGCCCTCTGAGCACCAGCACCTTGCAGTGTGGAGACAGCCCCTGCCAGCAACCTCCTCTCCAAGGAGGCCTCAACCGAGGCCTAGGCCGAGGGGAAAGGCACCAGCGGGGATGAGCCTGGGGAGGCGCCCGGGCATGTCTGGACCCAGTCCCCGCAGCCTGCCCCTTGGTGGGGCTGTAACCCCGGAGGCAGGAAGGTCTGGGCAAGGCTGGCCAGGGGCAGGGGCCCTGCTGGGTCCTGCCCCTGGCCTGTGGGGACTCTGAGCACAACCGGCCCTCTCCCACTGGAAGACCTCCCCGGCTGCCTCCAAAGGCCGGTTTGGAAGCATTCCCGCCCACTGTTCCCACCAGGCACGCACAATGCTCCCAAGCCCGGGAGAAAAGCGCTTCGGGGTGGTGCTCTCTCCGGGCCCTTGCCCCTGAGCCTGGGGACCAGGCAGGGGGTCGACACTCCCAGACCAAGGCAGAACCACATTCACACGTCTGTTCCTGCCTCCTGCACCGGCAGAGAGCTCGCGGGAGCCAGAGTCTGTCAGGCAGCTGCTGGGCTGGCCGCCTGTGTGGGAAGGGGCAGAGCCCACCTAGGGGCAAGTTGGGCCTCTTGCTCTGCCTGCTGCCCTGAGGCTGCTGGGCCAAAGAGGTCTTGGGCATCCAGCCCCTTGCTGGTCCCTTCCATCTGACGAGGCCCTCTGAGCTCCAGCACCTTGCAGTGTGGAGACAGCCCCTGCCGGCCACCGCCTCTCCAAGGAGGCCAAAACCGAGGCCTAGGCCCAGGGGAAAGTCACCAGCGAGGATGAGCCTGGGGAGGCGCCCAGGCGTGTCGGGACCCAGTCCCCGCAGCCTGCCCCTTGGAGGGGCAGTACCCCTGGAGGCCAGGAAGGTCTGGGAAAGGCTGGCCAGGGGCAGGGGCCCTGCTGGGTCCTGCCCCTGGCCTGTGGGGCCTCTGAGCACAACCGGCCCTCTCCCACTGGAAGACCTCCCCGGCTGCCTCCAAAGGCCGATTTACAAGCACTCCCGCCCGATGTTCCCGGCAGGCCCGCACAATGCTCCCAAGCCCGGGAGAAAAGCGCTTCGCGGTGGTGCTCTCTCCGGGCCCTTGCCCCTGAGCCTGGGGGCAATGCAGGGGGAACACACTCCCAGGCCAAGGCAGAACCACATGCCCACGTCTGTTCCTGTCCCTTGCACCGGCAGAGTGCTCGGGGGAGCCAGAGTCTGTCAGGCAGCTGCTGGGCTGGCGGCCTGTGTGGGAAGGGGCAGAGCCGACCTAGGGGCAAGTTGGGCCTCTTGCTCTCCCTGCTGCCCTGAGGCTGCTGGGCCAAAGAGGTCTTGGGCATCCAGACCCTTGCTGGTCGCTTCCCTCTGACAAGGCCCTCTGAGCTCCAGCACCTTGCAGTGTGGAGACAGCCCCTGCCAGCAACCTCCTCTCCAAGGAGGCCTCAACCGAGGCCTAGGCCCAGGGGAAAGGCACCAGCGGGGATGAGCCAGGGGAGGCGCCCGGGCATGTCTGGACCCAGTCCCCGCAGCCTGCCCCTTGGTGGGGCAGTACCCCCGGAGGCCAGGAAGGTCTGGGCAAGGCTGGCCAGGGGCAGGGGCCCTGCTGGGTCCTTCTCCTGGCCTGAGGGTCCTCTGAACACAAAAGGCCCTCTCCCGCTTGAAGACCTCCCTGGCTGCCTCCAAAGGCTGATTTGCCAACACTTCCGCCCGCTGTTCCCGCCAGGCACGCACAATGCTCCCAAGCCCGGGAGAAAAGCGCTTCGGGGTGGTGCTCTCACCGGGCCCTTGCCCCTGAGCCTGGGGGACAGGCAGCGAGTCCACACTCCAAGGCCAAGGCAGAACCACATGCACACGTCTGTTCCTGCCCCTGCACCGGCAGAGAGCTCGGGGGAGCCAGAGTCTGTCAGGCAGCTGCTGGGCTGGCGGCCTGTGTGGGAAGGGGCAGAGCCGACCTAGGGGCAAGTTGGGCCTCTTGCTCTCCCTGCTGCCCTGAGGCGGCTGGGCCAAAGAGGTCTTGGGCATCCAGCCCCTTGCTGGTCCCTTCCCTCTGTCGAGGCCCTATGAGCTCCAGCACCTTGCAGTGTGGAGACAGCCCCTGCCAGCAACCTCCTCTCCAAGGAGGCCTCAACCGAGGCCTAGGCCCAGGGGAAAGGCACCAGCGGGGATGAGCCTGGGGAGGCGCCCGGACATGTCTGGACCCAGGCCCCGCAGCCTGCCCCTTGGTGGGGCAGTACCCCCGGAGGCCAGGTAGGTCTGGGCAAGGCTGGCCAGGGGCAAGGGACCTGCTGGGTCCTGCCCCTGGCCTGTGGGGCCTCTGAGCACAACCGGCCCTCTCCCACTGGAAGACCTCCCCGGCTGCCTCCAAAGGTTGGTTTGCAAGCACTCCCGCCCGCTGATCCCGCCAGGCACGCACAATGCTCGCAAGCCCGGGAGAAAAGCGCTACGTGGTGGTGCTCTCTCCGTGCCCTTTCCCCTGAGCCTGGGGGCCAGGCAGGGGTTCCACACTCCCAGGCCAAGTCAGAACCACATTCACACGTCTGTTCCTGCCCCCTGCACCGGCAGAGAGCTCGGGGGAGCCAGAGTCTGTCAGGCAGCTGCTGGGCTGGCGGCCTGTGTGGGAAGGGGCAGAGACGACCTAGGGGAAACTTGGGCCTCTTGCTCTCCCTGCTGCCCTGAGGCTGCTGGGCCAAAGAGGTCTTGGGCATCCAGCCCCTTGCTGGTCCCTTCCCTCTGACGAGGCCCTCTGAGCTCCAGCACCTTGCAGTGTGGAGACAGCCCCTGCCAGCAACCTCCTCTCCAAGGAGGCCTCAACCGAGACCTAGGCCCCGGGGAAAGGCACCAGCGGGGAAGAGCCAGGGGAGGCGCCCGGGCATGTCTGGACCCAGTCCCCGCAGCCTGCCCCTTGGTGGCGCAGTACCCCTGGAGGCCAGGAAGGTCTGGGCAAGGCTGGCCAGGGGCAGGGGCCCTGCTGGGTCCTGCCCCTGGCCTGTGGGGCCTCTGAGCACAACCGGCCCTCTCCCACTGGAAGACCTCCCCGGCTGCCTCCAAAGGCCGGTTTGCAAACACTCCCGCACGCTGTTCCCGCCAGGCACGCACAATGCTCCCAAGCCCGGGAGAAAAGCGCTTCAGGGTGGTGCTGTCTCCGGGCCCTTGCCCCTGAGCCTGGGGGCCAGGCAGGGGGAACACACTCCCAGGCCAAGGCAGAACCACATGCACACGTCTGTTCCTGTCCACTGCACCACAGAGAGCTCGGGGGAGCCAGAGTCTGTCAGGCAGCTGCTTGTCTGGCGGCCTTGTGTGCAGGGGCAGAGCCGACCTAGGGTCAAGTTGGGCCTCTTGCTCTCCCTGCTGCCCTGAGGCTGCTGGGCCAAAGAGGACTTGGGCGTCCAGCCCCTTGCTGGTCCCTTCCCTCTGACGAGGCCCTCTGAGCTCCAGCACCTTGCAGTGTGGAGACAGCCCCTGCCAGCAACCTCCTCTCCAAGGAGGCCTCAACCGAGACCTAGGCCCAGGGGAAAGGCACCAGCGGGGAAGAGCCAGGGGAGGCGCCCGGGAATGTCTGGACCCAGTCCCCGCAGCCTGCCCCTTGGTGGCGCAGTACCCCTGGAGGCCAGGAAGGTCTGGGCAAGGCTGGCCAGGGGCAGGGGCCCTGCTGGGTCCTGCCCCTGGCCTGTGGGGCCTCTGAGCACAACCGGCCCTCTCTCGCTGGAAGACCTCCCCGGCTGCCTCCAATGGCCGGTTTGCAAGCCCTCATGCCCGCAGTTCCCACCAGCCGCGCACAATTCTCCCAAGCCCGGGAGAAAAGCATTTTTGGGTGGTTCTCACTCCGGGCCCTTGGAAGACCTCCCCGGCTGCCTCCAAGGCCGGTTTGCAAGCACTTCTGCCTGCTGTTCCCGCCACCCGCGCACAATGCTCCCAAGCCCGGGAGAAAAGCATTTCGGGGTGGTGTTCTCTCTGGGCCCAAGAAAGACCTCCCGGGCTGCCCCCAAAGGCCGGTTTGCAAGCACTCCCACTCGCTGTTCCTGCCATCTGTGCAAATGCTCCAAGCCCAGGAGAAAAGCGCTTCGGGGTGGTGCTCTCTCCCAGCCCTTGGAAGACCTCCCCGGCTGCCTCCAAAAGCTGGTTTTCAAGAACTCCCTCCCGCTGTCCCGCCAGCCGCACACAATGCTCCCAATCACGGGAGAAAAGCGCTTCGGGGTGGTGCTCTCTCCGGGCCCTTGGAAGACCTCCCCGTCTGCCTCCAAAGGCCGGTTTGCAAGCACTCATGCCCGCTGTTCCCGCCAGCCGCGCACAATGCTCCCAAGCCCGGGAGAACAGCGCTTCGGGGTGGTGCTCTCTCCCGGCCCTTGGAAGACCTCCCCGGCTGCCTCCAAAGGCTGGTTTTCAAGAACTCCCTCCCGCTGACCCGCCAGCCGCACACAATGCTCCCAAGCTCGGGAGAAAAGCATTTTGGGGTGGTGCTCTCTCCGGGCCCTTGGAAGACCTCCCGGGCTGCCTACAAAGGCCGGTTTGCAAGCACTCATGTCCGCTGTTCCCGACAGCCGCGCACAATGCTCCCAATTCCGGGAGAAAAGTGCTTCGGGATGGTGCTCTCTCCGGGCCCTTGGAAGACCTCCCCGGCTGCCTCCAAAGGCCGGTTTGCAAGCACTCCTGCCCGCTGTTCCCGCCAGCCTCGCACAATGCTCCCAAGACCGGGAGAAAAGCACTTCGGGGTGGTGTTCTCTCCGTGCCCATGGAGGACCTCCCTGGCTGCCCCCAAAGGCCGGTTTGCAAGCACTCCCACTCGCTGTTCCCGCCAGCCACGCACAATCCTCCAAAACCCCGGAGAAAAGCGCTTCGGGGTGCTGTTCTCTCCGTGCCCATGGAAGACCTCCCGGGGTGCCCCCAAAGGCCGTTTTGGAAGCACTCCCACTCGCTGTTCCCGCCATTCGCGCAAATGTTCCAAGCCCGGGAGAAAAGCGCTTCTGGGTGGTGCTCTCTCCTGGCGCTTGGAAGACCTCCACGGCTGCCTCCAAAGGCCGGTTTGCAAGGACACCTTCCTGCTGTTCCCGCCAGCCACGCACAATGCTCCCAAGCCCGGGAGAAAAGCATTTTGGGGTGGTGCTCACTTCGGGCCCTTGGAAGACCTCCCCGGCTGCCTCCAAAGGCCGGTTTGCAAGGACACCTTCCTGCTGTTCCCGCCAGCCACGCACAATGCTCCCAAGCCCGGGAGAAAAGCATTTTGGGGTGGTGCTCACTTCGGGCCCTTGGAAGACCTCCCCGGCTGCCTCCAAAGGCCAGTTTGCAAGCACTCCTGCGTGCTGTTCCCGCCAGCCGCGCACAATGATCCCAAGCCCGGGAGAAAAGCGCTTCAGGGTGGTGCTCTCTCCGGGCACTTTCAAGACCTCCACGGCTGCATCCAAAGGCCGGTTTGTAAGTAATCATTCCCGCTGCTTCCGCCAGCCAGGCACAATGCTCCCAAGCCCGGGAGAAAAGCATTTTGGGGTGGTGATCAGTCCGGGCCCTTGGAAGACCTCCCCGGCTGTCCCCAAAGGCCGGTTTGGAAGCACTCCCACTCGCTGTTCCCGCCATCCGCGCAAATGTTCCAAGCCCGGGAAAAAAGCGCTTCGGGGTGGTGCTCTCTCCTGGCCCTTGGAAGACCTCCCCATCTGCCTCCAATGGCCGGTTTGCAAGCACTCATGCCCGCTGTTCCCACCAGCCGCGCACAATGCTCCCAAGCCCGGGAGAAAAGCTTTTTGGGGTGGTGCTCACACTGGGCCCTGGAAGACCTCCCCGGCTGCCTCCAAAGGCCGGTTTTCAAGCACTCCTGCCTGCTGTTCCCGCCACCCGCGCACAATGCTCCCAAGCCCGGGAGAAAAGCGCTTCGGGGTGGTGCTCTCTACAGGCCCTTGGAAGACCTCCCCGGCTGCCTTCAAAGGCCGGTTTGCAAGGACTCCTTTCTGCTGTTCCCGCCAGCCACGCACAATGCTCCCAAGCCCGGGAGAAAAGTGCTTCGGGGTGGTGCTCTCTCCGGGCCCTTGGAAGACGTCCCCGGCTGCCTCCAAAGTCCGGTTTGCAAGAACTCATGCCCGCTGTTCCCGCCAGCCACGCACAATGCTCCCAAGACCGGGAGAAATGCGCTTCGGGGTGGTGTTCTCTCCGTGCCCATGGAGAACCTCCCCGGCTGCCCCCAAAGGCCGGTTTGCAATCACTCCCACTCACTGTTCCCGCCAGCCACGCACATGCTCCAAAACACGGGAGAGAAGCGCTTTGGGGTGGTGCTCTCTCCCGGCCCTTGGAAGACTTCCCCGGCTGCCTCCAAAGGCCGGTTTGCAAGAACTCCCTCCCGCTGTCCCGCCAGCCGCACACAATGCTCCCAATCACGGGAGAAAAGCGATTCGGGGTGGTGCTCTCTCAGGGCCCTTTGAAGACCTCCCCGGCTGCCTCCAGTGGCCGGTATGCAAGCACTCATGCCTGCTGTTCCCACCAGCCGTGCACAATGCTCCCAAGCACGGGAGAAAAGCATTTTGGGGTGGTGCTCACTCCTTGCCCTTGGAAGACCTCCGCGCCTGCCTCCAAAGGCCGGTTTGCAAGCACTCCTGCCTGCTCTTCCCGCCACCCGCGCACACTGCTCCCAAGCCCGGGAGAAAAGCGCATCGGGGTGGTGTTCTCTCCGGGCCCACGGATGACCTCCCTGGCTGCCCCCAAAGGCCGGTTTGCAAGCATTCCACTAGCTGTTCCCGCCAGCCATGCAAATGCTCCCAAGCTGGGGAGAGAAGCATTTTGGGGTGGTGCTCTCTCCGGGCCCTTGCCCCTGTGCCTGGGGGCCAGGCAGGGGGTCCACACTCCCAGGCCAAGTCAGAACCACATGCAGACGTTTGTTCCTGCCCCCTGCACCGGCAGAGATCTCGGGGGAGCCAGAGTCTGTGAGGCAGCTGCTGGGCTGGCGGCCTGTGTGGGAAGGGGCAGAGCCGACCTAGGGGCAAGTTGGGCCTCTTGCTCTCCCTGCTGCCCTGAGGCTGCTGGGCCAAAGAGGTCTTGGCCATCCAGCCCCTTGCTGGTCCCTTCCCTCTGACGAGACCCTCTGAGCTCCAGCACCTTGCAGTGTGGAGACAGCCCCTGCCAGCAACCTCCTCTCCAAGGAGGCCTCAACCGAGGCCTAGGCCCAGGGGAAAGGCTCCAGCGGGGAAGAGCCAGGGGAGGCGCCCGGGCATGTCTGGACCCAGTCCCCGCAGACTGCCCCTTGGTGGGGCAGTACCCCCGGAGGCCAGGAAGGTCTGGGCAAGGCTGGTCAGGGGCAGGGGCACTGCTGGGTCCTTCTCCTGGCCTGTGGGGCCTCTGAACACAACCGGCCCTCTCCTGCTGGAAGACCTCCCCGGCTGCCTCCAAAGGCCGATTTGCCAACACTCCCGCCCGCTGTTCCCGCCAGGCACGCACAATGCTCCCAAGCCCGGGAGAAAAGCGCTTCGGGGTGGTGCTCTCACCGGGCCCTTGCCCCTGAGCCTGGGGGACAGGCAGCGGGTCCACACTCCAAGGCCAAGGCAGAACCACATGCACACGTCTGTTCCTGCCCCTGCACCGGCAGAAACCTCGGGGGAACCAGAGTCTGTTAGGCAGCTGCTGGGCTGGCCGTCTGTGTGGGAAGTGGCAGAGCCGACCTTGGGGCAAGTTGGGCCGCTTGCTCTGCCTGCTGCCCTGAGGCTGCTGGGCCAAAGAGGTCTTGGGCCTCCAGCCCCTTGCTGGTCCCTTCCCTCTGACGAGGCCCTCTGAGCTCCAGCATCTTGCAGTGTGGAGACAGCCCCTGCCAGCAACCTCCTCTCCAAGGAGGCCTCACCCGAGGCCTAGGCCCAGGGGAAAGGCACCAGCAGGGTTGAGCCTGGGGAGGTGCCCGGGCATGTTTGGACCCAGTCCCCGCAGCCTGCCCCTTGGTGGGGCAGTACCCCCGGAGGCCAGAAAGGTCTCGGCAAGGCTGGCTAGGGGCAGGGGCCCTGCTGGGTCCTGCCCCTGGCCTGTGGGGCCTCTGAGCACAACCGGCCCTCTCCCACTGGAACCTCCCCGGCTGCCTCCAAAGGCCGGGTTGCAAGCACACCCGCCCACTGTTCCCACCAGGCACGCACAATGCTCCCAAGCCCGGGAAAAAAGCGCTTCGGGGTGGTGCTCTCTCCGGGCCCTTGCCCCTGAGCATGGGGGACAGGCAGGGGTCCACCCTCCCAGGCCAAGGCAGAACCACATGCACACGTCTGTTCCTGCCCCCTGCACCGGCAGAGAGCTCGGGGGAGCCAGAGTCTGTCAGGCAGCTGCTGGACTGGCCGCCTGTGTGGGAAGTGGCAGAGCCGACCTAGGGGCAAGTTGGGCCTCTTGCTCTCCCTGCTGCCCTGAGGCTGCTGGGCCAAAGAGGTCTTGGGCATCCAGCCCCTTGCTGGTCCCTTCCGTCTGACGAGGCCCTCTGAGCTCCAGCACCTTGCAGTGTGGAGACAGCCCCTGCCAGCAACCTCCTCTCCAAGGAGGCCTCACCCGAGGCCTAGGCCCAGGGGAAAGGCACCAGCAGGGTTGAGCCTGGGGAGGTGCCCGGGCATGTCTGGACCCAGTCCCCGCAGCCTGCCCCTTTTTGGGACAGTACCCCCAAAGGCCAGGAAGGTCTGGGCAAGGCTGGCCAGAGGCAGGGGCCCTGCTGGGGTCTGCCCCTGGCCTGTGGGTCCTCTGAGCACAACCGGCCCTCTCCCGCTGGAAGACCTCCCCGGCTGCCTCCAAAGGCCGGTTTGCCAACACTCCCGCCCGCTGTTCCCGCCAGGCACGCACAATGCTCCCAAGCCCGGGAGAAAAGCGCTTCGGAGTGGTGCTCTCTCCGGGCCCTTGCCCCTGAGCCTGGGGGCAATGCAGAGGGAACACAGTCCCAGGCCAAGGCAGAACCACATGCACACGTCTGTTCCTGCCCCCTGCACCGGCAGAGAGCTCGGGGGAGCCAGAGTCTGTCAGGCAGCTGCTGGGCTGGCGGCCTGTGTGGGAAGGGGCAGAGCCGACCTAGGGGCAAGTTGGGCCTCTTGCTCTCCCTGCTGCCCTGAGGCTGCTGGGCCAAAGAGGTCTTGGGCATCCAGCCCCTTGCTGGTCTCTTCCCTCTGACGAGGCCCTCTGAGCTCCAGCACCTTGCAGTGTGGAGACAGCCCCTGCCAGCAACCTCCTCTCCAAGGAGGCCTCAACCGAGGCCTAGGCCCAGGGGAAAGGCACCAGCGGGGATGAGCCTGGGGAGGCGCCTGGGCATGTCTGGACCCAGTCCCCGCAGCCTGCCCCTTGGTGGGGCTGTAACCCCGGAGGCAGGAATGTCTGGGCAAGGCTGGCCAGGGACAGGGGCCCTGCTGGGTCCTGCCCCTGGCCTGTGGGGCCTCTGAGCACAACCGGCCCTCTCCCACTGGAAGACCTCCCCGGCTGCCTCCAAAGGCCGGTTTGAAAGCACTCCCGCCCACTGTTCCCACCAGGCACGCACAATGCTCCCAAGCCCGGGAGAAAAGCGCTTCGGGGTGGTGCTCTCTCCGGGCCCTTGCCCCTGAGCCTGGGTACCAGGCAGGGGGTCGACACTCCCAGACCAAGGCAGAACCACATGCACACGTCTGTTCCTGCCTCCTGCACCGGCAGAGAGCTCGCGGGAGCCAGAGTCTGTCAGGCAGCTGCTGGGCTGGCCGCCTGTGTGGGAAGGGGCAGAGCCCACCTAGGGGCAAGATGGGCCTCTTGCTCTCCCTGCTGCCCTGAGGCTGCTGGGCCAAAGAGGTCTTGGGCATCCAGCCCCTTGCTGGTCCCTTCCATCTGACGAGGCCCTCTGAGCTCCAGCACCTTGCAGTGTGGAGACAGCCCCTGCCAGCAACCTCCTCTCCAAGGAGGCCTCAACCGAGGCCTAGGCCCAGGGCAAAGGCACCAGCGGGGATGAGCCTGGGGAGGCGCCCGGGCATGTCTGGACCCAGTTCCCGCAGCCTGCCCCTTGGAGGGGCAGTACCCCCGGAGGCCAGGAAGGTCTGGGAAAGGCTGGCCAGGGGCAGGGGCCCTGCTGGGTCCTGCCCCTGGCCTGTGGGGCCTCTGAGCACAACCGGCCCTCTCCCACTGGAAGACCTCCCCGGCTGCCTCCAAAGGCCGGTTTGCAAGCACTCCCGCCCACTGTTCCCACCAGGCGCGCACAATGCTCCCAAGCCCGGGAGAAAAGCGCTTCGCGGTGGTGCTCCCTCCGGGCCCTTGCCCCTGAGCCTGGGGCAAGGCAGGGGGAACACACTCCCAGGCCAAGGCAGAACCACATGCCCACGTCTGTTCCTGTCCCCTGAACCGGCAGAGTGCTCGGGGGAGCCAGAGTCTGTCAGGCAGCTGCTGGGCTGGCGGCCTGTGTGGGAAGGGGCAGAGCCGACCTAGGGGCAAGTTGGGCCTCTTGCTCTCCCTGCTGCCCTGAGGCTGCTGGGCCAAAGAGGTCTTGGGCATCCAGCCCCTTGCTGGTCCCTTCCCTCTGACGAGGCCCTCTAAGCTCCAGCACCTTGCAGTGTGGAGACAGCCCCTGCCAGCAACCTCCTCTCCAAGGAGGCCTCAACTGAGGCCTAGGCCCAGGGGAAAGGCACCAGCGGGGATGAGCCAGGGGAGGCGCCCGGGCATGTCTGGACTCAGTCCCCACAGCCTGCCCCTTGGTGGGGCCGTACCCCCGGAGGCCAGGAAGATCTGGGCAAGGCTGGCCAGGGGCAGGGGCCCTGCTGGGTCCTGCCCCTTGCCTGTGGGGCCTCTGAGCACAACCGGCCTTCTCTCGCTGGAAGACTTCCCCGGCTGCCTCCAATGGCCGTTTTGCAAGCCCTCATGCCCGCAGTTCCCACCAGCCGCGCACAATTCTCCCAAGCCCGGGAGAAAAGCATTTTTGGGTGGTGCTCACTCCGGGCCCTTGGAAGACCTCCCCGGCTGCCTTCAAGGCCGGTTTGCAAGCACCTCTGCCTGCTGTTCCCGCCACCCGCGCACAATGCACCCAAGCCCGGGAGAAAAGCATTTCGGGGTGGTGTTCTCTCTGGGCCCAAGAAAGACCTCCCGGGCTGCCCCCAAAGGCCGGTTTGCAAGCACTCCCACTCGCTGTTCCCGCCATCCGTGCAAATGCTCCAAGCCCAGGAGAAAAGCGCTTCGGGGTGGTGCTCTCTCCCAGCCCTTGGAAGACCTCCCCGGCTGCCTCCAAAGGCTGGTTTTCAAGAACTCCCTCCCGCTGTCCCGCCAGCCGCACACAATGCTCCCAATCACGGGAGAAAAGCGCTTCGGGGTGGTGCTCTCTCCGGGCCCTTGGAAGACCTCCCCGGCTGCCTCCAAAGGACGGTTTTCAAGCACTCCTGCCTGCTGTTCCCGCCACCCGCGCACAATGCTCCCAAGCCCGGCAGAAAAGTGCTTCGGGGTGGTGCTCTCTACAGGCCCTTGGAAGACCTCCCCGGCTGCCTCCAAAGGCCGGTTTGCAAGGACACCTTCCTGCTGTTCCCGCCAGCCACGCACAATGCTCCCAAGCCCGGGAGAAAAGCATTTTGGGGTGGTGCTCACTTCGGGCCCTTGGAAGACCTCCCCGGCTGCCTCCAAAGGCCAGTTTGCAAGCACTCCTGCCTGCTGTTCCCGCCAGCCGCGCACAATGCTCCCAAGCCCGGGAGAAAAGCGCTTCAGGGTGGTGCTCTCTCCGGGCACTTTCAAGACCTCCCCGGCTGCATCCAAAGGCAGGTTTGTAAGTACTCATTCCCGCTGCTTCCGCCAGCCAGGCACAATGCTCCCAAGCCCGGGAGAAAAGCATTTTGGGGTGGTGATCAGTCCGGGCCCTTGGAAGACCTCCCCGGCTGCCCCCAAAGGCCGGTTTGGAAGCACTCCCACTCGCTGTTCCTGCCATCCGCGCAAATGTTCCAAGCCCGGGAGAAAAGCGCTTCGGGGTGGTGCTCTCTCCTGGCCCTTGGAAGACCTCCCCGGCTGCCTCCAAAGTCCGGTTTGCAACACTCCCGCCCGCTGTTCCCGCCAGCCGCGCACAATGCTCCCAATCACGGGAGAAAAGCGCTTCGGGGTGGTGCTCTCTGCGGGCCCTTGGAAGACCTCCCCATCTGCCTCCAATGGCCGGTTTGCAAGCACTCATGCCCGCTGTTCCCACCAGCCGCGCACAATGCTCCCAAGCCCGGGAGAGAAGCTTTTTGGGGTGGTGCTCACACCGGGCCCTGGAAGACCTCCCCGGCTGCCTCCAAAGGCCGGTTTTCAAGCACTCCTGCCTGCTGTTCCCGCCACCCGCGCACAATGCTCCCAAGCCCGGGAGAAAAGCGCTTCGGGGTGGTGCTCTCTACAGGCCCTTGGAAGACCTCCCCGGCTGCCTCCATAGGCCGGTTTGCAAGGACTCCTTTCTGCTGTTCCCGCCAGCCACGCACAATGCTCCCAAGCCCGGCAGAAAAGTGCTTCGGGGTGGTGCTCTCTCCGGGCCCTTGGAAGACGTCCCCGGCTGCCTCCAATGGCCAGTTTGCAAGCACTCATGCCCGTTGTTCCCACCAGCCGCGCACAATGCTCCCAACCCCGGGAGAAAAGCATTTTGGGGTGGTGCTCACTCCGGGCCCTTGGAAGACCTCCCCGGCTGCCTCCAAAGGCCAGTTTGCAAGCACTCCTGCCTGCTGTTCCCGCCAGCCGCGCACAATGCTCCCAAGCCCGGGAGAAAAGCGCTTCGGGGTGGTGCTCTCTCCGGGCACTTTCAAGACCTCCCAGGCTGCCTCCAAAGGCCGGTTTGTAAGTACTCATTCCCGCTGCTTCCGCCAGCCACGCACAATGCTCCCAAGCCCGGGAGAAAAGCATTTTGGGGTGGTGCTCTCTCCGGGCCCTTGGAAGACCTCCCCGGCTGCCTCCAAAGGCCGGTTTGCAAGCACTCATGTCCGTTGTTCCCGACAGCCGGGCACAATGCTCCCAAGCCCGGGAGAAAAGCATTTTGGGGTGGTGATCAGTCCGGGCCCTTGGAAGACCTCCCCGGCTGCCTCCAAAGGACAGTTTGCAAGCACTCATGCCCGCTGTTCCCGCCAGCCGCGCACAATGTTCCCAAGCCCGGGAGAAAAGCGCTTCGGGGTGGTGCTCTCTCCGGGCACTTTCAAGACCTCCCAGGCTGCCTCCAAAGGCCGGTTTGTAAGTACTCATTCCCGCTGCTTCCGCCAGCCAGGCACAATGCTCCCAAGCCCGGGAGAAAAGCATTTTGGGGTGGTGCTCTCTCCGGGCCCTTGGAAGACCTCCCCGGCTGCCTCCAAAGGCCGGTTTGCAAGCACTCATGTCCGTTGTTCCCGACAGCCGCGCACAATGCTCCCAAGCCCGGGAGAAAAGCATTTTGGGGTGGTGATCAGTCCGGGCCCTTGGAAGACCTCCCCGGCTGCCTGCAAAGGCGGGTTTGCAAGCACTCATGCCCGCTGTTCCCGCCAGCCGCGCGCAATGTTCCCAAGACCGTGAGAAAAGCGCTTCGGGGTGGTGTTCTCTCCGGGACCATGGAGGACCTCCCCGGCTGCCCCCAAAGGCCGGTTTGCAAGCACTCCACTCGCTGTACCCGCCAGCCACACACAATGTTCCAAAACCCCGGAGAAAAGCGCTTCGGGGTGGTGCTCTCTCCGGGCCCTTGGAAGACTTCTCTGGCTGCCTCCAAAGGCCGGTTTGCAAGAATTCCCTCCCGCTGTCCCACCAGCCGCACACAATGCTCCAAAACCCGAGAGAAAAGCGCTTCGAGGTGGTGCTCTCTCCGGGCCCTTGGAAGACCTCCCCGGCTGCCTCCAAAGGCCGGTTTGCAAGCACTCCTGCCTGCTGTTCCCGCCACACGCGCACAATGCACCCAAGCCCGGGAGAAAAGCGCTTCAGGGTGGTGCTCTCTCCGGGCCTTTGGAAGACCTCCCCGGCTGCCTCCAAAGGCCGGTTTGCAAGGACTCCTTCCTGCTGTTCCCGCCAGCCACGCACAATGCTCCCAAGCCCGGGAGAAAAGTGCTTCGGGATGGTGCTCTCTCCGGGCCCTTGGAAGACCTCCCCGGCTACCTCCAAAGGCGGGTTTGCAAGTACTCATTCCCGCTGTTCCTGCCAGCTGCGCACAATGCTCCCAAGGCCGGGAGAAAAGCATTTTGGGGTTGTGCTCTCTCCGGGCCCTTGGAAGACCACCCCGGCTGCCTCAAAAGGCCGGTTGGCCAGCACTCATGCCCGCTGTTCCCGCCAGCCGCGCACAATGCTCCAAAACACGGGAGAGGAGCGCTTTGGGGTGGTGCTCTCTCCCGGCTCTTGGAAGACTTCCCCGGCTGCCTCCAAAGTCCGGTTTGCAAGAACGCATGCCCGCTGTTCCCGACAGCCACGCACAATGCTCCCAAGACCGGGAGAAATGCGCTTCGGGGTGGTGTTCTCTCCGTGCCCATGGAGGACCTCCCCGGCTGCCCCCAAAGGCCGGTTTGCAATCACTCCCACTCACTGTTCCCGCCAGCCACGCACATGCTCCAAAACACGGGAGAGAAGCGCTTTGGGGTGGTGCTCACTCCCGGCCCTTGGAAGACTTCCCCGGCTGCCTCCAAAGGCCGGTTTGCAAGAACTCCCTCCCGCTGTCCCGCCAGCCGCACACAATGCTCCCAATCACGGGAGAAAAGCTCTTCGGGGTGCTGCTCTCTCCGGCCCTT
This sequence comes from Dama dama, assembly GCF_033118175.1. Taxonomy (NCBI): domain Eukaryota; kingdom Metazoa; phylum Chordata; class Mammalia; order Artiodactyla; family Cervidae; genus Dama; species Dama dama. Next base: position 4,503,645 of record NC_083712.1, on the reverse strand, counting down.
GCCCCTGAGCCTGGGGGCCAGGCAGGGTGTCCACACTCCCAGGCCAAGGCAGAGCCACATGCACACGTCTGTTCCTGCCCCCTGCAACGGCAGAGAGCTCGGGGGAGCCAGAGTCTGTTAGGCAGCTGCTGGGCTGGCCGCCTGTGTGGGAAGGGGCAGAGCCGACCTAGGGCAAGTTGGGCCTCTTGCTCTGCCTGCTGCCCTGAGGCTGCTGGGCCAAAGAGGTCTTGAGCATCAAGCCCCTTGCTGGTCCCTTCCCTCTGACGAGGCCCTCTGAGTTCCAGCACCTTGCAGTGTGGAGACAGCCCCTGCCAGCAACCTCCGCTCCAAGGAGGCCTCACCCGAGGCCTAGGCCCAGGGCAAAGGCACCAGCGGGGATGAGCCTGGGGAGGCGCCCGGTCATGTCTGGACCCAGTCCCCGCAGCCTGCCCCTTGGAGGGGCAGTACCCCCGGAGGCCAGGAAGGTCTGGGAAAGGCTGGCCAGGGGCAGCGGCCCTGCTGGGTCCTGCCCCTGGCCTGTGGGGCCTCTGAGCACATCCGGCCCTCTCCCACTGGAAGACCTCCCCGGCTGCCTCCAAAGGCCGGTTTGCAAGCACTCCCCCCCGATGTTCCCTGCAGGCACGCACAATGCTCCCAAGCCCGGGAGAAAAGCGCTTCGCAGTGGTGCCCTCTCCGGGCCCTTGCCCCTGAGCCTGGGGGCCAGGCAGGGGATCCACACATCCCAGGCCAAGGCAGAACCTCATGCACACGTCTGTTCCTACCCCCTGCACCGCCAGAGAGCTCGGGGAAGCCAGAGTCTGTCAGAGAGCTGCTGGGCTGGCCGCCTGTGTGGTAAGTGGCAGAGCCGACCTAGGGGCAAGTTGGGCCTCTTGCTCTCCCTGCTTCCCTGAGGCTGCTGGGCCAAAGAGGTCTTGGGCATCCAGCCCCTTGCTGGTCCCTTCCCTCTGACGAGGCCCTCTGAGCTCCAGTACCTTGCAGTGTGGAGACAGCCCCTGCAATCAACCTCCTCTCTAAGGAGGCCTCAACCGAGGCCTAGGCCCAGGGGAAATGCACCAGCGGGGATGAGCCAGGGGAGGCGCCCGGGCATGTGTGGACCCAGTCCCTGCAGCCTGCCCCTTGGTGGGGCAGTACCCCCGGAGGCCAGGAAGGTCTGGGCAAGGCTGGCCAGGGGCAGGGGCCCTGCTGGGTCCTTCTCCTGGCCTGTGGGGCCTCTAGCACAACCGGCCCTCTCCCGCTGGAAGACCTCCCCGGCTGCCTCCAAAGGCCGATTTGCCAACACTCCCGCCCGCTGTTCCCGCCAGGCACGCACAATGCTCCCAAGCCCGAGAGAAAAGCGCTTCGGGGTGGTGCTCTCACCGGGCCCTTGCCCCTGAGCCTGGGGGACAGGCAGCGGTTCCACACTCCAAGGCCAATGCAGAACCACATGCACACGTCTGTTCCTGCCCCTGCAGCGGCAGAGAGCTCGGGGGAGTCAGAGTCTGTCAGGCAGCTGCTGGGCTGGCCGTCTGTGTGGGAAGTGGCAAAGCCGACCTTGGGGCAAGTTGGGCCGCTTGCTCTGCCTGCTGCCCTGAGGCTGCTGGGCCAAAGATGTCTTGGGCATCCAGCCCCTTGCTGGTCCCTTCCCTCTGACGAGGCCATCTGAGTTCCAGCACCTCGCAGTGTGGAGACAGCCCCTGCCAGCAACCTCCTCTCCAAGGAGGCCTCAAGCGAGGCCTAGGCCCAGGGGAAAGGCACCAGCAGGAATGAGCCTGGGGAGGTGCCCGGGCATGTCTGGACCCAGTTCCCGCAGCCTTCCCCTTGGTGGGGCAGTACCCCCGGAGGCCAGGAAGGTGTGGGCAAGGCTGGCCAGGGGCAGGGGACCTGCTGGTTCCTGCCCCTGGCCTGTGGGGCCTCTGAGCACATCCGGCCCTCTCCCGCTGGAAGACCTCCCCGGCTGCCTCCAAAGGCCAGTTTGCCAACACTCCTGCCCACTGTTCCCACCAGGCGTGCACAATGCTCCCAAGCCAGGGAGAAAAGCGCTTCGGGGTGGTGCTCTCTCCGGGCCCTTGCCCCTGAGCCTGGGGGCAATGCAGAGGGAACACAGTCCCAGGCCAAGGCAGAACCACATGCACACGTCTGTTCCTGCCCCCTGCACCGGCAGAGAGCTCGGGGGAGCCAGAGTCTGTCAGGCAGCTGCTGGGCTGGCGGCCTGTGTGGGAAGGGGCAGAGCCGACCTAGGGGCAAGTTGGTCCTCTTGCTCTGCCTGCTGCCCTGAGGCTGCTGGGCCAAAGAGGTCTTGAGCATCCAGCCCCTTGCTGGTCCCTTCCCTCTGACGAGGCCCTCTGAGCTCCAGCACCTTGCAGTGTGGAGACAGCCCCTGCCAGCAACCTCCTCTCCAAGGAGGCCTCACCCGAGGCCTAGGCCCAGGGCAAAGGTACCAGCGGGGATGAGCCTGGGGAGGCGCCCGGGCATGTCTGGACCCAGTCCCCGCAGCCTGCCCCTTGGAGGGGCAGTACCCCCGGAGGCCAGGAAGGTCTGGGAAAGGCTGGCCAGGGGCAGGGGCCCTACTGGGTCCTGCCCCTGGCCTGTGGGGCCTCTGAGCACAACCGGCCCTCTCCCACTGGAAGACCTCCCCGGCTGCCTCCAAAGGCCGGTTTGCAAGCACTCCCGCCCACTGTTCCCACCAGGCGCGCACAATGCTCCCAAGCCCGGGAGAAAAGCGCTTCGGGGTGGTGCTCTCTCCGGGTCCTTGCCCATGAGCCTGGGGGCCAGCCAGGGGGTCCACACTCCCAGGCCAAATCAGAACGACATGCACATGTCGGTTCCTGCCCCCTGCACCGGCAGAGATCTCGGGAGAGCCAGAGTCTGCCAGGCAGCTGCTGGGATGTCTGCCTGTGTGGGAAAGGGCAGAGCCGACCTTGGGGCAAGTTGGGCCTCTTGCTCTCCCTGCTGCCCTGAGGCTGCTGGGCCAAAGATGTCTTGGGCATCCAGCCCCTTGCTGGTCCCTTCCCTCTGACGAGGCCCTCTGAGTTCCAGCACCTCGCAGTGTGGAGACATCCCCTGCCAGCAACCTCCTCTCCAAGGAGGCCTCAAGCGAGGCCTAGGCCCAGGGGAAAAGCACCAGCGGGGATGAGCCTGGGGAGGCGCCCGGGCATGTCTGGACCCAGTTCCCGCAGCCTTCCCCTTGGTGGGGCAGTATCCCCGGAGGCCAGGAAGGTGTGGGCAAGGCTGGCCAGGGGCAGGGGACCTGCTGGTTCCTGCCCCTGGCCTGTGGGGCCTCTGAGCACATCCGGCCCTCTCCCGCTGGAAGACCTCCCCGGCTGCCTCCAATGGCCAGTTTGCCAACACTCCTGCCCACTGTTCCCACCAGGCGCGCACAATGCTCCCAAGCCCGGGAGAAAAGCGCTTCGGGGTGGTGCTCTCACCGGGCCCTTGCCCCTGAGCCTGGGGGCAATGCAGGGGGAACACAGTCCCAGGCCAAGGCAGAACCACATGCACACGTCTGTTCCTGCCCCCTGCACCGGCAGAGAGCTCGGGGGAGCCAGAGTCTGTCAGGCAGCTGCTGGGCTGGCGGCCTGTGTGGGAAGGCGCAGAGCCGACCTAGGGGCAAGTTGGGCGTCTTGCTCTCCCTGCTGCCCAGCAGCTGCTGGGCCAAAGAGGTCTTGGGCATCCAGCCCCTTGCTGGTCCCTTCCCTCTGACGAGGCCCTCTGAGCTCCAGCACCTTGCAGTGTGGAGACAGCCCCTGCCAGCAACCTCCTCTCCAAGGAGGCCTCAAGCGAGGCCTAGGCCCAGGGGAAAGGCAGCAGCGGGGATGAGCCTGGGGCGGCGCCCGGGCATGTCTGGACCCAGTCCCCGCAGCCTGCCCCTTGGTGGGGCTGTAACCCCGGAGGCAGGAAGGTCTGGGCAAGGCTGGCCAGGGGCAGGGGCCCTGCTGGGTCCTGCCCCTGGCCTGTGGGGCCTCTGAGCACAACCGGCCCTCTCCCACTGGAAGACCTCCCCGGCTGCCTCCAAAGGCCGATTTGCCAACACTCCCGCCCGCTGTTCCCGCCAGGCACGCACAATGCTCCCAAGCCCGAGAGAAAAGCGCTTCGGGGTGGTGCTCTCACCGGGCCCTTGCCCCTGAGCCTGGGGGACAGGCAGCGGGTCCACACTCCAAGGCCAAGGCAGAACCACATGCACACGTCTGTTCCTGCCCCTGCAGCGGCAGAGAGCTCGGGGGAGTCAGAGTCTGTCAGGCAGCTGCTGGGCTGGCCGTCTGTGTGGGAAGTGGCAAAGCCGACCTTGGGGCAAGTTGGGCCGCTTGCTCTGCCTGCTGCCCTGAGGCTGCTGGGCCAAAGATGTCTTGGGCATCCAGCCCCTTGCTGGTCCCTTCCCTCTGACGAGGCCCTCTGAGTTCCAGCACCTCGCAGTGTGGAGACAGCCCCTGCCAGCAACCTCCTCTCCAAGGAGGCCTCAAGCGAGGCCTAGGCCCAGGGGAAAGGCACCAGCGGGGATGAGCCTGGGGAGGCGCCCGGGCATGTCTGGACCCAGTTCCCGCAGCCTTCCCCTTGGTGGGGCAGTACCCCCGGAGGCCAGGAAGGTGTGGGCAAGGCTGGCCAGGGGCAGGGGACCTGCTGGTTCCTGCCCCTGGCCTGTGGGGCCTCTGAGCACATCCGGCCCTCTCCCGCTGGAAGACCTCCCCGGCTGCCTCCAAAGGCCAGTTTGCCAACACTCCTGCCCACTGTTCCCACCAGGCGCGCACAATGCTCCCAAGCCCGGGAGAAAAGCGCTTCGGGGTGGTGCTCTCTCCGGGCCCTTGCCCCTGAGCCTGGGGGCAATGTAGAGGGAACACAGTCCCAGGCCAAGGCAGAACCACATGCACACGTCTGTTCCTGCCCCCTGCACCGGCAGAGAGCTCGGGGGAGCCAGAGTCTGTCAGGCAGCTGCTGGGCTGGCGGCCTGTGTGGGAAGGGGCAGAGCCGACCTAGGGGCAAGTTGGGCCTCTTGCTCTCCCTGCTGCCCTGAGGCTGCTGGGCCAAAGAGGTCTTGGGCATCCAGCCCCTTGCTGGTCCCTTCCCTCTGACGAGGCCCTCTGAGCTCCAGCACCTTGCAGTGTGGAGACAGCCCCTGCCAGCAACCTCCTCTCCAAGGAGGCCTCAACCGAGGCCTAGGCCCAGGGGAAAGGCACCAGCGGGGATGAGCCAGGGTAGGCGCCCGGGCATGTCTGGACCCAGTCCCTGCAGCCTGCCCCTTGGTGGGGCAGTACCCCCGGAGGCCAGGAAGGTCTGGGCAAGGCTGGCCAGGGGCAGGGGCCCTGCTGGGTCCTTCTCCTGGCCTGTGGGGCCTCTGAGCACAACCGGCCCTCTCCCGCTGGAAGACATCCCCACTGCCTCCAAAGGCTGATTTGCCAACACTCCCGCCCGCTGTTCCCGCCAGGCACGCACAATGCTCCCAAGCCCGAGAGAAAAGTGCTTCGGGGTGGTGCTCTCACCGGGCCCTTGCCCCTGAGCCTGGGGGACAGGCAGCGGGTCCACACTCCAAGGCCAAGGCAGAACCACATGCACACGTCTGTTCCTGCCCCTGCAGCGGCAGAGAGCTCGGGGGAGTCAGAGTCTGTCAGGCAGCTGCTGGGCTGGCCGTCTGTGTGGGAAGTGGCAGAGCCGACCTTGGGGCAAGTTGGGCCGCTTGCTCTGCCTGCTGCCCTGAGGCTGCTGGGCCAAAGAGGTCTTGGGCATCCAGCCCCTTGCTGGTCCCTTCCCTCTGACGAGGCCCTCTGAGCTCCAGCACCTTGCAGTGTGGAGACAGCCCCTGCCAGCAACCTCCTCTCCAAGGAGGCCTCAACCGAGGCCTAGGCCCAGGGGAAAGGCACCAGCAGGAATGAGCCTGGGGAGGTGCCCGGGCATGTCTGGACCCAGTCCCCGCAGCCTGCCCCTTGGTGGGACAGTACCCCCAAAGGCCAGGAATGTCTGGGCAAGGCTGGCCAGGGGCAGGGGCCCTGCTGGGTCCGGCCCCTGGCCTGTGGGGCCTCTGAGCACAACCGGCCGTCTCCCACTGGAAGACCTCCCCGGCTGCCTCCAAAGGCCGGTTTGCAAGCACTCCCGCCCACTGTTCCCACCAGGAGCGCACAATGCTCCCAAGCCCGGGAGAAAAGCGCTTCGGGGTGGTGCTCTCTCCGGGCCCTTGCCCATGAGCCTGGGAGCCAGCCAGGGGGTCCACACTCCCAGGCCAAATCAGAACCACATGCACATGTCGGTTCCTGCCCCCTGCACCGGCAGAGATCTCGGGAGAGCCAGAGTCTGCCAGGCAGCTGCTGGGATGTCTGCCTGTGTGGGAAGGGGCAGAGCCGACCTTGGGGCAAGTTGGGCCTCTTGCTCTCCCTGCTGCCCTGAGGCTGCTGGGCCAAAGAGGTCTTGGGCATCCAGCCCCTTGCTGGTCCCTTCCCTCTGACGAGGCCCTCTGAGTTCCAGCACCTCGCAGTGTGGAGACAGCCCCTGCCAGCAACCTCCTCTCCAAGGAGGCCTCAACCGAGGCCTAGGCCCAGGGGAAAAGCACCAGCGGGGATGAGCCTGGGGAGGCGCCCGGGCATGTCTGGACCCAGTTCCCGCAGCCTTCCCCTTGGTGGGGCAGTACCCCCGGAGGCCAGGAAGGTGTGGGCAAGGCTGGCCAGGGGCAGGGGACCTGCTGGTTCCTGCCCTTGGCCTGTGGGGCCTCTGAGCACATCCGGCCCTCTCCCGCTGGAAGACCTCCCCGGCTGCCTCCAAAGGCCAGTTTGCCAACACTCCTGCCCACTGTTCCCACCAGGCGCGCACAATGCTCCCAAGCCCGGGAGAAAAGCGCTTCGGGGTGGTGCTCTCACCGGGCCCTTGCCCCTGAGCCTGGGGGCAATGCAGGGGAAACACAGTCCCAGGCCAAGGCAGAACCACATGCACACGTCTGTTCCTGCCCCCTGCACCGGCAGAGAGCTCGGGGGAGCCAGAGTCTGTCAGGCAGCTGCTGGGCTGGCGGCCTGTGTGGGAAGGCGCAGAGCCGACCTAGGGGCAAGTTGGGCGTCTTGCTCTCCCTGCTGCCCTGCAGCTGCTGGGCCAAAGAGGTCTTGGGCATCCAGCCCCTTGCTGGTCCCTTCCCTCTGACGAGGCCCTCTGAGCTCCAGCACCTTGCAGTGTGGAGACAGCCCCTGCCAGCAACCTCCTCTCCAAGGAGGCCTCAAGCGAGGCCTAGGCCCAGGGGAAAGGCAGCAGCGGGGATGAGCCTGGGGCGGCGCCCGGGCATGTCTGGACCCAGTCCCCGCAGCCTGCCCCTTGGTGGGGCTGTAACCCCGGAGGCAGGAAGGTCTGGGCAAGGCTGGCCAGGGGCAGGGGCCCTGCTGGGTCCTGCCCCTGGCCTGTGGGGCCTCTGAGCACAACCGGCCCTCTCCCACTGGAAGACCTCCCCGGCTGCCTCCAAAGGCCGGTTTGCAAGTACTCCCGCCCACTGTTCCCACCAGGCACGCACAATGCTCCCAAGCCCGGGAGAAAAGCGCTTCGGGGTGGTGCTCTCTCCGGGCCCTTGTCCCTGAGCCTGGGGACCAGGGAGGGGGTCGACACTCCCAGACCAAGGCAGAACCACATGCACACGTCTGTTCCTGCCCCCTGCACCGGCAGAGAGCTCGCGGAAGCCAGAGTCTGTCAGGCAGCTGCTGGGCTGGCCGCCTGTGTGGGAAGGGGCAGAGCCGACCTAGGGGCAAGTTGGGCCTCTTGCTCTCCCTGCTGCCCTGAGGCTGCTGGGCCAAAGAGGTCTTGGGCATCCAGCCCCTTGCTGGTTCCTTCCCTCTGACGAGGCCCTCTGAGCTCCAGCACCTTGCAGTGTGAAGACAGCCACTGCCAGCAACCTCCTCTCCAAGGAGGCCTCACCCGAGGCCTAGGCCCAGGGCAAAGGCACCAGCGGGGATGAGCCTGGGGAGGCGCCCGGGCATGTTTGGACCCAGTCCCCGCAGCCTGCCCCTTGATGGGTCAGTACCCCTGGAGGCCAGAAAGGTCTGGGCAAGGTTGGCGAGGGGCAGGGGCCCTGCTGGGTCCTGCCCCTGGACTGTGGGGCCTCTGAGCACAACCGGCCCTCTCCCACTGGAAGATCTCCCCGGCTGCCTCCAAAGGCCGGGTTGCAAGCACTCCCGCCCACTGTTCCCACCAGGCGCGCACAATGCTCCCAAGCCCGGGAAAAAAGCGCTTCGGGGTGTTGCTCTCTCCGGGCCCTTGCCCCTGAGCCTGGGGGCCAGGCAGGGGATCCACACTCCCAGGCCAAATCAGAACCACATGCACACGTCTATTCCTACCCCCTGCACCGGCAGAGAGCTCGGGGGAGCCAGAGTCTGTCAGACAGCTGCTGGGCTGGCCGCCTGTGTGGGAAGTGGCAGAGCCGACCTAGGGGCAAGTTGGGCCTCTTGCTCTCCCTGCTGCCCTGAGGCTGCTGGGCCAAAGAGGTCTTGGGCATCCAGCCCCTTGCTGGTCCCTTCCCTCTGACGAGGCCCTCTGAGTTCCAGCACCTCGCAGTGTGGAGACAGCCCCTGCCAGCAACCTCCTCTCCAAGGAGGCCTCAAGCGAGGCCTAGGCCCAGGGGAAAGGCACCAGCGGGGATGAGCCTGGGGAGGCGCCCGGGCATGTCTGGACCCAGTTCCCGCAGCCTTCCCCTTGGTGGGGCAGTACCCACGGAGGCCAGGAAGGTGTGGGCAAGGCTGGCCAGGGGCAGGGGACCTACTGGTTCCTTCCCCTGGCCTGTGGGGCCTCTGAGCACATCCGGCCCTCTCCCGCTGGAAGACCTCCCCGGCTGCCTCCAAAGGCCAGTTTGCCAACACTCCTGCCCACTGTTCCCACCAGGCGCGCACAATGCTCCCAAGCCCGGGAGAAAAGCGCTTCGGGGTGGTGCTCTCACCGGGCACTTGCCCCTGAGCCTGGGGGCAATGCAGGGGGAACACAGTCCCAGGCCAAGGCAGAACCACATGCACACGTCTGTTCCTGCGCCCTGAACCGGCAGAGAGCTCGGGGGAGCCAGAGTCTGTCAGACAGCTGCTGGGCTGGCCGCCTGTGTGGGAAGGGGCAGAGCCCACCTAGGGGCAAGTTGGGCCTCTTGCTCTCCCTGCTGCCCTGAGGCTGCTGGGCCAAAGAGGTCTTGGGCATCCAGCCCCTTACTGGTCCCTCCCATCTGACGAGGCCCTCTGAGCTCCAGCACCTTGCAGTGTGGAGACAGCCCCTGCCGGCAACCGCCTCTCGAAGGAGGCCTAAACCGAGGCCTAGGCCCAGGGGAAAGTCACCAGCGAGGATGAGCCTGGGGAGGCGCCCAGGCATGTCGGGACCCAGTCCCCGCAGCCTGCCCCTTGGAGGGGCAGTACCCCCGGAGGCCAGGAAGGTCTGGGAAAGGCTGGCCAGGGGCAGGGTCCCTGCTGGGTCCTGCCCCTGGCCTGTGAGGCCTCTGAGCACAACCGGCCCTCTCCCACTGGAAGACCTCCCCGGCTGCCTCCAAAGGCCGGTTTGCAAGCACTCCCGCCCACTGTTCCCACCAGGCGCGCACAATGCTCCCAAGCCCGGGAGAAAAGCGCTTCGGGGTGGTGCTCTCTCCGGGTCCTTGCCCATGAGCCTGGGGGCCAGCCAGGGGGTCCACACTCCCAGGCCAAATCAGAACGACATGCACATGTCGGTTCCTGCCCCCTGCACCGGCAGAGATCTCGGGAGAGCCAGAGTCTGCCAGGCAGCTGCTGGGATGTCTGCCTGTGTGGGAAAGGGCAGAGCCGACCTTGGGGCAAGTTGGGCCTCTTGCTCTCCCTGCTGCCCTGAGGCTGCTGGGCCAAAGATGTCTTGGGCATCCAGCCCCTTGCTGGTCCCTTCCCTCTGACGAGGCCCTCTGAGTTCCAGCACCTCGCAGTGTGGAGACATCCCCTGCCAGCAACCTCCTCTCCAAGGAGGCCTCAAGCGAGGCCTAGGCCCAGGGGAAAAGCACCAGCGGGGATGAGCCTGGGGAGGCGCCCGGGCATGTCTGGACCCAGTTCCCGCAGCCTTCCCCTTGGTGGGGCAGTACCCCCGGAGGCCAGGAAGGTGTGGGCAAGGCTGGCCAGGGGCAGGGGACCTGCTGGTTCCTGCCCCTGGCCTGTGGGGCCTCTGAGCACATCCGGCCCTCTCCCGCTGGAAGACCTCCCCGGCTGCCTCCAATGGCCAGTTTGCCAACACTCCTGCCCACTGTTCCCACCAGGCGCGCACAATGCTCCCAAGCCCGGGAGAAAAGCGCTTCGGGGTGGTGCTCTCACCGGGCCCTTGCCCCTGAGCCTGGGGGCAATGCAGGGGGAACACAGACCCAGGCCAAGGCAGAACCACATGCACACGTCTGTTCCTGCCCCCTGCACCGGCAGAGAGCTCGGGGGAGCCAGAGTCTGTCAGGCAGCTGCTGGGCTGGCGGCCTGTGTGGGAAGGCGCAGAGCCGACCTAGGGGCAAGTTGGGCGTCTTGCTCTCCCTGCTGCCCAGCAGCTGCTGGGCCAAAGAGGTCTTGGGCATCCAGCCCCTTGCTGGTCCCTTCCCTCTGACGAGGCCCTCTGAGCTCCAGCACCTTGCAGTGTGGAGACAGCCCCTGCCAGCAACCTCCTCTCCAAGGAGGCCTCAAGCGAGGCCTAGGCCCAGGGGAAAGGCAGCAGCGGGGATGAGCCTGGGGCGGCGCCCGGGCATGTCTGGACCCAGTCCCCGCAGCCTGCCCCTTGGTGGGGCTGTAACCCCGGAGGCAGGAAGGTCTGGGCAAGGCTGGCCAGGGGCAGGGGCCCTGCTGGGTCCTGCCCCTGGCCTGTGGGGCCTCTGAGCACAACCGGCCCTCTCCCACTGGAAGACCTCCCCGGCTGCCTCCAAAGGCCGATTTGCCAACACTCCCGCCCGCTGTTCCCGCCAGGCACGCACAATGCTCCCAAGCCCGAGAGAAAAGCGCTTCGGGGTGGTGCTCTCACCGGGCCCTTGCCCCTGAGCCTGGGGGACAGGCAGCGGGTCCACACTCCAAGGCCAAGGCAGAACCACATGCACACGTCTGTTCCTGCCCCTGCAGCGGCAGAGAGCTCGGGGGAGTCAGAGTCTGTCAGGCAGCTGCTGGGCTGGCCGTCTGTGTGGGAAGTGGCAAAGCCGACCTTGGGGCAAGTTGGGCCGCTTGCTCTGCCTGCTGCCCTGAGGCTGCTGGGCCAAAGATGTCTTGGGCATCCAGCCCCTTGCTGGTCCCTTCCCTCTGACGAGGCCCTCTGAGTTCCAGCACCTCGCAGTGTGGAGACAGCCCCTGCCAGCAACCTCCTCTCCAAGGAGGCCTCAAGCGAGGCCTAGGCCCAGGGGAAAGGCACCAGCGGGGATGAGCCTGGGGAGGCGCCCGGGCATGTCTGGACCCAGTTCCCGCAGCCTTCCCCTTGGTGGGGCAGTACCCCCGGAGGCCAGGAAGGTGTGGGCAAGGCTGGCCAGGGGCAGGGGACCTGCTGGTTCCTGCCCCTGGCCTGTGGGGCCTCTGAGCACATCCGGCCCTCTCCCGCTGGAAGACCTCCCCGGCTGCCTCCAAAGGCCAGTTTGCCAACACTCCTGCCCACTGTTCCCACCAGGCGCGCACAATGCTCCCAAGCCCGGGAGAAAAGCGCTTCGGGGTGGTGCTCTCTCCGGGCCCTTGCCCCTGAGCCTGGGGGCAATGCAGAGGGAACACAGTCCCAGGCCAAGGCAGAACCACATGCACACGTCTGTTCCTGCCCCCTGCACCGGCAGAGAGCTCGGGGGAGCCAGAGTCTGTCAGGCAGCTGCTGGGCTGGCGGCCTGTGTGGGAAGGGGCAGAGCCGACCTAGGGGCAAGTTGGGCCTCTTGCTCTCCCTGCTGCCCTGAGGCTGCTGGGCCAAAGAGGTCTTGGGCATCCAGCCCCTTGCTGGTCCCTTCCCTCTGACGAGGCCCTCTGAGCTCCAGCACCTTGCAGTGTGGAGACAGCCCCTGCCAGCAACCTCCTCTCCAAGGAGGCCTCAACCGAGGCCTAGGCCCAGGGGAAAGGCACCAGCGGGGATGAGCCAGGGTAGGCGCCCGGGCATGTCTGGACCCAGTCCCTGCAGCCTGCCCCTTGGTGGGGCAGTACCCCCGGAGGCCAGGAAGGTCTGGGCAAGGCTGGCCAGGGGCAGGGGCCCTGCTGGGTCCTTCTCCTGGCCTGTGGGGCCTCTGAGCACAACCGGCCCTCTCCCGCTGGAAGACATCCCCACTGCCTCCAAAGGCTGATTTGCCAACACTCCCGCCCGCTGTTCCCGCCAGGCACGCACAATGCTCCCAAGCCCGAGAGAAAAGTGCTTCGGGGTGGTGCTCTCACCGGGCCCTTGCCCCTGAGCCTGGGGGACAGGCAGCGGGTCCACACTCCAAGGCCAAGGCAGAACCACATGCACACGTCTGTTCCTGCCCCTGCAGCGGCACAGAGCTCGGGGGAGTCAGAGTCTGTCAGGCAGCTGCTGGGCTGGCCGTCTGTGTGGGAAGTGGCAGAGCCGACCTTGGGGCAAGTTGGGCCGCTTGCTCTGCCTGCTGCCCTGAGGCTGCTGGGCCAAAGAGGTCTTGGGCATCCAGCCCCTTGCTGGTCCCTTCCCTCTGACGAGGCCCTCTGAGCTCCAGCACCTTGCAGTGTGGAGACAGCCCCTGCCAGCAACCTCCTCTCCAAGGAGGCCTCAACCGAGGCCTAGGCCCAGGGGAAAGGCACCAGCAGGAATGAGCCTGGGGAGGTGCCCGGGCATGTCTGGACCCAGTCCCCGCAGCCTGCCCCTTGGTGGGACAGTACCCCCAAAGGCCAGGAAGGTCTGGGCAAGGCTGGCCAGGGGCAGGGGCCCTGCTGGGTCCGGCCCCTGGCCTGTGGGGCCTCTGAGCACAACCGGCCGTCTCCCACTGGAAGACCTCCCCGGCTGCCTCCAAAGGCCGGTTTGCAAGCACTCCCGCCCACTGTTCCCACCAGGAGCGCACAATGCTCCCAAGCCCGGGAGAAAAGCGCTTCGGGGTCGTGCTCTCTCCGGGCCCTTGCCCATGAGCCTGGGAGCCAGCCAGGGGGTCCACACTCCCAGGCCAAATCAGAACCACATGCACATGTCTGTTCCTGCCCCCTGCACCGGCAGAGAGCTCGGGGGAGCCAGAGTCTGCCAGGCAGCTGCTGGGATGTCTGCCTGTGTGGGAAGGGGCAGAGCCGACCTAGGGGCAAGTTGGGCCTCTTGCTCTCCCTGCTGCCCTGAGGCTGCTGGGCCAAAGAGGTCTTGGGCATCCAGCCCCTTGCTGGTCCCTTCCCTCTGACGAGGCCCTCTGAGTTCCAGCACCTCGCAGTGTGGAGACAGCCCCTGCCAGCAACCTCCTCTCCAAGGAGGCCTCAACCGAGGCCTAGGCCCAGGGGAAAGGCACCAGCGGGGATGAGCCTGGGGAGGCGCCCGGGCATGTCTGGACCCAGTTCCCGCAGCCTGCCCCTTGGTGGGGCAGTACCCACGGAGGCCAGGAAGGTGTGGGCAAGGCTGGCCAGGGGCAGGGGACCTGCTGGTTCCTTCCCCTGGCCTGTGGGGCCTCTGAGCACATCCGGCCCTCTCCCGCTGGAAGACCTCCCCGGCTGCCTCCAAAGGCCAGTTTGCCAACACTCCTGCCCACTGTTCCCACCAGGCGCGCACAATGCTCCCAAGCCCGGGAGAAAAGCGCTTCGGGGTGGTGCTCTCACCGGGCACTTGCCCCTGAGCCTGGGGGCAATGCAGGGGGAACACAGTCCCAGGCCAAGGCAGAACCACATGCACACGTCTGTTCCTGCGCCCTGAACCGGCAGAGAGCTCGGGGGAGCCAGAGTCTGCCAGGCAGCTGCTGGGCTGGCCGTCTGTGTGGGAAGGGGCAGAGCCGACCTAGGGGCAAGTTGGTCCTCTTGCTCTGCCTGTTGCCCTGAGGCTGCTGGGCCAAAGAGGTCTTGGGCATCCAGCCCCTTGCTGGTCCCTTCCCTCTGACAAGGCCCTCTGAGCTCCAGCACCTTGCAGTGTGGAGACAGCCCCTGCCAGCAACCTCCTCTCCAAGGAGGCCTCACCCGAGGCCTAGGCCCAGGGCAAAGGCACCAGCGGGGATGAGCCTGGGGAGGCGCCCGGGCATGTCTGGACCCAGTCCCCGCAGCCTGCCCCTTGGAGGGGCAGTACCCCCGGAGGCCAGGAAGGTCTGGGAAAGGCTGGCCAGGGGCAGGGGCCCTGCTGGGTCCTGCCCCTGGCCTGTGGGGCCTCTGAGCACAACCAGCCCTCTCCCACTGGAAGACCTCCCCGGCTGCCTCCAAAGGCCGGTTTGCAAGCACTCCCGCCCACTGTTCCCACCAGGCGCGCACAATGCTCCCAAGCCCGGGAGAAAAGCGCTTCGGGGTGGTGCTCTCTCCGGGCCCTTGCCCATGAGCCTGGGGGCCAGCCAGGGGGTCCACACTCCCAGGCCAAATCAGAACCACATGCACAGGTCGGTTCCTGCCCCCTGCACCGGCAGAGATCTCGGGAGAGCCAGAGTCTGCCAGGCAGCTGCTGGGATGTCTGCCTGTGTGGGAAGGGGCAGAGCCGACCTTGGGGCAAGTTGGGCCTCTTGCTCTCCCTGCTGCCCTGAGGCTGCTGGGCCAAAGAGGTCTTGGGCATCCAGCCCCTTGCTGGTCCCTTCCCTCTGACGAGGCCCTCTGAGTTCCAGCACCTCGCAGTGTGGAGACAGCCCCTGCCAGCAACCTCCTCTCCAAGGAGGCCTCAACCGAGGCCTAGGCCCAGGGGAAAAGCACCAGCGGGGATGAGCCTGGGGAGGCGCCCGGGCATGTCTGGACCCAGTTCCCGCAGCCTTCCCCTTGGTGGGGCAGTACCCCCGGAGGCCAGGAAGGTGTGGGCAAGGCTGGCCAGGGGCAGGGGACCTGCTGGTTCCTGCCCCTGGCCTGTGGGGCCTCTGAGCACATCCGGCCCTCTCCGGCTGGAAGACCTCCCCGGCTGCCTCCAAAGGCCAGTTTGCCAACACTCCTGCCCACTGTTCCCACCAGGCGCGCACAATGCTCTCAAGCCCGGGAGAAAAGCGCTTCGGGGTGGTGCTCTCACCGGGCCCTTGCCCCTGAGCCTGGGGGCAATGCAGGGGGAACACAGTCCCAGGCCAAGGCAGAACCACATGCACACGTCTGTTCCTGCCCCCTGCACCGGCAGAGAGCTCGGGGGAGCCAGAGTCTGTCAGGCAGCTGCTGGGCTGGCGGCCTGTGTGGGAAGGCGCAGAGCCGACCTAGGGGCAAGTTGGGCGTCTTGCTCTCCCTGCTGCCCTGCAGCTGCTGGGCCAAAGAGGTCTTGGGCATCCAGCCCCTTGCTGGTCCCTTCCCTCTGACGAGGCCCTCTGAGCTCCAGCACCTTGCAGTGTGGAGACAGCCCCTGCCAGCAACCTCCTCTCCAAGGAGGCCTCAAGCGAGGCCTAGGCCCAGGGGAAAGGCAGCAGCGGGGATGAGCTTGGGGCGGCGCCCGGGCATGTCTGGACCCAGTCCCCGCAGCCTGCCCCTTGATGGGGCAGTACCCCCGGAGGCCAGGAAGGTGTGGGCAAGGCTGGCCAGGGGCAGGGGACCTGCTGGTTCCTGCCCCTGGCCTGTGGGGCCTCTGAGCACATCCGGCCCTCTCCCGCTGGAAGACCTCCCCGGCTGCCTCCAAAGGCCAGTTTGCCAACACTCCTGCCCACTGTTCCCACCAGGCGCGCACAATGCTCCCAAGCCCGGGAGAAAAGCGCTTCGGGGTGGTGCTCTCACCGGGCCCTTGCCCCTGAGCCTGGGGGCAATGCAGGGGGAACACAGTCCCAGGCCAAGGCAGAAACACATGCACACGTCTGTTCCTGCCCCCTGCACCGGCAGAGAGCTCGGGGGAGCCAGAGTCTGTCAGGCAGCTGCTGGGCTGGCGGCCTGTGTGGGAAGGCGCAGAGCCGACCTAGGGGCAAGTTGGGCGTCTTGCTCTCCCTGCTGCCCTGCAGCTGCTGGGCCAAAGAGGTCTTGGGCATCCAGCCCCTTGCTGGTCCCTTCCCTCTGACGAGGCCCTCTGAGCTCCAGCACCTTGCAGTGTGGAGACAGCCCCTGCCAGCAACCTCCTCTCCAAGGAGGCCTCAAGCGAGGCCTAGGCCCAGGGGAAAGGCAGCAGCGGGGATGAGCCTGGGGCGGCGCCCGGGCATGTCTGGACCCAGTCCCCGCAGCCTGCCCCTTGGTGGGGCTGTAACCCCGGAGGCAGGAAGGTCTGGGCAAGGCTGGCCAGGGGCAGGGGCCCTGCTGGGTCCTGCCCCTGGCCTGTGGGGCCTCTGAGCACACCCGGCCCTCTCCCACTGGAAGACCTCCCCGGCTGCCTCCAAAGGCCGATTTGCCAACACTCCCGCCCGCTGTTCCCGCCAGGCACGCACAATGCTCCCAAGCCCGAGAGAAAAGCGCTTCGGGGTGGTGCTCTCACCGGGCCCTTGCCCCTGAGCCTGGGGGACAGGCAGCGGGTCCACACTCCAAGGCCAAGGCAGAACCACATGCACACGTCTGTTCCTGCCCCTGCAGCGGCAGAGAGCTCGGGGGAGTCAGAGTCTGTCAGGCAGCTGCTGGGCTGGCCGTCTGTGTGGGAAGTGGCAAAGCCGACCTTGGGGCAAGTTGGGCCGCTTGCTCTGCCTGCTGCCCTGAGGCTGCTGGGCCAAAGATGTCTTGGGCATCTAGCCCCTTGCTGGTCCCTTCCCTCTGACGAGGCCCTCTGAGTTCCAGCACCTCGCAGTGTGGAGACAGCCCCTGCCAGCAACCTCCTCTCCAAGGAGGCCTCAAGCGAGGCCTAGGCCCAGGGGAAAGGCACCAGCGGGGATGAGCCTGGGGAGGCGCCCGGGCATGTCTGGACCCAGTTCCCGCAGCCTTCCCCTTGGTGGGGCAGTACCCCCGGAGGCCAGGAAGGTGTGGGCAAGGCTGGCCAGGGGCAGGGGACCTGCTGGTTCCTGCCCCTGGCCTGTGGGGCCTCTGAGCACATCCGGCCCTCTCCCGCTGGAAGACCTCCCCGGCTGCCTCCAAAGGCCAGTTTGCCAACACTCCTGCCCACTGTTCCCACCAGGCGCGCACAATGCTCCCAAGCCCGGGAGAAAAGCGCTTCGGGGTGGTGCTCTCTCCGGGCCCTTGCCCCTGAGCCTGGGGGCAATGCAGAGGGAACACAGTCCCAGGCCAAGGCAGAACCACATGCACACGTCTGTTCCTGCCCCCTGCACCGGCAGAGAGCTCGGGGGAGCCAGAGTCTGTCAGGCAGCTGCTGGGCTGGCGGCCTGTGTGGGAAGGGGCAGAGCCGACCTAGGGGCAAGTTGGGCGTCTTGCTCTCCCTGCTGCCCTGAGGCTGCTGGGCCAAAGAGGTCTTGGGCATCCAGCCCCTTGCTGGTCCCTTCCCTCTGACGAGGCCCTCTGAGCTCCAGCACCTTGCAGTGTGGAGACAGCCCCTGCCAGCAACCTCCTCTCCAAGGAGGCCTCAACCGAGGCCTAGGCCCAGGGGAAAGGCACCAGCGGGGATGAGCCAGGGTAGGCGCCCGGGCATGTCTGGACCCAGTCCCTGCAGCCTGCCCCTTGGTGGGGCAGTACCCCCGGAGGCCAGGAAGGTCTGGGCAAGGCTGGCCAGGGGCAGGGGCCCTGCTGGGTCCTTCTCCTGGCCTGTGGGGCCTCTGAGCACAACCGGCCCTCTCCCGCTGGAAGACATCCCCACTGCCTCCAAAGGCTGATTTGCCAACACTCCCGCCCGCTGTTCCCGCCAGGCACGCACAATGCTCCCAAGCCCGAGAGAAAAGTGCTTCGGGGTGGTGCTCTCACCGGGCCCTTGCCCCTGAGCCTGGGGGACAGGCAGCGGGTCCACACTCCAAGGCCAAGGCAGAACCACATGCACACGTCTGTTCCTGCCCCTGCAGCGGCAGAGAGCTCGGGGGAGTCAGAGTCTGTCAGGCAGCTGCTGGGCTGGCCGTCTGTGTGGGAAGTGGCAGAGCCGACCTTGGGGCAAGTTGGGCCGCTTGCTCTGCCTGCTGCCCTGAGGCTGCTGGGCCAAAGAGGTCTTGGGCATCCAGCCCCTTGCTGGTCCCTTCCCTCTGACGAGGCCCTCTGAGCTCCAGCACCTTGCAGTGTGGAGACAGCCCCTGCCAGCAACCTCCTCTCCAAGGAGGCCTCAACCGAGGCCTAGGCCCAGGGGAAAGGCACCAGCAGGAATGAGCCTGGGGAGGTGCCCGGGCATGTCTGGACCCAGTCCCCGCAGCCTGCCCCTTGGTGGGACAGTACCCCCAAAGGCCAGGAAGGTCTGGGCAAGGCTGGCCAGGGGCAGGGGCCCTGCTGGGTCCGGCCCCTGGCCTGTGGGGCCTCTGAGCACAACCGGCCGTCTCCCACTGGAAGACCTCCCCGGCTGCCTCCAAAGGCCGGTTTGCAAGCACTCCCGCCCACTGTTCCCACCAGGAGCGCACAATGCTCCCAAGCCCGGGAGAAAAGCGCTTCGGGGTGGTGCTCTCTCCGGGCCCTTGCCCATGAGCCTGGGAGCCAGCCAGGGGGTCCACACTCCCAGGCCAAATCAGAACCACATGCACATGTCTGTTCCTGCCCCCTGCACCGGCAGAGAGCTCGGGTGAGCCAGAGTCTGCCAGGCAGCTGCTGGGATGTCTGCCTGTGTGGGAAGGGGCAGAGCCGACCTAGGGGCAAGTTGGGCCTCTTGCTCTCCCTGCTGCCCTGAGGCTGCTGGGCCAAAGAGGTCTTGGGCATCCAGCCCCTTGCTGGTCCCTTCCCTCTGACGAGGCCCTCTGAGTTCCAGCACCTCGCAGTGTGGAGACAGCCCCTGCCAGCAACCTCCTCTCCAAGGAGGCCTCAACCGAGGCCTAGGCCCAGGGGAAAGGCACCAGCGGGGATGAGCCTGGGGAGGCGCCCGGGCATGTCTGGACCCAGTTCCCGCAGCCTTCCCCTTGGTGGGGCAGTACCCACGGAGGCCAGGAAGGTGTGGGCAAGGCTGGCCAGGGGCAGGGGACCTGCTGGTTCCTTCCCCTGGCCTGTGGGGCCTCTGAGCACATCCGGCCCTCTCCCGCTGGAAGACCTCCCCGGCTGCCTCCAAAGGCCAGTTTGCCAACACTCCTGCCCACTGTTCCCACCAGGCGCGCACAATGCTCCCAAGCCCGGGAGAAAAGCGCTTCGGGGTGGTGCTCTCACCGGGCACTTGCCCCTGAGCCTGGGGGCAATGCAGGGGGAACACAGTCCCAGGCCAATGCAGAACCACATGCACACGTCTGTTCCTGCGCCCTGAACCGGCAGAGAGCTCGGGGGAGCCAGAGTCTGCCAGGCAGCTGCTGGGCTGGCCGTCTGTGTGGGAAGGGGCAGAGCCGACCTAGGGGCAAGTTGGTCCTCTTGCTCTGCCTGCTGCCCTGAGGCTGCTGGGCCAAAGAGGTCTTGAGCATCCAGCCCCTTGCTGGTCCCTTCCCTCTGACAAGGCCCTCTGAGCTCCAGCACCTTGCAGTGTGGAGACAGCCCCTGCCAGCAACCTCCTCTCCAAGGAGGCCTCACCCGAGGCCTAGGCCCAGGGCAAAGGCACCAGCGGGGATGAGCCTGGGGAGGCGCCCGGGCATGTCTGGACCCAGTCCCCGCAGCCTGCCCCTTGGAGGGGCAGTACCCCCGGAGGCCAGGAAGGTCTGGGAAAGGCTGGCCAGGGGCAGGGGCCCTGCTGGGTCCTGCCCCTGGCCTGTGGGGCCTCTGAGCACAACCGGCCCTCTCCCACTGGAAGACCTCCCCGGCTGCCTCCAAAGGCCGGTTTGCAAGCACTCCCGCCCACTGTTCCCACCAGGCGCGCACAATGCTCCCAAGCCCGGGAGAAAAGCGCTTCGGGGTGGTGCTCTCTCCGGGCCCTTGCCCATGAGCCTGGGGGCCAGCCAGGGGGTCCACACTCCCAGGCCAAATCAGAACCACATGCACAGGTCGGTTCCTGCCCCCTGCACCGGCAGAGATCTCGGGAGAGCCAGAGTCTGCCAGGCAGCTGCTGGGATGTCTGCCTGTGTGGGAAGGGGCAGAGCCGACCTTGGGGCAAGTTGGGCCTCTTGCTCTCCCTGCTGCCCTGAGGCTGCTGGGCCAAAGAGGTCTTGGGCATCCAGCCCCTTGCTGGTCCCTTCCCTCTGACGAGGCCCTCTGAGTTCCAGCACCTCGCAGTGTGGAGACAGCCCCTGCCAGCAACCTCCTCTCCAAGGAGGCCTCAACCGAGGCCTAGGCCCAGGGGAAAAGCACCAGCGGGGATGAGCCTGGGGAGGCGCCCGGGCATGTCTGGACCCAGTTCCCGCAGCCTTCCCCTTGGTGGGGCAGTACCCCCGGAGGCCAGGAAGGTGTGGGCAAGGCTGGCCAGGGGCAGGGGACCTGCTGGTTCCTGCCCCTGGCCTGTGGGGCCTCTGAGCACATCCGGCCCTCTCCGGCTGGAAGACCTCCCCGGCTGCCTCCAAAGGCCAGTTTGCCAACACTCCTGCCCACTGTTCCCACCAGGCGCGCACAATGCTCTCAAGCCCGGGAGAAAAGCGCTTCGGGGTGGTGCTCTCACCGGGCCCTTGCCCCTGAGCCTGGGGGCAATGCAGGGGGAACACAGTCCCAGGCCAAGGCAGAACCACATGCACACGTCTGTTCCTGCCCCCTGCACCGGCAGAGAGCTCGGGGGAGCCAGAGTCTGTCAGGCAGCTGCTGGGCTGGCGGCCTGTGTGGGAAGGCGCAGAGCCGACCTAGGGGCAAGTTGGGCGTCTTGCTCTCCCTGCTGCCCTGCAGCTGCTGGGCCAAAGAGGTCTTGGGCATCCAGCCCCTTGCTGGTCCCTTCCCTCTGACGAGGCCCTCTGAGCTCCAGCACCTTGCAGTGTGGAGACAGCCCCTGCCAGCAACCTCCTCTCCAAGGAGGCCTCAAGCGAGGCCTAGGCCCAGGGGAAAGGCAGCAGCGGGGATGAGCCTGGGGCGGCGCCCGGGCATGTCTGGACCCAGTCCCCGCAGCCTGCCCCTTGATGGGGCAGTACCCCTGGAGGCCAGGAAGGTGTGGGCAAGGCTGGCCAGGGGCAGGGGACCTGCTGGTTCCTGCCCTTGGCCTGTGGGGCCTCTGAGCACATCCGGCCCTCTCCCGCTGGAAGACCTCCCCGGCTGCCTCCAAAGGCCAGTTTGCCAACACTCCTGCCCACTGTTCCCACCAGGCGCGCACAATGCTCCCAAGCCCGGGAGAAAAGCGCTTCGGGGTGGTGCTCTCACCGGGCCCTTGCCCCTGAGCCTGGGGGCAATGCAGGGGAAACACAGTCCCAGGCCAAGGCAGAACCACATGCACACGTCTGTTCCTGCCCCCTGCACCGGCAGAGAGCTCGGGGGAGCCAGAGTCTGTCAGGCAGCTGCTGGGCTGGCGGCCTGTGTGGGAAGGCGCAGAGCCGACCTAGGGGCAAGTTGGGCGTCTTGCTCTCCCTGCTGCCCTGCAGCTGCTGGGCCAAAGAGGTCTTGGGCATCCAGCCCCTTGCTGGTCCCTTCCCTCTGACGAGGCCCTCTGAGCTCCAGCACCTTGCAGTGTGGAGACAGCCCCTGCCAGCAACCTCCTCTCCAAGAAGGCCTCAAGCGAGGCCTAGGCCCAGGGGAAAGGCAGCAGCGGGGATGAGCCTGGGGCGGCGCCCGGGCATGTCTGGACCCAGTCCCTGCAGCCTGCCCCTTGGTGGGGCTGTAACCCCGGAGGCAGGAAGGTCTGGGCAAGGCTGGCCAGGGGCAGGGGCCCTGCTGGGTCCTGCCCCTGGCCTGTGGGGCCTCTGAGCACAACCGGCCCTCTCCCACTGGAAGACCTCCCCGGCTGCCTCCAAAGGCCGGTTTGCAAGCACTCCCGCCCACTGTTCCCACCAGGCACGCACAATGCTCCCAAGCCCGGGAGAAAAGCGCTTCGGGGTGGTGCTCTCTCCGGGCCCTTGCCCCTGAGCCTGGGGGCCAGGCAGGGGATCCACACTCCCAGGCCAAGGCAGAACCACATGCACACGTCTGTTCCTACCCCCTGCACCGGCAGAGAGCTCGGGGGAGCCAGAGTCTGTCAGACAGCTGCTGGGCTGGCCGCCTGTGTGGGAAGTGGCAGAGCTGACCTAGGGGCAAGTTGGGCCTCTTGCTCTCCCTGCTGCCCTGAGGCTGCTGGGCCAAAGAGGTCTTGGGCATCCAGCCCCTTGCTGGTCCCTTCCCTCTGACGAGGCCCTCTGAGTTCCAGCACCTCGCAGTGTGGAGACAGCCCCTGCCAGCAACCTCCTCTCCAAGGAGGCCTCAACCGAGGCCTAGGCCCAGGGGAAAGGCACCAGCGGGGATGAGCCTGGGGAGGCGCCCGGGCATGTCTGGACCCAGTTCCCGCAGCCTTCCCCTTGGTGGGGCAGTACCCACGGAGGCCAGGAAGGTGTGGGCAAGGCTGGCCAGGGGCAGGGGACCTGCTGGTTCCTTCCCCTGGCCTGTGGGGCCTCTGAGCACATCCGGCCCTCTCCCGCTGGAAGACCTCCCCGGCTGCCTCCAAAGGCCAGTTTGCCAACACTCCTGCCCACTGTTCCCACCAGGCGCGCACAATGCTCCCAAGCCCGGGATAAAAGCGCTTCGGGGTGGTGCTCTCAACGGGCACTTGCCCCTGAGCCTGGGGGCAATGCAGGGGGAACACAGTCCCAGGCCAAGGCAGAACCACATGCACACGTCTGTTCCTGCGCCCTGAACCGGCAGAGAGCTCGGGGGAGCCAGAGTCTGCCAGGCAGCTGCTGGGCTGGCCGTCTGTGTGGGAAGGGGCAGAGCCGACCTAGGGGCAAGTTGGTCCTCTTGCTCTGCCTGCTGCCCTGAGGCTGCTGGGCCAAAGAGGTCTTGAGCATCCAGCCCCTTGCTGGTCCCTTCCCTCTGACGAGGCCCTCTGAGCTCCAGCACCTTGCAGTGTGGAGACAGCCCCTGCCAGCAACCTCCTCTCCAAGGAGGCCTCACGCGAGGCCTAGGCCCAGGGCAAAGGTACCAGCGGGGATGAGCCTGGGGAGGCGCCCGGGCATGTCTGGACCCAGTCCCCGCAGCCTGCCCCTTGGAGGGGCAGTACCCCCGGAGGCCAGGAAGGTCTGGGAAAGGCTGGCCAGGGGCAGGGGCCCTACTGGGTCCTGCCCCTGGCCTGTGGGGCCTCTGAGCACAACCGGCCCTCTCCCACTGGAAGACCTCCCCGGCTGCCTCCAAAGGCCGGTTTGCAAGCACTCCCGCCCACTGTTCCCACCAGGCGCGCACAATGCTCCCAAGCCCGGGAGAAAAGCGCTTCGGGGTGGTGCTCTCTCTCCGGGTCCTTGCCCATGAGCCTGGGGGCCAGCCAGGGGGTCCACACTCCCAGGCCAAATCAGAACGACATGCACATGTCGGTTCCTTCCCCCTGCACCGGCAGAGATCTCGGGAGAGCCAGAGTCTGCCAGGCAGCTGCTGGGATGTCTGCCTGTGTGGGAAGGGGCAGAGCCGACCTTGGGGCAAGTTGGGCCTCTTGCTCTCCCTGCTGCCCTGAGGCTGCTGGGCCAAAGATGTCTTGGGCATCCAGCCCCTTGCTGGTCCCTTCCCTCTGACGAGGCCCTCTGAGTTCCAGCACCTCGCAGTGTGGAGACATCCCCTGCCAGCAACCTCCTCTCCAAGGAGGCCTCAAGCGAGGCCTAGGCCCAGGGGAAAAGCACCAGCGGGGATGAGCCTGGGGAGGCGCCCGGGCATGTCTGGACCCAGTTCCCGCAGCCTTCCCCTTGGTGGGGCAGTACCCCCGGAGGCCAGGAAGGTGTGGGCAAGGCTGGCCAGGGGCAGGGGACCTGCTGGTTCCTGCCCCTGGCCTGTGGGGCCTCTGAGCACATCCGGCCCTCTCCCGCTGGAAGACCTCCCCGGCTGCCTCCAAAGGCCAGTTTGCCAACACTCCTGCCCACTGTTCCCACCAGGCGCGCACAATGCTCCCAAGCCCGGGAGAAAAGCGCTTCGGGGTGGTGCTCTCACCGGGCACTTGCCCCTGAGCCTGGGGGCAATGCAGGGGGAACACAGTCCCAGGCCAAGGCAGAACCACATGCACACGTCTGTTCCTGCGCCCTGAACCGGCAGAGAGCTCGGGGGAGCCAGAGTCTGCCAGGCAGCTGCTGGGCTGGCCGTCTGTGTGGGAAGGGGCAGAGCCGACCTAGGGGCAAGTTGGTCCTCTTGCTCTGCCTGCTGCCCTGAGGCTGCTGGGCCAAAGAGGTCTTGAGCATCCAGCCCCTTGCTGGTCCCTTCCCTCTGACAAGGCCCTCTGAGCTCCAGCACCTTGCAGTGTGGAGACAGCCCCTGCCAGCAACCTCCTCTCCAAGGAGGCCTCACCCGAGGCCTAGGCCCAGGGCAAAGGCACCAGCGGGGATGAGCCTGGGGAGGCGCCCGGGCATGTCTGGACCCAGTCCCCGCAGCCTGCCCCTTGGAGGGGCAGTACCCCCGGAGGCCAGGAAGGTCTGGGAAAGGCTGGCCAGGGGCAGGGGCCCTGCTGGGTCCTGCCCCTGGCCTGTGGGGCCTCTGAGCACAACCGGCCCTCTCCCACTGGAAGACCTCCCCGGCTGCCTCCAAAGGCCGGTTTGCAAGCACTCCCGCCCACTGTTCCCACCAGGCGCGCACAATGCTCCCAAGCCCGGGAGAAAAGCGCTTCGGGGTGGTGCTCTCTCCGGGCCCTTGCCCATGAGCCTGGGGGCCAGCCAGGGGGTCCACACTCCCAGGCCAAATCAGAACCACATGCACAGGTCGGTTCCTGCCCCCTGCACCGGCAGAGATCTCGGGAGAGCCAGAGTCTGCCAGGCAGCTGCTGGGATGTCTGCCTGTGTGGGAAGGGGCAGAGCCGACCTTGGGGCAAGTTGGGCCTCTTGCTCTCCCTGCTGCCCTGAGGCTGCTGGGCCAAAGAGGTCTTGGGCATCCAGCACCTTGCTGGTCCCTTCCCTCTGACGAGGCCCTCTGAGTTCCAGCACCTCGCAGTGTGGAGACAGCCCCTGCCAGCAACCTCCTCTCCAAGGAGGCCTCAACCGAGGCCTAGGCCCAGGGGAAAAGCACCAGCGGGGATGAGCCTGGGGAGGCGCCCGGGCATGTCTGGACCCAGTTCCCGCAGCCTTCCCCTTGGTGGGGCAGTACCCCCGGAGGCCAGGAAGGTGTGGGCAAGGCTGGCCAGGGGCAGGGGACCTGCTGGTTCCTGCCCCTGGCCTGTGGGGCCTCTGAGCACATCCGGCCCTCTCCGGCTGGAAGACCTCCCCGGCTGCCTCCAAAGGCCAGTTTGCCAACACTCCTGCCCACTGTTCCCACCAGGCGCGCACAATGCTCTCAAGCCCGGGAGAAAAGCGCTTCGGGGTGGTGCTCTCACTGGGCCCTTGCCCCTGAGCCTGGGGGCAATGCAGGGGGAACACAGTCCCAGGCCAAGGCAGAACCACATGCACACGTCTGTTCCTGCCCCCTGCACCGGCAGAGAGCTCGGGGGAGCCAGAGTCTGTCAGGCAGCTGCTGGGCTGGCGGCCTGTGTGGGAAGGCGCAGAGCCGACCTAGGGGCAAGTTGGGCGTCTTGCTCTCCCTGCTGCCCTGCAGCTGCTGGGCCAAAGAGGTCTTGGGCATCCAGCCCCTTGCTGGTCCCTTCCCTCTGACGAGGCCCTCTGAGATCCAGCACCTTGCAGTGTGGAGACAGCCCCTGCCAGCAACCTCCTCTCCAAGGAGGCCTCAAGCGAGGCCTAGGCCCAGGGGAAAGGCAGCAGCGGGGATGAGCCTGGGGCGGCGCCCGGGCATGTCTGGACCCAGTCCCCGCAGCCTGCCCCTTGATGGGGCAGTACCCCTGGAGGCCAGGAAGGTGTGGGCAAGGCTGGCCAGGGGCAGGGGACCTGCTGGTTCCTGCCCTTGGCCTGTGGGGCCTCTGAGCACATCCGGCCCTCTCCCGCTGGAAGACCTCCCCGGCTGCCTCCAAAGGCCAGTTTGCCAACACTCCTGCCCACTGTTCCCACCAGGCGCGCACAATGCTCCCAAGCCCGGGAGAAAAGCGCTTCGGGGTGGTGCTCTCACCGGGCCCTTGCCCCTGAGCCTGGGGGCAATGCAGGGGAAACACAGTCCCAGGCCAAGGCAGAACCACATGCACACGTCTGTTCCTGCCCCCTGCACCGGCAGAGAGCTCGGGGGAGCCAGAGTCTGTCAGGCAGCTGCTGGGCTGGCGGCCTGTGTGGGAAGGCGCAGAGCCGACCTAGGGGCAAGTTGGGCGTCTTGCTCTCCCTGCTGCCCTGCAGCTGCTGGGCCAAAGAGGTCTTGGGCATCCAGCCCCTTGCTGGTCCCTTCCCTCTGACGAGGCCCTCTGAGCTCCAGCACCTTGCAGTGTGGAGACAGCCCCTGCCAGCAACCTCCTCTCCAAGAAGGCCTCAAGCGAGGCCTAGGCCCAGGGGAAAGGCAGCAGCGGGGATGAGCCTGGGGCGGCGCCCGGGCATGTCTGGACCCAGTCCCCGCAGCCTGCCCCTTGGTGGGGCTGTAACCCCGGAGGCAGGAAGGTCTGGGCAAGGCTGGCCAGGGGCAGGGGCCCTGCTGGGTCCTGCCCCTGGCCTGTGGGGCCTCTGAGCACAACCGGCCCTCTCCCACTGGAAGACCTCCCCGGCTGCCTCCAAAGGCCGGTTTGCAAGCACTCCCGCCCACTGTTCCCACCAGGCACGCACAATGCTCCCAAGCCCGGGAGAAAAGCGCTTCGGGGTGGTGCTCTCTCCGGGCCCTTGCCCCTGAGCCTGGGGGCCAGGCAGGGGATCCACACTCCCAGGCCAAGGCAGAACCACATGCACACGTCTGTTCCTACCCCCTGCACCGGCAGAGAGCTCGGGGGAGCCAGAGTCTGTCAGACAGCTGCTGGGCTGGCCGCCTGTGTGGGAAGTGGCAGAGCTGACCTAGGGGCAAGTTGGGCCTCTTGCTCTCCCTGCTTCCCTGAGGCTGCTGGGCCAAAGAGGTCTTGGGCATCCAGCCCCTTGCTGGTCCCTTCCCTCTGACGAGGCCCTCTGAGTTCCAGCACCTCGCAGTGTGGAGACAGCCCCTGCCAGCAACCTCCTCTCCAAGGAGGCCTCAACCGAGGCCTAGGCCCAGGGGAAAGGCACCAGCGGGGATGAGCCTGGGGAGGCGCCCGGGCATGTCTGGACCCAGTTCCCGCAGCCTTCCCCTTGGTGGGGCAGTACCCACGGAGGCCAGGAAGGTGTGGGCAAGGCTGGCCAGGGGCAGGGGACCTGCTGGTTCCTTCCCCTGGCCTGTGGGGCCTCTGAGCACATCCGGCCCTCTCCCGCTGGAAGACCTCCCCGGCTGCCTCCAAAGGCCAGTTTGCCAACACTCCTGCCCACTGTTCCCACCAGGCGCGCACAATGCTCCCAAGCCCGGGAGAAAAGCGCTTCGGGGTGGTGCTCTCACCGGGCACTTGCCCCTGAGCCTGGGGGCAATGCAGGGGGAACACAGTCCCAGGCCAAGGCAGAACCACATGCACACGTCTGTTCCTGCGCCCTGAACCGGCAGAGAGCTCGGGGGAGCCAGAGTCTGCCAGGCAGCTGCTGGGCTGTCCGTCTGTGTGGGAAGGGGCAGAGCCGACCTAGGGGCAAGTTGGTCCTCTTGCTCTGCCTGCTGCCCTGAGGCTGCTGGGCCAAAGAGGTCTTGAGCATCCAGCCCCTTGCTGGTCCCTTCCCTCTGACGAGGCCCTCTGAGCTCCAGCACCTTGCAGTGTGGAGACAGCCCCTGCCAGCAACCTCCTCTCCAAGGAGGCCTCACCCGAGGCCTAGGCCCAGGGCAAAGGTACCAGCGGGGATGAGCCTGGGGAGGCGCCCGGGCATGTCTGGACCCAGTCCCCGCAGCCTGCCCCTTGGAGGGGCAGTACCCCCGGAGGCCAGGAAGGTCTGGGAAAGGCTGGCCAGGGGCAGGGGCCCTACTGGGTCCTGCCCCTGGCCTGTGGGGCCTCTGAGCACAACCGGCCCTCTCCCACTGGAAGACCTCCCCGGCTGCCTCCAAAGGCCGGTTTGCAAGCACTCCCGCCCACTGTTCCCACCAGGCGCGCACAATGCTCCCAAGCCCGGGAGAAAAGCGCTTCGGGGTGGTGCTCTCTCCGGGTCCTTGCCCATGAGCCTGGGGGCCAGCCAGGGGGTCCACACTCCCAGGCCAAATCAGAACGACATGCACATGTCGGTTCCTGCCCCCTGCACCGGCAGAGATCTCGGGAGAGCCAGAGTCTGCCAGGCAGCTGCTGGGATGTCTGCCTGTGTGGGAAGGGGCAGAGCCGACCTTGGGGCAAGTTGGGCCTCTTGCTCTCCCTGCTGCCCTGAGGCTGCTGGGCCTAAGATGTCTTGGGCATCCAGCCCCTTGCTGGTCCCTTCCCTCTGACGAGGCCCTCTGAGTTCCAGCACCTCGCAGTGTGGAGACATCCCCTGCCAGCAACCTCCTCTCCAAGGAGGCCTCAACCGAGGCCTAGGCCCAGGGGAAAAGCACCAGCGGGGATGAGCCTGGGGAGGCGCCCGGGCATGTCTGGACCCAGTTCCCGCAGCCTTCCCCTTGGTGGGGCAGTACCCCCGGAGGCCAGGAAGGTGTGGGCAAGGCTGGCCAGGGGCAGGTGACCTGCTGTTTCCTGCCCCTGGCCTGTGGGGCCTCTGAGCACATCCGGCCCTCTCCCGCTGGAAGACCTCCCCGGCTGCCTCCAAAGGCCAGTTTGCCAACACTCCTGCCCACTGTTCCCACCAGGCGCGCACAATGCTCCCAAGCCCGGGAGAAAAGCGCTTCGGGGTGGTGCTCTCACCGGGCCCTTGCCCCTGAGCCTGGGGGCAATGCAGGGGGAACACAGTCCCAGGCCAAGGCAGAACCACATGCACACGTCTGTTCCTGCCCCCTGCACCGGCAGAGAGCTCGGGGGAGCCAGAGTCTGTCAGGCAGCTGCTGGGCTGGCGGCCTGTGTGGGAAGGCGCAGAGCCGACCTAGGGGCAAGTTGGGCGTCTTGCTCTCCCTGCTGCCCTGCAGCTGCTGGGCCAAAGAGGTCTTGGGCATCCAGCCCCTTGCTGGTCCCTTCCCTCTGACGAGGCCCTCTGAGCCCCAGCACCTTGCAGTGTGGAGACAGCCCCTGCCAGCAACCTCCTCTCCAAGGAGGCCTCAAGCGAGGCCTAGGCCCAGGGGAAAGGCAGCAGCGGGGATGAGCCTGGGGCGGCGCCCGGGCATGTCTGGACCCAGTCCCCGCAGCCTGCCCCTTGGTGGGGCTGTAACCCCGGAGGCAGGAAGGTCTGGGCAAGGCTGGCCAGGGGCAGGGGCCCTGCTGGGTCCTGCCCCTGGCCTGTGGGGCCTCTGAGCACAACCGGCCCTCTCCCACTGGAAGACCTCCCCGGCTGCCTCCAAAGGCCGGTTTTCAAGCACTCCCGCCCACTGTTCCCACCAGGCACGCACAATGCTCCCAAGCCCGGGAGAAAAGCGCTTCGGGGTGGTGCTCTCTCCGGGCCCTTGCCCCTGAGCCTGGGGACCAGGCAGGGGGTCGACACTCCCAGACCAAGGCAGAACCACATGCACACGTCTGTTCCTGCCCCCTGCACCGGCAGAGAGCTCGGGGGAGCCAGAGTCTGTCAGGCAGCTGCTGGGCTGGCCGCCTGTGTGGGAAGGGGCAGAGCCGACCTAGGGGCAAGTTGGGCCTCTTGCTCTCCCTGCTGCCCTGAGGCTGCTGGGCCAAAGAGGTCTTGGGCATCCAGCCCCTTGCTGGTTCCTTCCCTCTGACGAGGCCCTCTGAGCTCCAGCACCTTGCAGTGTGAAGACAGCCCCTGCCAGCAACCTCCTCTCCAAGGAGGCCTCACCCGAGGCCTAGGCCCAGGGCAAAGGCACCAGCGGGGATGAGCCTGGGGAGGCGCCCGGGCATGTCTGGACCCAGTCCCCGCAGCCTGCCCCTTGGAGGGGCAGTACCCCCGGAGGCCAGGAAGGTCTGGGAAAGGCTGGCCAGGGGCAGGGGCCCTGCTGGGTCCTGCCCCTGGCCTGTGGGGCCTCTGAGCACAACCGGCCCTCTCCCACTGGAAGATCTCCCCGGCTGCCTCCAAAGGCCGGGTTGCAAGCACTCCCGCCCACTGTTCCCACCAGGCGCGCACAATGCTCCCAAGCCCGGGAAAAAAGCGCTTCGGGGTGTTGCTCTCTCCGGGCCCTTGCCCCTGAGCCTGGGGGCCAGGCAGGGGATCCACACTCCCAGGCCAAGGCAGAACCACATGCACACGTCTGTTCCTACCCCCTGCACCGGCAGAGAGCTCGGGGGAGCCAGAGTCTGTCAGACAGCTGCTGGGCTGGCCGCCTGTGTGGGAAGTGGCAGAGCCGACCTAGGGGCAAGTTGGGCCTCTTGCTCTCCCTGCTGCCCTGAGGCTGCTGGGCCAAAGAGGTCTTGGGCATCCAGCCCCTTGCTGGTCCCTTCCCTCTGACGAGGCCCTCTGAGTTCCAGCACCTCGCAGTGTGGAGACAGCCCCTGCCAGCAACCTCCTCTCCAAGGAGGCCTCAACCGAGGCCTAGGCCCAGGGGAAAGGCACCAGCGGGGATGAGCCTGGGGAGGCGCCCGGGCATGTCTGGACCCAGTTCCCGCAGCCTTCCCCTTGGTGGGGCAGTACCCACGGAGGCCAGGAAGGTGTGGGCAAGGCTGGCCAGGGGCAGGGGACCTGCTGGTTCCTTCCCCTGTCCTGTGGGGCCTCTGAGCACATACGGCCCTCTCCCGCTGGAAGACCTCCCCGGCTGCCTCCAAAGGCCAGTTTGCCAACACTCCTGCCCACTGTTCCGACCAGGCGCGCACAATGCTCCCAAGCCCGGGAGAAAAGCGCTTCGGGGTGGTGCTCTCACCGGGCACTTGCCCCTGAGCCTGGGGGCAATGCAGGTGGAACACAGTCCCAGGCCAAGGCAGAACCACATGCACACGTCTGTTCCTGCGCCCTGAACCGGCAGAGAGCTCGGGGGAGCCAGAGTCTGCCAGGCAGCTGCTGGGCTGGCCGTCTGTGTGGGAAGGGGCAGAGCCGACCTAGGGGCAAGTTGGTCCTCTTGCTCTGCCTGCTGCCCTGAGGCTGCTGGGCCAAAGAGGTCTTGAGCATCCAGCCCCTTGCTGGTCCCTTCCCTCTGACGAGGCCCTCTGAGCTCCAGCACCTTGCAGTGTGGAGACAGCCCCTGCCAGCAACCTCCTCTCCAAGGAGGCCTCACCAGAGGCCTAGGCCCAGGGCAAAGGCACCAGCGGGGATGAGCCTGGGGAGGCGCCCGGGCATGTCTGGACCCAGTCCCCGCAGCCTGCCCCTTGGAGGGGCAGTACCCCCGGAGGCCAGGAAGGTCTGGGAAAGGCTGGCCAGGGGCAGGGGCCCTGCTGGGTCCTGCCCCTGGCCTGTGGGGCCTCTGCGCACAACCGGCCCTCTCCCACTGGAAGACCTCCCCGGCTGCCTCCAAAGGCCGGTTTGCAAGCACTCCCGCCCACTGTTCCCACCAGGCGCGCACAATGCTCCCAAGCCCGGGAGAAAAGCGCTTCAGGGTGGTGCTCTCTCCGGGCCCTTGCCCATGAGCCTGGGGGCCAGCCAGGGGGTCCACACTCCCAGGCCAAATCAGAACGACATGCACATGTCGGTTCCTGCCCCCTGCACCGGCAGAGATCTCGGGAGAGCCAGAGTCTGCCAGGCAGCTGCTGGGATGTCTGCCTGTGTGGGAAGGGGCAGAGTCGACCTTGGGGCAAGTTGGGCCTCTTGTTCTCCCTGCTGCCCTGAGGCTGCTGGGCCAAAGAGGTCTTGGGCATCCAGCCCCTTGCTGGTCCCTTCCCTCTGACGAGGCCCTCTGAGTTCCAGCACCTCGCAGTGTGGAGACAGCCCCTGCCAGCAACCTCCTCTCCAAGGAGGCCTCAACCGAGGCCTAGGCCCAGGGGAAAAGCACCAGCGGGGATGAGCCTGGGGAGGCGCCCGGGCATGTCTGGACCCAGTTCCCGCAGCCTTCCCCTTGGTGGGGCAGTACCCCCGGAGGCCAGGAAGGTGTGGGCAAGGCTGGCCAGGGGCAGGGGACCTGCTGGTTCCTGCCCTTGGCCTGTGGGGCCTCTGAGCACATCCGGCCCTCTCCCGCTGGAAGACCTCCCCGGCTGCCTCCAAAGGCCAGTTTGCCAACACTCCTGCCCACTGTTCCCACCAGGCGCGCACAATGCTCCCAAGCCCGGGAGAAAAGCGCTTCGGGGTGGTGCTCTCACCGGGCCCTTGCCCCTGAGCCTGGGGGCAATGCAGGGGGAACACAGTCCCAGGCCAAGGCAGAACCACATGCACACGTCTGTTCCTGCCCCCTGCACCGGCAGAGAGCTCGGGGGAGCCAGAGTCTGTCAGGCAGCTGCTGGGCTGGCGGCCTGTGTGGGAAGGCGCAGAGCCGACCTAGGGGCAAGTTGGGCGTCTTGCTCTCCCTGCTGCCCTGCAGCTGCTGGGCCAAAGAGGTCTTGGGCATCCAGCCCCTTGCTGGTCCCTTCCCTCTGACAAGGCCCGCTGAGCTCCAGCACCTTGCAGTGTGGAGACAGCCCCTGCCAGCAACCTCCTCTCCAAGGAGGCCTCAAGCGAGGCCTAGGCCCAGGGGAAAGGCAGCAGCGGGGATGAGCCTGGGGCGGCGCCCGGGCATGTCTGGACCCAGTCCCCGCAGCCTGCCCCTTGGTGTGGCTGTAACCCCGGAGGCAGGAAGGTCTGGGCAAGGCTGGCCAGGGGCAGGGGCCCTGCTGGGTCCTGCCCCTGGCCTGTGGGGCCTCTGCGCACAACCGGCCCTCTCCCACTGGAAGACCTCCCCGGCTGCCTCCAAAGGCCGGTTTTCAAGCACTCCCGCCCACTGTTCCCACCAGGCACGCACAATGCTCCCAAGCCCGGGAGAAAAGCGCTTCGGGGTGGTGCTCTCTCCGGGCCCTTGCCCCTGAGCCTGGGGACCAGGCAGGGGGTCGACACTCCCAGACCAAGGCAGAACCACATGCACACGTCTGTTCCTGCCCCCTGCACCGGCAGAGAGCTCGCGGGAGCCAGAGTCTGTCAGGCAGCTGCTGGGCTGGCCGCCTGTGTGGGAAGGGGCAGAGCCGACCTAGGGGCAAGTTGGGCCTCTTGCTCTCCCTGCTGCCCTGAGGCTGCTGGGCCAAAGAGGTCTTGGGCATCCAGCCCCTTGCTGGTTCCTTCCCTCTGACGAGGCCCTCTGAGCTCCAGCACCTTGCAGTGTGAAGACAGCCCCTGCCAGCAACCTCCTCTCCAAGGAGGCCTCACCCGAGGCCTAGGCCCAGGGCAAAGGCACCAGCGGGGATGAGCCTGGGGAGGCGCCCGGGCATGTTTGGACCCAGTCCCCGCAGCCTGCCCCTTGATGGGTCAGTACCCCTGGAGGCCAGAAAGGTCTGGGCAAGGTTGGCGAGGGGCAGGGGCCCTGCTGGGTCCTGCCCCTGGCCTGTGGGGCCTCTGAGCACAACCGGCCCTCTCCCACTGGAAGATCTCCCCGGCTGCCTCCAAAGGCCGGGTTGCAAGCACTCCCGCCCACTGTTCCCACCAGGCGCGCACAATGCTCCCAAGCCCGGGAAAAAAGCGCTTCGGGGTGTTGTTCTCTCCGGGCCCTTGCCCCTGAGCCTGGGGGCCAGGCAGGGGATCCACACTCCCAGGCCAAGGCAGAACCACATGCACACGTCTGTTCCTACCCCCTGCACCGGCAGAGAGCTCGGGGGAGCCAGAGTCTGTCAGACAGCTGCTGGGCTGGCCGCCAGTGTGGGAAGTGGCAGAGCCGACCTAGGGGCAAGTTGGGCCTCTTTCTCTCCCTGCTGCCCTGAGGCTGCTGGGCCAAAGAGGTCTTGGGCATCCAGCCCCTTGCTGGTCCCTTCCCTCTGACGAGGCCCTCTGAGTTCCAGCACCTCGCAGTGTGGAGACAGCCCCTGCCAGCAACCTCCTCTCCAAGGAGGCCTCAACCGAGGCCTAGGCCCAGGGGAAAGGCACCAGCGGGGATGAGCCTGGGGAGGCGCCCGGGCATGTCTGGACCCAGTTCCCGCAGCCTTCCCCTTGGTGGGGCAGTACCCACGGAGGCCAGGAAGGTGTGGGCAAGGCTGGCCAGGGGCAGGGGACCTGCTGGTTCCTTCCCCTGGCCTGTGGGGCCTCTGAGCACATCCGGCCCTCTCCCGCTGGAAGACCTCCCCGGCTGCCTCCAAAGGCCAGTTTGCCAAAACTCCTGCCCACTGTTCCCACCAGGCGCGCACAATGCTCCCAAGCCCGGGAGAAAAGCGCTTCGGGGTGGTGCTCTCACCGGGCACTTGCCCCTGAGCCTGGGGGCAATGCAGGGGAACACAGTCCCAGGCCAAGGCAGAACCACATGCACACGTCTTTTCCTGCGCCCTGAACCGGCAGAGAGCTCGGGGGAGCCAGAGTCTGCCAGGCAGCTGCTGGGCTGGCCGTCTGTGTGGGAAGGGGCAGAGCCGACCTAGGGGCAAGTTGGTCCTCTTGCTCTGCCTGCTGCCCTGAGGCTGCTGGGCCAAAGAGGTCTTGAGCATCCAGCCCCTTGCTGGTCCCTTCCCTCTGACGAGGCCCTCTGAGCTCCAGCACCTTGCAGTGTGGAGACAGCCCCTGCCAGCAACCTCCTCTCCAAGGAGGCCTCACCCGAGGCCTAGGCCCAGGGCAAAGGCACCAGCGGGGATGAGCCTGGGGAGGCGCCCGGGCATGTCTGGACCCAGTCCCCGCAGCCTGCCCCTTGGAGGGGCAGTACCCCCGGAGGCCATGAAGGTCTGGGAAAGGCTTGCCAGGGGCAGGGGCCCTGCTGGGTCCTGCCCCTGGCCTGTGGGGCCTCTGAGCACAACCGGCCCTCTCCCACTGGAAGACCTCCCCGGCTGCCTCCAAAGGCCGGTTTGCAAGCACTCCCGCCCACTGTTCCCACCAGGCGCGCACAATGCTCCCAAGCCCGGGAGAAAAGCGCTTCGGGGTGGTGCTCTCTCCGGGCCCTTGCCCATGAGCCTGGGGGCCAGCCAGGGGGTCCACACTCCCAGGCCAAATCAGAACGACATGCACAGGTCGGTTCCTGCCCCCTGCACCGGCAGAGATCTCGGGAGAGCCAGAGTCTGCCAGGCAGCTGCTGGGATGTCTGCCTGTGTGGGAAGGGGCAGAGCCGACCTTGGGGCAAGTTGGGCCTCTTGCTCTCCCTGCTGCCCTGAGGCTGCTGGGCCAAAGAGGTCTTGGGCATCCAGCCCCTTGCTGGTCCCTTCCCTCTGACGAGGCCCTCTGAGTTCCAGCACCTCGCAGTGTGGAGACAGCCCCTGCCAGCAACCTCCTCTCCAAGGAGGCCTCAACCGAGGCCTAGGCCCAGGGGAAAAGCACCAGCGGGGATGAGCCTGGGGAGGCGCCCGGGCATGTCTGGACCCAGTTCCCGCAGCCTTCCCCTTGGTGGGGCAGTACCCCCGGAGGCCAGTAAGGTGTGGGCAAGGCTGGCCAGGGGCAGGGGACCTGCTGGTTCCTGCCCCTGGCCTGTGGGGCCTCTGAGCACATCCGGCCCTCTCCCGCTGGAAGACCTCCCCGGCTGCCTCCAAAGGCCAGTTTGCCAACACTCCGGCCCACTGTTCCCACCAGGCGCGCACAATGCTCCCAAGCCCGGGAGAAAAGCGCTTCGGGGTGGTGCTCTCACCGGGCCCTTGCCCCTGAGCCTGGGGGCAATGCAGGGGGAACACAGTCCCAGGCCAAGGCAGAACCACATGCACACGTCTGTTCCTGCCCCCTGCACCGGCAGAGAGCTCGGGGGAGCCAGAGTCTGTCAGGCAGCTGCTGGGCTGGCGGCCTGTGTGGGAAGGGGCAGAGCCGACCTAGGGGCAAGTTGGGCGTCTTGCTCTCCCTAATGCCCTGCAGCTGCTGGGCCAATGAGGTCTTGGGCATCCAGCCCCTTGCTGGTCCCTTCCCTCTGACGAGGCCCTCTGAACTCCAGCACCTTGCAGTGTGGAGACAGCCCCTGCCAGCAACCTCCTCTCCAAGGAGGCCTCAAGCGAGGCCTAGGCCCAGGGGAAAGGCAGCAGCGGGGATGAGCCTGGGGCGGCGCCCGGGCATGTCTGGACCCAGTCCCCGCAGCCTGCCCCTTGGTGGGGCTGTAACCCCGGAGGCAGGAAGGTCTGGGCAAGGCTGGCCAGGGGCAGGGGCCCTGCTGGGTCCTGCCCCTGGCCTGTGGGGCCTCTGAGCACAACCGGGCCTCTCCCACTGGAAGACCTCCCCGGCTGCCTCCAAAGGCCGGTTTGCAAGCACTCCCGCCCACTGTTCCCACCAGGCACGCACAATGCTCCCAAGCCCGGGAGAAAAGCGCTTCGGGGTGGTGCTCTCTCCGGGCCCTTGCCCCTGAGCCTGGGGACCAGGCAGGGGGTCGACACTCCCAGACCAAGGCAGAACCACATGCACACGTCTGTTCCTGCCCCCTGCACCGGCAGAGAGCTCGCGGGAGCCAGAGTCTGTCAGGCAGCTGCTGGGCTGGCCGCCTGTGTGGGAAGGGGCAGAGCCGACCTAGGGGCAAGTTGGGCCTCTTGCTCTCCCTGCTGCCCTGAGGCTGCTGGGCCAAAGAGGTCTTGGGCATCCAGCCCCTTGCTGGTTCCTTCCCTCTGACGAGGCCCTCTGAGCTCCAGCACCTTGCAGTGTGAAGACAGCCCCTGCCAGCAACCTCCTCTCCAAGGAGGCCTCACCCGAGGCCTAGGCCCAGGGCAAAGGCACCAGCGGGGATGAGCCTGGGGAGGCGCCCGGGCATGTTTGGACCCAGTCCCCGCAGCCTGCCCCTTGATGGGTCAGTACCCCTGGAGGCCAGAAAGTTCTGGGCAAGGTTGGCGAGGGGCAGGGGCCCTGCTGGGTCCTGCCCCTGGCCTGTGGGGCCTCTGAGCACAACCGGCCCTCTCCCACTGGAAGATCTCCCCGGCTGCCTCCAAAGGCCGGGATGCAAGCACTCCTGCCCACTGTTCCCACCAGGCGCACACAATGCTCCCAAGCCCGGGAAAAAAGCGCTTCGGGGTGTTGCTCTCTCCGGGCCCTTGCCCCTGAGCCTGGGGGCCAGGCAGGGGATCCACACTCCCAGGCCAAGGCAGAACCACATGCACACGTCTGTTCCTACCCCCTGCACCGGCAGAGAGCTCGGGGGAGCCAGAGTCTGTCAGACAGCTGCTGGGCTGGCCGCCTGTGTGGGAAGGGGCAGAGCCCACCTAGGGGCAAGTTGGGCCTCTTGCTCTCCCTGCTGCCCTGAGGCTGCTGGGCCAAAGAGGTCTTGGGCATCCAGCCCCTTGCTGGTCCCTTCCATCTGACGAGGCCCTCTAAGTTCCAGCACCTTGCAGTGTGGAGACAGCCCCTGCCGGCAACCGCCTCTCCAAGGAGGCCTAAACCGAGGCCTAGGCCCAGGGGAAAGTCACCAGCGGGGATGAGCCTGGGGAGGCGCCCAGGCATATCGGGACCCAGTCCCCGCAGCCTGCCCCTTGGTGGGGCAGTACCCCCGGAGGCCAGGAAGGTCTGGGAATGGCTGGCCAGGTGCAGGGGCCCTGCTGGGTCCTGCCCCTGGCCTGTGGGGCCTCTGAGCACAACCCGCCCTCTCCCACTGGAAGACCTCCCTGGCTGCCTCCAAAGGCCGGTTTGCAAGCACTCCCGCCCGATGTTCCCGGCAGCCCGCACAATGCTCCCAAGCCCGGGAGAAAAGCGCTTCGCGGTGGTGCTCTCTCCGGGCCCTTGCCCCTGAGCCTGGGGCAAGGCAGGGGGAACACACTCCCAGGCCAAGGCAGAACCACATGCCCACGTTTGTTCCTGTCCCCTGCACCGGCAGAGTGCTCGGGGGAGACAGAGTCTGTCAGGCAGCTGCTGGGCTGGCGGCCTGTGTGGGAAGGGGCAGAGCCGACCTAGGGGCAAGTTGGGCCTCTTGCTCTCCCTGCTGCCCTGAGGCGGCTGGGCCAAAGAGGTCTTGCGCATCCAGCCCCTTGCTGGTCCCTTCACTCTGACGAGGCCCTCTGAGCTCCAGCACCTTGTAGTGTGGAGACAGCCCCTGCCAGCAACCTTCTCTCCAAGGAGGCCTCAACCGAGGCCTAGGCCCAGGGGAAAGGCACCAGCGGGGATGAGCCAGGGGAGGCGCCCGGGCATGTCTGGACCCAGTCCCCGCAGCCTGCCCCTTGGTGGGGCAGTACCCCCGGAGGCCAGGAAGGTCTGGGCAAGGCTGGCCAGGGGCAGGGGCCCTGCTGGGTCCTTATCCCGACCTGTGGGGCCTCTGAACACAACCGGCCCTCCCCCGCTTGAAGACCTCCCTGGCTGCCTCCAAAGGCCGATTTGCCAACACTTCCGCCCGCTGTTCCCGCCAGGCACGCACAATGCTCCCAAGCCCGGGAGAAATGCGCTTCGGGGTGGTGCTCTCACCGGGCCCTTGCCCCTGAGCCTGGGGGACAGGCAGCGAGTCCACACTCCAAGGCCAAGGCAGAACCACATGCACACGTCTGTTCCTGCCCGTGCACCGGCAGAGAGCTCGGGGGAACCAGAGTCTGTCAGGCAGCTGCTGGGCTGGCCGTCTGTGTGGGAAGTGGCAGAGCCGACCTTGGGGCAAGTTGGGCCGCTTGCTCTGCCTGCTGCCATGAGGCTGCTGGGCCAAAGAGGTCTTGGGCATCCAGCCCCTTGCTGGTCCCTTCCCTCTGACGAGGCCCTCTGAGCTCCAGCACCTTGCAGTCTGGAGACAGCCCCTGCCAGCAACCTCCTCTCCAAGGAGGCCTCACCGGAGGCCGAGGCCCAGGGGAAAGGCACCAGCGGGGATGAGCCTGGGGAGGCGCCTGGGCATGTCTGGACCCAGTCCCCGCAGCCTGCCCCTTTTTGGGACAGTACCCCCAAAGGCCAGGAAGGTCTGGGCAAGGCTGGCCAGGGGCAGGGGCCCTGCTGGGGTCTGCCCCTGGCCTGTGGGTCCTCTGAGCACAACCGGCCCTCTCCCGCTGGAAGACCTCCCCGGCTGCCTCAAAAGGCCGGTTTGCCAAAACTCCCGCCCGCTGTTCCCGCCAGGCACGCACAATGCTCCCAAGCCCGGGAGAAAAGCGCTTCGGGGTGGTGCTCTCTCCGGGCCCTTGCCCCTGAGCCTGGGGCCAGGCAGGGGGAACACACTCCCAGGCCAAGGCAGAACCACATGCCCACGTCTGTTCCTGCCCCCTGCACCGGCAGAGAGCTCGGGGGAGCCACAGTCTGCCAGGCAGCTGCTGTTCTGGCCGCCTGTGTGGGACGGGGCAGAGCCGACCTAGGGGCAAGTTGGGCCTCGTGCTCTCCCTGCTGCCCTGAGGCTGCTGGGCCAAAGAGGTCTTGGGCATCCAGCCCCTTGCTGGTCCCTTCCCGCTGACGAGGCCCTCTGAGCTCCAGTACCTTGCAGTGTGGAGACAGCCCCTGCCAGCAACCTCCTCTCCAAGGAGGCCTCAACCGAGGCCTAGGCCCAGGGGAAAGGCACCAGCGGGGATGAGCCTGGGGAGGCGCCCGGGCATGTCTGGACCCAGTCCCCGCAGCCTGCCCCTTGGTGGGGCAGTAGCCCTGGAGGCCAGGAAGGTCTGGGCAAGGCTGGCCAGGGGCAGGGGCCCTGCTGGGTCCTGCCCCTGTCCTGTGGGTCCTCTGAGCACAACAGGCCCTCTCCCGCTGGAAGACCTCCCCGGCTGCCTCCAAAGGCCGGTTTGCAAACACTCCCGCCTGCTGTTCCAGCCAGGCACGCACAATGCTCCCAAGCCCGGGAGAAAAGCGCTTCGGGGTGGTGCTCTCTCTGGGCCCTTGCCCCTGAGCCTAGGGGCCAGGCAGGGGGAACACACTCCCAGGCCAAGGCAGAACCACATGCACACCTCTGTTCCTGCCCCCTGCACCGGCAGAGAGCTCGGGGGAGCCAGAGTCTGTCAGGCAGCTGCTGGGCTGGCAGCCTGTGTGGGAAGGGGCAGAGCCGACCTAGGGGCAAGTTGGGCCTCTTGCTCTCCCTGCTACCCTGAGGCTGCTGGGCCAAAGAGGTCTTGGGCATCCAGCCCCTTGCTGGTCCCTTCCCTCTGACGAGGCCCTCTGAGCTCCAGCACCTTGCAGTGTGGAGACAGCCCCTGCCAGCAACCTCCTCTCCAAGGAGGCCTCAACCGAGGCCTAGGTCCAGGGGAAAGGCACCAGCGGGGATGAGCCTGGGGAGGCGCCCGGGCATGTCTGGACCCAGTCCCCGCAGCCTGCCCCTTGGTGGGGCAGTACCCCCGGAGGCCAGGAAGGTCTGGGCAAGGCTGGTCAGGGGCCGGGGCCCTGCTGGGTCCTGCCCCTGCCCTGTGGGTCCTCTGAGCACAACAGGCCCTCTCCCGCTGGAAGACCTCCCCGGCTGCCTCCAAAGGCCGGTTTGCAAACACTCCCGCCTGCTGTTCCAGCCAGGCACGCACAATGCTCCCAAGCCCGGGAGAAAAGCGCTTCGGGGTGGTGCTCTCTCTGGGCCCTTGCCCCTGAGCCTGGGGGCCAGGCAGGGGGAACACACTCCCAGGCCAAGGCAGAACCACATGCAGACGTCTGTTCCTGCCCCCTGCACCGGCAGAGAGCTCGGGGGATCCAGAGTCTGCCAGGCAGCTGCTGGGCTGGCGGCCTCTGTGGGAAGGGGCAGAGCCGACCTAGGGGCAAGTTGGGCCTCTTGCTCTCCCTGCTGCCCTGAGGCTGCTGGGCCAAAGAGGTCTTGGGCATCCAGCCCCTTGCTGGTCCCTTCCCTCTGACGAGGCCCTCTGAGTTCCAGCACCTCGCAGTGTGGAGACAGCCCCTGCCAGCAACCTCCTCTCCAAGGAGGCCTCAACCGAGGCCTAGGCCCAGGGGAAAGGCACCAGCGGGGATGAGCCTGGGGAGGCGCCCGGGCATGTCTGGACCCAGTCCCCGCAACCTGCCCCTTGGTGGGGCAGTATCCCCGGAGGCCAGGAAGGTCTGGGCAAGGCTGGCCAGGGGCAAGGGACCTGCTGGGTCCTGCCCCTGGCCTGTGGGGCCTCTGAGTACATCCGGCCCTCTCCCGCTGGAAGACCTCCCCGGCTGCCTCCAAAGGCCGGTTTGCCAACACTCCCGCCCACTGTTCCCACCAGGCGCGCACAATGCTCCCAAGCCCAGGAGAAAAGCGCTTCGGGGTGGTGCTCTCTCCGGGTACTTGCCCCTGAGCCTATGGGCAAGGCAGGGGGAACACACTCCCAGACGAAGGCAGAACCACATGCACAAGTCTGTTCCTTCCCCCTGCATCGGCAGAGATCTCGGGGGAGCCAGAGTCTGTCAGGCAGCTGCTGGGCTGGCGGCCTGTGTGGGAAGGGGCAGAGCCGACCTAGGGGCAAGTTGGGCCTCTTGCTCTCCCTGCTGCCCTGAGGCTGCTGGGCCAAAGAGGTCTTGGGCATCCAGCCCCTTGCTGGTCCCTTCCCTCTGACGAGGCCCTCTGAGCTCCAGCACCTTGCAGTGTGGAGACAGCCCCTGCCAGCAACCTCCTCTCCAAGGAGGCCTCAACCGAGGCCTAGGCCCAGGGGAAAGGCACCAGCGGGGATGAGCCTGGGGAGGCGCCCGGACATGTCTGGACCCAGTCCCCGCAGCCTGCCCCTTGGTGGGGCAGTACCCCCGGAGGCCAGGAAGGTCTGGGCAAGGCTGGCTAGGGGCAGGGGCCCTGCTGGGTCCTGCCCCTGGCCTGTCGGGCCTCTGAGCACAACCGGCCCTCTCCCACTGGAAAACCTCCCCGGCTGCCTCCAAAGGCCAGTTTGCAAACACTCCCGCCCGCTGTTCCCGCCAGGCACGCACAATGCTCCCAAGCCCGGGAGAAAAGCGCTTCGGGGTGGTGCTCTCTCCGGGCCCTTGCCCCTGAGCCTGGGGGCCAGGCAGGGGGAACACACTCCCAGGCCAAGGCAGAACCACATGCACACGTCTGTTCCTGTCCACTGCACCGGCAGAGAGCTCGGGGGAGCCAGAGTCTGTCAGGCAGCTGCTTGTCTGGCGGCCTTGTGGGCAGGGGCAGAGCCGACCTAGGGGCAAGTTGGGCCTCTTGCTCTCCCTGCTGCCCTGAGGCTGCTGGGCCAAAGAGGACTTGGGCATCCAGCCACTTGCTGGTCCCTTCCCTCTGACGAGGCCCTCTGAGCTCCAGCACATTGCAGTGTGGAGACAGCCCCTGCCAGCCACCTCCTCTCCAAGGAGGCCTCAACCGAACCTAGGCCCAGGGGAAAGGCACCAGCGGAGAAGAGCCAGGGGAGGCGCCCGGGCATGTCTGGACCCAGTCCCCACAGCCTGCCCCTTGGTGGCGCAGTACCCCTGGAGGCCAGGAAGGTCTGGGCAAGGCTGGCCAGGGGCAGGGGCCCTGCTGGGTCCAGCCCCTGGCCTACGGGGCCTCTGAGCACAACCGGCCCTCTCCCACTGGAAGACCTCCCCGGCTGCCTCCAGAGGACGGTTTGCAAGCACTCCCGCCCACTGTTCCCACTAGGCGCGCACAATGCTCCCAAGCCCGGGAGAAAAGCGCTTCCGGGTGGTGCTATCTCCGTGCCCTTTCCCCTGAGCCTGGGGGCCAGGCAGGGGTTCCACACTCCCAGGCCAAGTCAGAACCACATGCACACGTCTGTTCCTGCCCCCTGCACCGGCAGAGAGCTCGGGGGAGCCAGAGTCTGCCAGGCAGCTGCTGGGATGTCTGCCTGTGTGGGAAGGGGCAGAGCCGACCTAGGGGCAAGTTGGGCCTCTTGCTCTCCCTGCTGCCCTGAGGCTGCTGGGCCAAAGAGGTCTTGGGCATCCAGCCCCTTGCTGGTCCCTTCCCTCTGACGAGGCCCTCTGAGTTCCAGCACCTCGCAGTGTGGAGACAGCCCCTGCCAGCAACCTCCTCTCCAAGGAGGCCTCAACCGAGGCCTAGGCCCAGGGGAAAGGCACCAGCGGGGATGAGCCTGGGGAGGCGCCCGGGCATGTCTGGACCCAGTCCCCGCAGCCTGCCCTTTGGCGGGGCAGTATCCCGGAGGCCAGGAAGGTCTGGGCAAGGCTGGCCAGGGGCAAGGGACCTGCTGGGTCCTGCCCCTGGCCTGTGGGGCCTCTGCGCACATCCGGCCCTCTCCCGCTGGAAGACCTCCCCGGCTGCTTCCAAAGGCCGGTTTGCCAACACTCCCGCCCGCTGTTCCCACCAGGAGCGCACAATGCTCCCAAGCGCGGGAGAAAAGCGCTTCGGGGTGGTGCTCTCTCCGGGTACTTGCCCCTGAGCCTATGGGCAAGGCAGGGGGAACACACTCCCAGACGAAGGCAGAACCAAATGCACACGTCTGTTCCTTCCCCCTGCATCGGCAGAGAGCTCGGGGGAGCCAGAGTCTGTCAGGCAGCTGCTGGGCTGGCGGCCTGTGTGGGAAGGGGCAGAGCCGACCTAGGGGCAAGTTGGGCCTCTTGCTCTCCCTGCTGCCCTGAGGCTGCTGGGCCAAAGAGGTCTTGGGCATCCAGCCCCTTGCTGGTCCCTTCCCTCTGTCGAGGCCCTCTGAGCTCCAGCACCTTGCAGTGTGGAGACAGCCCCTGCCAGCAACCTCCTCTCCAAGGAGGCCTCAACCGAGGCCTAGGCCCAGGGGAAAGGCACCAGCGGGGATGAGCCTGGGGAGGCGCCCGGGCATGTCTGGACCCAGTCCCCGCAGCCTGCCCCTTGGTGGGGCTGTAACCCCGGAGGCAGGAAGGTCTGGGAAAGGCTGGCCACGGGCAGGGGCCCTGCTGGGTCCTGCCCCTGGCCTGTGGGGCCTCTGAGCACAACCGGCCCTCTCCCACTGGAAGACCTCCCCGGCTGCCTCCAAAGGCCGGTTTGCAAGCACTCCCGCCCACTGTTCCCACCAGGCATGCACAATGCTCCCAAGCCCGGGAGAAAAGCGCTTCGGGGTGGTGCTCTCTCCGGGCCGTTGCCCCTGAGCCTGGGGACCAGGCAGGGGGTCGACACTCCCAGAC
Organism: Dama dama; assembly: GCF_033118175.1. Taxonomy (NCBI): domain Eukaryota; kingdom Metazoa; phylum Chordata; class Mammalia; order Artiodactyla; family Cervidae; genus Dama; species Dama dama. The sequence goes on along the minus strand of NC_083712.1, from coordinate 4,459,916 downwards.
CAAGGCAGAACCACATGCACACGTCTGTTCCTGCCCCCTGCACCGGCAGAGAGCTCGCGGGAGCCAGAGTCTGTCAGGCAGCTGCTGGGCTGGCCGCCTGTGTGGGAAGGGGCAGAGCCGACCTAGGGCAAGTTGGGCCTCTTGCTCTGCCTGCTGCCCTGAGGCTGCTGGGCCAAAGAGATCTTGGGCATCCAGCGCCTTGCTGGTCCCTTCCCTCTGACGAGGCCCTCGGAGCTCCAGCACCTTGCAGTGTGGAGACAGCCCCTGCCAGCAACCTCCTCTCCAAGGAGGCCTCACCCGAGGCCTAGGCCCAGGGCAAAGGCACCAGCGGGGATGAGCCTGGGGAGGCGCCCGGGCATGTCTGGACCCAGTCCCCGCAGCCTGCCCCTTGGAGGGGCAGTACCCCCGGAGGCCAGGAAGGTCTGGGAAAGGCTGGTCTGGGGCAGGGGACCTGCTGGGTCCTGCCCCTGGCCTGTGGGGCCTCTGAGCACAACCGGCCCTCTCCCACTGGAAGACCTCCCCGGCAGCCTCCAAAGGCCGGGTTGCAAGCACTCCCGCCCACTGTTCCCACCAGGCGCGCACAATGCTCCCCAGCCCGGGAAAAAAGCGCTTCGGGGTGGTGCTCTCTCCGGGCACTTGCCCCTGAGCCTGGGGGCCAGGCAGGGGATCCACACTCCCAGGCCAAGGCAGAACCACATGCACACGTCTGTTCCTACCCCCTGCACCGGCAGAGAGCTAGGGGGAGCCAGAGTCTGTCAGACAGCTGCTGGGCTGGCCGCCTGTGTGGGAAGTGGCAGAGCCGACCTAGGGGCAAGTTGGGCCTCTTGTTCTCCCAGCTTCCCTGAGGCTGCTGGGCCAAAGAGGTCTTGGGCATCCAGCCCCTTGCTGGTCCCTTCCCTCTGACGAGGCCCTCTGAGCTCCAGCACCTTGCAGTGTGGAGACAGACCCTGCAATCAACCTCCTCTCTAAGGAGGCCTCAACCGAGGCCTAGGCCCAGGGGAAAGGCACCAGCGGGGATGAGCCAGGGGAGGCGCCCGTGCATGTCTGGACCCAGTCCCCGCAGCCTGCCCCTTGGTGGGGCAGTACCCCCGGAGGCCAGGAAGGTCTGGGCAAGGCTGGCCAGGGGCAGGGGCCCTGCTGGGTCCTGCCCCTGGCCTGTGGGGCCTCTGAGCACAACCGGCCCTCTCCCGCTGGAAGACCTCCCCGGCTGCCTCCAAAGGCCAGTTTGCCAACACTCCTGCCCACTGTTCCCACCAGGCGCGCACAATGCTCCCAAGCCCGGGAGAAAAGCACTTCGGGGTGGTGCTCTCACCGGGCCCTTGCCCCTGAGCCTGGTGGCAATGCAGGGGAAACACAGTCCCAGGCCAAGGCAGAACCACATGCACACGTCTGTTCCTGCCCCCTGCACCGGCAGAGAGCTCGGGGGAGCCAGAGTCTGTCAGGCAGCTGCTGGGCTGGCGGCCTGTGTGGGAAGGGGCAGAGCCGACCTAGGGGCAAGTTGGGCCTCTTGCTCTCCCTGCTGCCCTGAGGCTGCTGGGCCAAAGAGGTCTTCGGCATCCAGCCCCTTGCTGGTCCCTTCCCTCTGACGAGGCCCTCTGAGCTCCAGCACCTTGCAGTGTGGAGACAGCCCCTGCCAGCAACCTCCTCTCCAAGGAGGCCTCAACCGAGGCCTAGGCCCAGGGGAAAGGCACCAGCGGGGATGAGCCTGGGGAGGCGCCCGGGCATGTCTGGACCCATTCCCCGCAGCCTGCCCCTTGGTGGGGCTGTAACCCCGCAGGCAGGAAGGTCTGGGAAAGGCTGGCCAGGGGCAGGGGCCCTGCTGGGTCCTGCCCCTGGCCTGTGGGGCCTCTGAGCACAACCGGCCCTCTCCCGCTGGAAGACCTCCCCGGCTGCCTCCAAAGGCCGGTTTGCAAGCACTCCCACCCGATGTTCCCGGCAGGCCCGCACAATGCTCCCAAGCCCGGGAGAAAAGCGCTTCGCGGTGGTGCTCTCTCCGGGCCCTTGCCCCTGAGCCTGGGGCAAGGCAGGGGGAACATACTCCCAGGCCAAGGCGGAACCACATGCCCACGTCTGTTCCTGTCCCCTGCACCGGCAGAGTGCTCGGGGGAGCCAGAGTCTGTCAGGCAGCTGCTGGGCTGGCGGCCTGTGTGGGAAGGGGCAGAGCCGACCTAGGGGCAAGTTGGGCCTCTTGCTCTACCTGCTGCCCTGAGGCTGCTGGGCCAAAGAGGTCTTGGGCATCCAGCCCCTTGCTGGTCCCTTCCCTCTGACGAGGCCCTCTGAGCTCCAGCACCTTGCAGTGTGGAGACAGCCCCTGCCAGCAACCTCCTCTCCAAGGAGGCCTCAACCGAGGCCTAGGCCCAGGGGAAAGGCACCAGCGGGGATGAGCCTGGGGAGGCGCCCGGGCATGTCTGGACCCAGTCCCCGCAGCCTGCCCCTTGGTGGGGCAGTACCCCCGGAGGCCAGGAAGTTCTGGGCAAGGCTGGCCAGGGGCAGGGGCCCTGCTGGGTGCTTATCCTGGCCTGTGGGGCCTCTGAACACAACCGGCCCTCTCCCGCTTGAAGACCTCCCTGGCTGCCTCCAAAGGCCGATTTGCCAACACTCCCGCCCGCTGCTCCCGCCAGGCACGCACAATGCTCCCAAGCCCGAGAGAAAAGCGCTTCAGGGTGGTGCTCTCACCGGGCCCTTGCCCCTGAGCCTGGGGGACAGGCAGCGAGTCCACACTCCAAG